>NC_137969.1:124992541-125592541 GCF_963924665.1 Micromys minutus
CTTTGAATTGACTAATCCTTTTTCTAGTATCTTTAAAATTTGCACCCTGCTTTTTTCATTCATTCTCAGCAACATCAACAAGACAGTGCAAGACAGATACATACTCTTAAAAATCAATTAGATCCCACCAACATATAGCTAATTACCTTAACATAGAAGATGGCAAAACTAATGTAGTGTACTATGAAGGTAATTATTTAAAGTAAATGTGGAAACAAGAACTTGATGAGGTAAACAGAAGCAGGCCTAGTGTAGGTTGAACAGGCAGAAGTAAGGTTAAATCAAGGAAAAGAGGAAGGTGAGGAGGGTATAAGAAGGTCATGAGGTTTTCAGCACAATTGCCTTGTAATATAGCTTGAGGTCAGGGATAGTGATTCCCACAGATGTTTTTTTGTTGTTGAGGATGGATTTCGCTATTCTAGGTCTTTTCTTATTCCATATGAAATTGCACATTGATCTTTTCAATTCCATGAAGAACTGGGTTGGAATTTTGATGGGGATTGCAATGAATCTGTAGATTGCTTTTGGTAGAATGGCCATTTTTAAGATGTTGATTTTTCCAATCCATGAGCATGGGAGATCTTTCCATTTTCTGAGATCCTCCTCAATTTCCTTCTTTAGAGGTTTGAAGTTCTTGTCATACAGGTCCTTCACTTGCTTAGTTAGAGTCACACCAAGGTATTTCATAGTTTTTGTAACAATTGTGAAGGGTACGTTTTCCCTAATTTCTTTCTCCACATGTTTGTCCTTTGAGTACAGGAAGGCAACTGATTTGTTTGAGTTAATTTTGTATCCAGCCACTTTGCTGAACTTGTTTATCAGCTGTAGGAGTTCTCTGGTGGAATTTTTGGGGTCACTCAAGTACACTATCATGTCATCGGCAAAGAGTGATGTTTTTATCTCTTCCTTTCCGATTTGTATCCCCTTGATCTCCTTTTGCTGTCTAATTGCTCCAGCCAGCACTTCCAGTACTATGTTGAATAGGTAGGGGGAGAGTGGGCAGCCATGTCGAGTCCCTGATTTTAGTGGGATTGCTTCAAGTTTCTCGCCATTAAGTTTGATGTTGGCTGTTGGTTTGCTGTATATTGCTTTTATTATGTTTAAGTATGGGCCTTGGGCATGGTACTGGTACAGAAATAGGCATGTGGATCAATGGAATAGAATAGAAGATCCAGAAATGAGCCCTCATGTATATGGTCACCTGATTTTTGACAAAGGAGCAGTAAACATTCAATGGAAAAAGGACAGCCTATTCAACAAATAGTGCTGGTCCAACTGGCACTCAGCATGCAAAAGAATGAAAATAGACCCGTTCTTATCTCCTTGTACAAAGCTCAAGTGTAAGTGGATCAAAGATCTCCACATTAAACCAGATACACTGAAACTATTAGATGAGAAAGTAGGGAAAACCTTAGAACACATAGGTACAGGAGAAAATTTCCTGAACAAAACACCAATGGCTCAAGCTCTAAGGTCAAAGATTAACATATGGGACTTAATGAGATTGCAAAGTTTCTGTAAGGCTAAAGGCATTGTCAAGAAAACAAAATGGCAACCAACAGAATGGGAAAAGATATTTACCAACACCACATCAGATAGAGGCCTAATATCCAAGGTGTACAAGGAACTCAAAAAGCTAGACACCAGAGAATCAAATAACCCTATTAAATAATGGGGTACAGAGCTAAACAAAACGTTTTCAGTTGAGGAACACCAAATGGCCGAGAAACATCTGAGAAAGTGCTCGACATCCTTAGCCATCAGGGAAATGCAAATCAAAGCAACCCTGAGATTCCACCTCACACCAGTCAGATTGGCCAAGATCCAAAACTCAAATGACAGCAGATGCTGGCGAGGCTGCGGAGAAAGAGGAACACTTCTCCACTGTTGGTGGGGTTGCAAGCTAATACAACCACTCTGGAAATCTGTCTGGCGATACCTCAGAAAATTGGATATAGTACTACCTGAAGACCCAGCTATTCCAGTTCTGGGCATATACCCCAGAGACACTTTAATACACAACAAAGATATATGCACCACAATGTTTATAGCGGCTCTATTTATAATATCCAGAAGCTGGAAGGAACCCAGATGTCCTTCAGAAGATTAATGGATACAAAAATTGTGGTACATATACACAATGGAATACTACTCAGCCACCAGAAACAATGACTTAACCAAATTCTTAAGAAAATGGCTGTGTCTAGAGAATATCATCCTGAGTGAGATAACCCAGTCACAAAGAACAGACATAATATGCAGTCACTGATAGTGGGATGCTAACCCCAGACGCTTGCACTTCCCCAGAAACAACTCACAGACTGTATGAAGTCCAAAAATAAAGAAAACAAAAAGATATACATATATTTACAAAACAAGAACACTTTGACTATTTCCATGTTGCGTTTTGTTTTGCATGTACTTTATGCTTATTGTAACTATTAGGTTTTCAATGCATACTGTCAAGCCCTTGAAAAAAATCAAGTACTGACTAAAAAAAATATATTCACATGGTTTTATGTAAAAATTATTATAATGTCTGAAAAAACAGTACTGACAAAATGTCTAATTTTAAGCAAAAAATGTTTAAAATCTGTACATTTATCTTTGTTTTGTAAAATAAAGTCGTTTAAAAAATTTTTTAAAAAAGCTATTGTTTAGGAGCCAATTTCAAAATATATAAAAGATCTTAACATATACCCTAAAACTGAAACTGCTGGGTGACATTTTGTAATACTTCATAATATGGTTTAGTCCTGCAGAAAATAATCCTAGGAATTGACAAATGGGACTTCATTAAGTTGGAAAACTTCTGTGCAGCAAAGAAAAGATGATGATTGAAAATACACAGTGAATGCATATAGAGACTAAAGACTTGGAGTTCTTATTATCCTTGTTATAGAGAAATAGTATCTGGAATACACAAATAATTAAATTCATTATATAACATGAAATCAAATAAAACAATTAAAATGAGCTCATGAAATAAGCAGATGGCTCTTCAAAGGTGAAGTAAGAAACAAAGAAAAATATGAAAGCAGTTTAATACCACCAGCCATCAAAGAATTGCAAATAAAAATATTCCCTGTGGCCATCTCACAAGTCACAATGGCAGTTATTATTTTTTATATGCGGCAGAAAATATATAGAACAAAATAGACTCTCTGGTGATGCTTGTAGCAAGGTAAATTATGCCAATTACTATGGAAATCAATATGGAATTTCCCCTAAAACTAATCAAATGACCTAGTTTTAGCAATCATGGTGTTTACATGAAGGAATTTACCTCACTATGAAACAGAGATAGTAGTGTATCATAGTGCTGTTTACTATAGTTTATGAGATTAACCTCTGCATATATATTTTAGCTCTCAGTTTAATATTTTTAGAAGTCTCCTGAGTGTGTGAATTAGTAGACCTCTGATTTTTTTGCCTCTTCTTGGGATTCTTTTTCTTCTTAGTTTTCCAAACTTCATAATACCGTTTTGTTTTTTATTATATTATTTTATTTTATTATGCTTTTTTGCTTTCTCTTGGAAGCCTTTTCTTCACAGGATTTTAAGGGATATGGAAGGGGCTATGGAAATGAACTAGGAGAAAAGGAGAAAGGAAAACTGTAATCACAAGAGTGTTTAAAAATGTATTTTCTATACAAAATAAATCAAATAAATAAGTATATAATCAAGTTAACTTATGGCTTGAAGAAAAACTGCTGATGTGTTCTATAGTTTCTAGTAATATGACATACAATATATGACTACAAATTAAGAAAATAATATGAGGTGTGAAATGGAAGTGTATTTTTATAAGGTTTTAAAATATCTGGGTAAAATATTTTTTAAAAGAGAAAGTGAATATGTCAGTAATTCACTTTAGTAAAATGAATAAAATTAAAACAAATATTTATAATTATTATTTATAATTATGGGGGAAATGGGTAAGGAGATATGGGAGGATAGGAGTTGTTGTAGAAGCCTTGATGTGCCCACCCCATTCTCAACTGTCTGCAGCTGTCAATATCATTGCCAAAGGAGCTTATTTGTTCTTTATAGTCCAAGGAAGCATGGATCATGGACTTTTACATTGTTAATGGCTTCAGATAAAGCCCAGAAATGCTTCGAGGTTCACAAACATCAATATGCCATCCGACTGCAACACTGACATCTGCCTAGTCTTCAGTGGTAACAAAAGTCTAAAGGAAAGTCATAAAAAATGAGCAAACATTAATGAGCTTACAGATATAAAACTTTCAGAATAGTCCATGGTGCATGTCAAATGCTCATAAGGTTTTTATACTACTAATGTGGTTATTGTTAGTAAAGGAGCCCTTTCATGATAACCCTAGGAAATAGAGAACAGACAGTCATTGTCTTTCTGGAAGACATGTGATAACTGATAGTTTATACATAAAAACAACCCAAAGCAAACTCCTGCCAGTGTCTGTTTTCACTCAAATACTAACAGAACTCCAAGACTGAACTAGATAAAAGTGAAAGTACAGGTAAAACATTAAGGCAAAAGCATAGTTGATGGACTCAAACACTTTCCATCCATCCACTGATTACACACTCTTCCAGCAGCCCTCTCTGTGGCCATGAAAGAGAATCACAGGAGAAAGTCAGCATTTAGCACTCCTGCACAGCCTCTGTGTCAGCTCCTGGCTCCAGGGTCCTTTCCTGTATTTCTGCCCTGTCTTTGTTTCATATGAACTGTGATATGGAGGAGTAAATGAATTAAACCCTTTCCTCCTCAAGTTAAATTGGATTTTATTGTATTATCATAGTGATAGAAATTCTAAGACAATTAGGCAGGGAGAAAGGCCTTGCCAAAAACTAACATTGTGGACCTAAGAAGTTTAGATTTCCATCCCTGACCCTCATAATACAGACACATAAAAGAATAGTCCAAAATTTTGTGCAGTCATTTAATTGAACCCCTGTAAACTCAAAGTGTTATGTACTCTGATATACATTGGTACACAGGATCACTTTCAATCTTGAAGGGAAGAATTAGAGTAACAATGAAATACTAATTTAAAAAAGTTTCCAAAACAATAACTCAAAGCTCTATGTGTGACCTCTGAGATTCTTACTGCCATCATATGGACTAAATCCTGCAGCCTATATACAAAGACATATGAATAAAAGGTCCATAACTGCCTGCTTTTGCCTCCTCCTTAGTGAGTACATCCATCTCTGTTGCTCCTATCCTTCACTGACATGAAACTCCTCCAGCTTTCCCATTTGGACTCACTGACAGCAACTCTTTAGGGAGATCAATATCTTCATTACCCAGTTTCTAATGTAGAGACATACAGCTTTCTGAATGATAAAACAAGGCCTTCTTCCTCTCTACCAGATAGATGGCTACTTTTAAGTGAAACACTTCCCTATCATTTAGGTCAATTTTGTAACTCTCCATCTACTGGATTAGTTCTGTTCTTAACCTGCCTAACACAGCTACCATAAACAAGGCAGTACATGATGATATCTAAACTTAATAACCTCTGAAAGAGCAATGTCAGCTATTCTACAAATATGCTGATAAAGTGAATCATAATTCCAGGCTTAAATTTATTTTAGGAGCTTAAGAGATGGCTCTTTGAGTATAAAAGTTTGCTGTGCATTTCTATGTACATGAGTGTGAATCTTCAAAACAGACTTTAAACCAAACCTAGTAATTAACATCTATAACCCCAGTGATCTTCTCTTCATATAGAAGATTGGAGAATACATAGATAATCAAGACTGACTAGCCTGAAACACACAAAAGCATTGAGCAAAGAGATTCTATCTCAAACATGATAGAAAGCAAGTACAT
The DNA here is from genome assembly GCF_963924665.1 of Micromys minutus. Taxonomy (NCBI): domain Eukaryota; kingdom Metazoa; phylum Chordata; class Mammalia; order Rodentia; family Muridae; genus Micromys; species Micromys minutus. The sequence goes on from NC_137969.1 coordinate 124,998,362, forward strand.
TCACTGGAGGTTATCTCTGACTTCCACATACAATTTTTCCCAATATATTTGTACTCATATATAAACATACACATGTCCAGAACACACAGACAGAGAGACACACACATACATGTACATGCACACACACAGTTGTACACAATCATGCACATATACACACATGCACATGCATAATAAATGTAGGATGAAGATTTTAGCAGTATTTACTGAAATTCTGAGTAACAAACTGAAAATATTAATTATAAACATCATATGATTATACAGCATATGAGTTATTTTTAAGACATGATAAAACACCAGGACCAAGACAATTTTACAATGAAGGGTTTATTTGAGCTTGTAGATCCAGAGAAGTAACTGTCCATAATCACAAGATTCAGGCATTTTGACTTCTGTATTGTTTGCTTTCCTATTTCGATGATAAAATATCATGATGAAGAGAATACATGTTAGGAAGGGCTTGTTTGACATATAGTTTTAGAAGAGTTCTTCATGGCTGCAGGAAGAGAAGTGAAGAGCTCACACCATCAAATATAGGTAGGAAGAAAAGAGCAATCTAAAATGTGGGTAGGAGAACCTTCATGTTCTCAAAGCTAGCCTGTCACAGACTTCCTATAACATGCCTGCATATCCGACACCTCAAACAATGATATCAACTGGGTACCCTAGTGCCCCAAACTTTGGAAGACACTTCTCATTAAACTACCATGTTTAATAGAATTTAAAATAAAATCACTTAAAAAATACACGCAAAATTTTAGTTTATAAGACAGTTTATTTTTAACTATCTTTTTGTAATTTTCTGAAATGCACATGTAACTATTTCCTGGAGCTGGGATACAGAGTGACAAGATCTCACAAGGACAGAGGCAACATAATTTAATTTTTGTAGATTTAAAAGGAAAGTATGAATTTCTAGGTTGGGGTCCACAAATTAAATGGCTAGGTAGGTGAAATTTCCAGACACTGGAGATGGGAGAAAGACATAGACAAGCTAGGAGTGAAAACATTGAAAGTGATTTGAAAATTATCAATTGAATGGCTTATCAATGGAAGATGAGCATGAAAAGTCGAATTCGTTGATAACAGGATATCCACGACTCTATAAAGGATAGATAGGCTCTGAAATACTCAGTGTGATGAGATGACTGCACATCTGCACAGTGAAAGGATTAGTCACCTAACTGGAGCTATTAAACTATTTGACTAGATGAAACTCATAATCCTTTTTCTTTCATATCCCTAATTATAATCACACTCGTGAGTAGAATTTTGTTAAGCCTCATCTAATTCTACTATGTTGTGTGCTTTCAGGGCATAATCATTTTATACTGGTGACTTCCTGTTACCTGCTTTGTTCTCAATTACATCTGGATTTAGGGAATGTGATGACTTTGTCAAAGAGTGTTTTGCCTTTGAGAAAGCAATGTGATCACTTTTATAGTATGTAATAAGAGACAGTAAATTATGGAGTTTGCTGAGATACTGTGACCTTTTCAGTATTCAATACCTTGAAGAGCTGGTCTTTCTATCCTGCTTGATTAAAGCTCCACTAATCATCAAGAAAGTTAATGCAAGATAAAAGAGTTTTTTTTTTAAATGGCATGACATTAATCCTTTCATATAGCAGAAGTTAGAATGCAGAATGTTAGACATTTGTAACAAATATCAATGCCTCTGCTGTAGTTTCAAATCTTTAGACAGCAGCCATTGACTTTGTCTGATAAAATCATGACCTGGAGAAACCTTGATCCAGCACTTTTGAGAGTAATAGTATATTACTAAAGTGCCTTCCATACACAGATGGTAGCCATGACCTTGAGAGATAACAGGAATGACTCACTCTCCCATGGATCAGTAGAGACAAACTCTACCTGCAGAAAATCTTGATTAAAAACATATCCAGTGACATAAAATTTGGAAATTTTTTCAGTAATCCATTGTAAATAAAACACTTAGCTTTGCTCAGTGAGATAATTTGTAGTTGTTATAAATCTATACCAGGGTGGTTGCTAGCGATTCTTAACTATTCAGTAAATAATGATTTATTAATAGGTACTGAATAACAAATATTTGCCTAACAATGTAAGTGTAGAAGTTTCTTATACATAGTCATAATCAAGCATCAAATACACCATGTCACTGAGTAGTGTCAAAAAAATATTGAGTCAATTTTTAGGTAACAGGGAGGTTTTAAAAGTAAGAAAGGGTAAATTGTTGAATTCTATAATATCTGGCTTATTTTGCTTATCCATATTGTCATAAGGACAAATATAAGACTGTGATTAATACTGTGTTAAACTCTAGGAATTTTACAGTTGTTTAAGCCCCCAACCACAAAAAGAATGAAGCTTAATGACAGAAACATTAATTGGTTTGCAAATATATTTATTCAATTATGAGTATGCATATGAAAAGGGGCCTTAAGCCTTTAGTATAAATAATTATTGTTTGTTTTGAATATATAAAGAAAAAGAAGGCCACCTATATTTCAACACATTGGAAATTCCTTGTATAGTAACATATGATTTTTTTTTTTTAGTTGAAGATTCTAGCACTGTGTTTTCATGTGTATTGTGTAAGATGAAGAGTTGACCAACAAACGGTAGCTGCTATATGTTCCATTCATAGCAAACTTTTCATGTTTGAAATAATGTGAGTTCCCAAACAAGATGGCAATATATAGTTGATAATGAATGAGAAAATAAATATTATTAATTGTATGCAAATTTTATTCCTCTGATTTTAAAATCCTACAAAGTTAGTGGAACCTACTTTGAATTAAATGTCAGATTTAAAAAGTAGAATAATCTTTAACTTTAACTATTTCCATGTTACACTTTATTTTACATGTACTTTATGCTCATTGTAACTATTAAGTTTACAAGGCATACTATCAAACCTTGAAAAAAATCAAGTACTGACTAAAAAAATATATTCATATAGTTTTATTTAAAAATTATTTTAAAATCTGAAAAATAAGTACTGACAAAAATTTATAATTTTAAGCAAAAAATGTTTAAAATCTGTACATTTATCTTTGTTTTGTAAAATAAAGTTGTTTAAAAAAGTAGAATAATCAATAATTATTGTATAAGAATATTTTAAAAATGAATTTATACATAAACACAACTACTGTTAGCCTGAAAAATTAACCAGTATTAAAATTATTTGAAACCAACTAAGCATCTCAATTAGAAAGCACTTTTATTTTGTAACTTTAATGGTGACACAAACTTTCTGTAATTTTGTAAAGGTGGGAGGCAAACATATTTTTTTAATTTCAATTAGTCATTTTCAAACTATCATTTACCTTTAGACCTCAGAAAGCAGTCAGTGGGTATTTTATTTTTATAGATTTATTGGTTTTCTTATTGTTATTTTGTTCTATTTAGTTTGTGTGTTTGTGTGTGTGTTGTTTTTTGTAAAGACCATTGTCTTTTCAGTTCCCCAGCTCAAAAGTCAGCATAGATCATTTTAAAATGGCCTTTATTTTTTTATCTCTATTGTTTCATAAGTCAAAACTCTAAGCTCTATTCTAAATATGACTGACTCTGAAGAGGTAGAAAACTTTTTTTTATTTTCAGTTATAATGTCCAATTCAGGTAATGTAAGTTTTAATGTTTTATAAATGCATTTTGATGATAGTTGGCTTAAACTGGTACTCTAAAAAGTTATGCTTTTAGTATCCAGAACACTCTTGAATTCAATAACTTCTGTTTTAATCTAATGTGTTTAGAAAATATCCAGTATATGTCTAGTATATAATATCATTGGCCTCTATTAAAAGAGCACAATAATAGCTTCAAGTTATACTTTTAATTTTTTTGTTTATTCTTCCATTTTTACTTTTAAAATATTTATAGTTAACACATTGTAGATTTTAATTTATAAATTATATAACTAAACAAAAGTTTTATTTATAATTATCAAAAGTGATAGATTTGATAAAAATGATGATAGTATTGTAGATAAGCAAGAACATATTAAAATGTAAATCTCAGAAAAAAATTAAAACTTTAATTTAATGCCGAGAAGTTGTTAAGACTATCTTTCTATGTAATTTATGAATTTTCTACTTAAACCACTAAAAAAATCACTACATGTACTTTTTAGAAATAAAACAGATTACAACAGAATAAAATAACAGTTAACCCACATTGCTTGGAATTGAATGTATTTATATTCACATATATTTAATCACTTTTCTTTTCTACTATAATTCTGTGACATTGTTTTGTTATACTTTTTATATTTAATAAATTTAATTTACAGTTAATAAATAATAGTTACTCTGCATTGTAAATGGAAAACAGTACCTCATTGTGGGGAAAATAAATTACAGGACCCTTAGTGTATGAGTAAAAGAACACGCAGTGTCATACCCTATACTATGATGACCTGTCTAGAGTTTACATTTGTAATATAAGCTCAGTATAAGATTAACGTTAATTATTACTCCTAATGCATAGTATAAAGTGATGATGGACTAGAGTCCATCCTGCTCAAGTTTTGTGCAAATCAAACATTGCAGTAGACTTGATATCGGCTGTAATGGAAAGAAAGCTCCTAGCTTTGCATGGATGTGAGTAACAATAGTAACTTAAAAAACATGTGCCAACTTTCAATTTTTCTCTTTTATTGGTGCACCAAATGAATCTCCTATTTTACATGATGGGGTGATAAGATAATAAAATATTTGAATTATATATACACACAATTGCATAATTTAGGTATTAATAAATACACATGTATCTTAAGGAAGAACATAGTTTACTTTTAAAGGAAGCCCACGCTTTCCTAACATGTTTATGTTTAAATTTCAGATACTGGTCATAGGTAAATAAGGTACACAAGCTAAAAAAATGTGCACATTTGTGCTAACGTCTTTGTGAAGATTTTTAACTAAGAAGCAAACACCTTTGTTTCATCAATGCCTCATCATAGTCAGAGGTGGGACACTGGTACATTTAAAACATGAACATAGATTATGTCTTTATCTTATGGTCATTGTACTATTTCTTGTTGAGTCAATACCATCTTAGATGTTTCTACTCGTGTGTTTATATTGAACAGCTGGAAAAATTTAGAGGGAAGGATCTATGTCTATTTGCAGGGGGAAAGAAAAAGTGAAAGAAGGGAGGGTAGTTATACCAAATCAACTTTAGAAAATTAATCTATTGCATTCTTGCTCCTTTACATATCTAGGTAAAATTTTCTCTGAGAATGTCACATTTTCCCTAATTGTTTACTGTGCTCAGAGTTATGCTGGTAAACTAGGAAGGCTATTCTTTTAATGTTGAAAGAAATTTCTGATTACCAAATGTTTAAACTTAGATTTATCTTTGTGCCATTTCCTTTAGGGAAAAAAATCAATAAATCACTCAGTAGAGCCTTGTGATTTATGCAAGATGTAAATGCAGAGGAGCAACTGAACAGAAGAATTTATGGATTAAGCACCAAAATGCTCTGTTTACAAACATGTATTTACTGCTACTGTAGCAGATTTATATCTGTTCATGGGCTTTTCTTAGATTAATATGTGCTTGCTTCTTTTCCTGCAAAGCAAGATTTCGATTATCCTCAGTCTTTATTCAGCCTTGTTCTTGAAAGAGTTGTAGAATGCTGGCCTTAAGCAGTTTCTGGACTCTCCAACTTAATGATCTTTTCATTTTTTGTAACAGAAGAATAAAAGAAATGGAAAAGAATTAGTAGGACATAGCCTGATAACCTAGTTTAATATTCTAATGCAGTATGTTAAGAGGGCATCAATGCCATCACTACTGATTACTTTAGATCTTGGGAATTCATGTTTTCTGAGAGACCAATGCTAACCATGCTGCTATGTCAACTTGTCTTCTTCAAAAATTTCTAAAAGAACATTCTGTCTGTGAATATAACGTAGGGCTTTACATCACCTATGTCTAGATTCCTCCATCAGAAAACAAAAAGAAAACAAAACAAATATTCTTTTTCTGCACAGCAGAATCTACTTATAGATCTGTGAACCTTGCAGATATTATCTTCTAAGGAGAACCTTAACCTGTCTCCACATAGAAGATGCATTTTTGTATTTAAACTCAGCATCCCTACATCCACCAAGAGAAAAGGCAGATACCCAGATAACACAGGACTGGCGAGAGCCAGGTGAGAACGCATTCCCCACTAGCCAGGAGACAGAGAAATCTAAGTGGAGCACTCGGAAAGTGTGCACCTGCCTGCTTGGCTTGATCGGGTCCTCTATTGCCAGCCAACAGCATCCAGAGTGTACAACAGGCACTCTGAACATCTACCACCAGGAACAGCGGAGATCCAGGAAAACAGGCCAGGTACAAGGGAAAAGCAAGAACCAAACACTGACAACAAGATGACAAGAGGAAAGTGAAAGAATGTACCCCAGGGAAACCAAGACAAACTGGCAGCACTAGAACCCAGCTTACCCATCACAACAAACAGCCGAATGCCAAACACTCCAGAAAAAGAAGACTCAGACACAAAATCCTACCTCAAGAGGATGAAAGAGATCCTTAAACAAGAACGGGAGGAAAAGGATAAAGAATTACAAGCTTTTAAAGAAGAAACAAGAAAAACACTCAAAGAACTAGAAGAAGATAAAACCAAAGAGATGAAGGAATGGAAAAAGGAATTTTAAACGGAAATAGACATAATAAAACAAACACTAAAAGAGATAACCCTAGAGGTAGAAAACCTAAAAAAGAAATCAGGCGTCACAGATGCAAGCATTTCCAACAGACTACAAGTGATGGAAGAGAGAATCTCGGGGGCCTAAGACAACATTGAAAACATAGACAAAACAGTCAGAGAAGATAAAAAAACCAAAAAGCTTCTAACCCAAAATGTCCAGGAGATCCAGAACACAATGAGAAGACCAAATCTAATGATAATAGGAGTAGAAGAGAGCAAAGAATATCAACTAAGAGGTACAGTAAATATATTCAACAAAATCCTGGAAGAAAACTTCCCTACCCCTAAGAATGAGATGACCATGAGCATAAAAGAACTCCAAATAGGTTGGACAAGAAAGGAAATTCCTCCTGACACATAATAATCAAAACACCAAGTGCCCAAAGCAAAGAAAAAATAGTAAAAGCAGTAAGGGACAAAGGTCAGGTAACATATAAAGGCAGACCAAACAGAATCACACCCAATTTCTCAACAGAGACTATGAAAGCTAGAAGAGCCTGGACAGACATCATGCAGAGCCTGAGAGAGCACAAGGACCAGTCCAAGCTGCTATACCCAGCAAAACTATCAATCACCATAGATGGAGAGATGAAATATTCAAAGACAAATCTAAATTCATACAATATCTGACCACAAACACAGCACTACAACGAATTATAAGTGGAAAACCCAATACAATGAGGGGAACCCCCTCATAATAAAAACAAGAAATTCCTAAGGAAGAAAACCAAAAGAAGAAAGACACACAGGCACAATTTAACCTACCAAAGCAACAATAGCAGGAAACAGCAGCCACTATTCCTTGATATCTATTAACATAAATGAACTCAACTCCCAGATAAAAAGATATAGGCTATCAGACTAGATACATAAACTAAATCCAGCATTTTGCTGCATACAGGAAACTCATCTCAGAGACAAACACAGAAACTATCTCAGAATAATAGATTGGGGGAAAAACTTCCAAGCAAATGGCCCCAAGAAGCAAGCTGGAGTGGTCATTCTAATATCGAATAAAGTAGATTTTCAACCAAAAGTTATCAAAAAGATAAGGAAGGACACTTTTTACTCATTACAGGGGAAATCTGTCAGAAGGAACTCTCAAACCTTAACATATATGCTCCAAATACAAAATCACCCACATTCATAAAAGAAACCCTACTACAGCTCAAAAAATACATTTTACCCCGCACAATAATAGTGGGAGACATTAATTCCCCACTGTCACCAATGGACAGATCATGGAAATAGAAACTGAACAAGGACACTGTAAAACTAGCAGAGACTATGAACCAATTGGAATTAATAGATATATATAAAACATATCAACCTAAAACTAAAGAATATACCTTTTTCTCAGCACCTCATGGCACCTTTTCAAAAACTGACCAAATAATTGGACACAGAATGAGTCTCAATGAATACAAGATGATCGAAATACTCCCATGCATCCTCTCAGATCACCATGGTCTAAGGCTGGTCTTTAATAACAACAAAGACAGCAAAAAGCTCATATAGACATGGAAACTGAGCAATGCTCTATTCAACGATAGCAAGGTCAAAGAAAAAATAAAGAAAGAAATTAGGGGTTTTCTAAAATTCAATGAAAATGAAAACACGACATACCCGAACCTATGGGATGCAATGAAAAGAGTACTGAGAGGAAATTTCAAAGGTCTGAGTGCTTCCATAAAGAAACTAGAGAGAGCATACACTAGCATCCTGACAGCACAATTGAAAGCTCTAGAACAAAAGGAAGGAGATACACACAAGAAGACTAGACAGCAAGAAATAGTCAAAATCAGGGCAGAAATAGACAAAATAGAAACAAAAAGAACCATTGAAAGAATCAACAAAACCAAGAGCTGGATCTTTGAGAAAATTAACAAAATCGATAAATCCTTAGCCAGACTAAGTAGAGGAAAAAATGGAGAGTATCCAAATTAACAAAATCAGAAAGGAAAGTGGAGAAATAACGACTGAAATTGAGGAAATTCAAGAAATCATCAGTTCCTATTACAAAAGCCTATACTCAACAAAGTAGAAATTCTGGAGAAAATGGATGAATTCCTAGACAGATACAAGACACCAAAGTTAAACAAGGACCAGGTAAACCATCTAAATAAATAATCCCATAACACCTAAAGAAATAGAAACATTCATAAATGCCTCCCTACTAAAAAAAAACCCAGGTCCAGATGGGTTCAGTGCAGAGTTTTATCAGATATTTATTGATGACGTAATACTAATACTCTCCAAATTATTCCACAAAAGAGAATCTGAGGGAACACTACCAGGTACACTGAAACTATTAGATGAGAAAGTAGGGAAAACCTTAGAACTCATGAGCACAGGTGAAAATTTCCTGAACAGAAACACCAATGGCCCGAGCTCTAACGTCAAAGATTGACAAATGGGACTTAATGAGATTGCAATGTTTTTGTAAGGCTAAAGACATTGTCAAGAAAACAAAATGGCAGCCAACAGACCTTTACCAACACCACATCAAATAGAGGCCTAATAGCCAAGGTATACAAAGATCTCAAAAAGCTAGAACCAGAGAATTAAACAACCCTGGTAAAAAATGTGGTATAGAATTAAACAAAAAGTTCTTAATTGAGGTATATTGAATGACTGAGAAACATCAGGAATTGCTCAACATCTTTAGCCATCAGGGAAATGCAAATCAAAACAACCCTTAGATTCCACCTCACACCATTCAGATTGGCCAAGATCCAAAACTCAGATGACAACAGATGCTTGAAAGGATGTGGATAAGGAGGAACACTTCTCCACTGCTGGTGGGGTTGTAAACTGACACAACCACTCTGGAAATCAGTCTGGCGGTTCCTCAGAATAATGGACATAGTACTACCTGAAGACCCAGTTATTCCACTTCTGGGCATTTACCCCAGAGACACTCAAACACACAACAAAGATGCACCACAATGTTCATTGCATTTCTATTTATAATAGCCAGAAGCTGGAAAGAACCCAGACGTCCTTCAGTAGTTGACTAGATACAAAAATTTTGGTACATTTAAACAATGGAGTACTACTCAGCCACCAGAAACAATGACTTAACCAAATTCTTATGAAAATGGTTGCATCTAGAGAATATCATCCTGAGTGAGATAACCCAGTCACAAAAGAACAGACATAATATGCAGTTACTGTTAGTGGGTTACTAATTCCAGAATGCTCCAAGCACCCCAGAAACAACTCACAGACTGTGTGAAGCTCAACAACAACAAAAAAGAATATATTTTAATTAAAATAGTACTGTATCACATCCCCTTTTCCTCCCTACAGCCCTTCCTAGTCTTTCTCCTATCCTCTCATATTAATAGCCACTTTTCCTATATTATTGTTACACACACACATATATATATATATATATATATATAAATATATGTGTGTGTGTGTGTGTGTGTGTGTGTGTGTGTGTGTTTACCCACAAATACTTAATTACAACCTTAAAAATGTATCTGAAATAAATTAAAAAAATATTAAAAAGTAAAATAAAAAATAAACTTGGCATCTCATGCTCAGTTTTCAGTGTGCTTACAGAAAATTGAACTTTGCTGTGTAGTTAATAATGAAAATCTAAGAGGAAGTCTAGATATATGCAAGTTAATCACACAGTCATGTACATAATAGACAAAAGTTCTGACATTTACTATATTTAGAAAAATTTATTTTCCCTCTACATCATTTTATTCACATATAATATGTACATAGATGTGGTACTCCCTCCCAATTAAGAGCAAGACAAGGCGATAGAGAAATAAGGATCTCTAATTATGAGGCATCAGCAACTAAAAAGAGGATGTAGACACCGTATTATTTAATATTTAATATATTTAACTGTAAACACACTGCCTAAAAATTAGGAAGTCTAAAAAATACAACAAAATTAACAAGTGAAAGATATTTGGACTGTGATGGGATATGAAAGAGAACTGTGAAATTCAGACAGGCTAAATAGAAATTTTCTGCTATGAAAGAAACACTGAGAACCCTGAACTTTGTAAGAAGTAAAGATGAAATGATTTTGAGAAACTTGGAAAGATATGTGTTCCATGAGTTTTGATTAGGCTTGGGTTGACTGTAGAGGAGTAAGTAGTTAAAGAAATGATTCATCAATGCTGATTCTTGCTTTCTGCCTTTGAATAATCTGATTAAACAGGGCTGGAGAGGTAACATTTTCTTCTTTATTTATATCCTAATGATTCTGGGGTTCAGGATTTTGTTGAGATTTGTTTTCTTACTGAATGCTTTAATGCTAAATTCTATACCTGAAGGTGTACTTGCCTCCATCCAGAAACAATGTTTTCACAACAAAAGCTGACAATGCTTCCTTAATTTAAGAGTATTGATTAAATAAAAATAGCTGTAGCCAGCTATTGGAGTGATTAGATTGGTAGGAGAATTTGGAGTTCCTGGTTGGAGGTTGCAGAGAGAAGGAGAGAATAAGAAGACAGGTGAGAGGAGGAGGCTCTCATGAGAGGAGATAGACCATAAGCACATGTCCAGAAAAAGAGGAAACCTTTAGGGCATACTGCTTGTGAAGTAGCCATGAAAACAATTCGGAAAGCAGATTAGGGGTTAACCTTGGTAATTGTCAAAGTAAAATAGAATAACCATAGTCTAAATCTCATTCAGTCACAACCTGGACAAGGTGAAGAATGAATTCATTCAACTCTAGGATTCCACTGAACACATAAGATACAGAGAGAGAATCTATCTTATGCAACAATTAAAGGACATGTAAAAGTGTGAACCAGAGGAACTACATCGACCTTCACTCTACTGACATGAAATGACTGGAATCAATCTCCCATGGACTTGATCCTCTCCATTTGTTCCACAGCAAATGCTGCTGTCATGCAACTTGCCACGTGTACTCGAGCAAATGAAATATTTTGAAAAGTCTAACTCAGCAAATCTGAAAAACACAGTCAATATTGGCTATGTTCTTTTACTTAGAATAATTTAGAATGCTGCAGGGAGAGAGGAAAAGCTATAACCATCATTCCCTATTAGTCCCAGATTGTGAAAATGCTTGTCATCCAAATGATAGAATCAAAGCATAGTACAAACTGCTTATATAGCTGTGATGCTGTTAGTAAGTATACATTATGTTTAGATGCTTAATATTCTGAACACTGCCACCAGAAAATCATAAAAGCACCAATTTCCACTTATAGGAGCAAGCACATTGCTACCAATTTCTTCTCACAAAATTTTAATGCTCACCAGTAAAATAAAATACAGTAATGCAAAACATCATTATTTTCAATAAGAAAGTCTGTTTATGAATTCATTGATCAAGATTCATTGATAAGCTTGTACTAAGCAATACTTCACATTCCCTGTCTTCCCTTATCACCATTGTTTCCTGGGTATTCTGGGAGATCTCTCTGCCACTATTTCTCAGCATCTGCACAGCAACTACCATTCCTTGCCACTAGAGAGAGGTAGTCAGGGAAGGTGGAACACGTCTGTGCACAGCATTGTGGGGTAGGACTCCTTGTACATTTAAGCATCTACATTAATTGTGTGAGGTTCCCCATGACAAAACAAAACACAATAATTAAAAATAAAATAAAAATCACTGTGAGATGAAAAAAAATAGAAACAGCAAAAGGAAATCGTTTTCTTCATTTTCTAACAAGAGTCTCAATATTTTCATTGGTCAGAAGTACTTGTGAGTCATGAAGCTGGCCTTGTTTCCAGATGTACCTTATTATGAAATATTGTTTCTCTACCCAGTAACAAAAGCATTTGTTTTCTGCTACAGCACGATGCCCACCGTAAACTGTATAATGTTGATAAAAAATGTGGATTACTGACAATTGAGCTGACCAATTCATAGTTAATTCACCATCTAAATCTATTTAAACATGCAAAACCATAGATTACCCTCTGCCAAGCCATGGGATTCACAAATCTGACATTAAAATTATAAGACACTTACCAGGGTACTTATTTGATAAATCTTCACCAGGGTACAAATATTCTAATCCCCTAGTTAAATTATATTATTGATTAGACATAATTAAAGTATTTGGCTCAGAAAATGATTGCAGGAAAATGTGTCTGTGTTCTGAAACATAGCAACCTGAATTTGAGTTTCTAGCTGGTGCATATGCTAGATACATACTGACAGTGCTGTGTTGGAGGCGATTTCAGCTGTAGCTGTTAAGGATATGGAAATTAAATACTGCTGACATACCCCTCCAGCTCTGCTCTGCCCCACATCTGTAATTAAAACTCCCATGCCAGTAGCAGAGTTAGATCTCTATCTTCCCTCCCTACCTTTCCAGTCATTTGTACTTATGTGTTTCCTTACCCATCTCTGTATCTTCACTCATTAAAATTTAAATGTGCAAAAAAGCTCATGTAAATTTCTAATTGAAATGTAAAAGGGCACTAAGCATTCATATAAAAATGGCCTGAACTTCTGGCAACCTTCTTCCCTCTATGGTATTAAGGAATGCAGTGCATCAGGGAGTTCTAGCCTAGGATATAGACAAATTGTTTCCTATGGAGTGTCCAAAGTAAATACATCTTCAAATACTGTTTTTAAAGTCTAATTTCACCAGGAAGGCAAAGTAATTCAGAGAACATCTTTCCAGTAAGGAGAATTTAAATTCAGAAATATAACAGGCACTTTCTGACACAGCTGCAACAAATTTATAATTTACTATTTGGGCTCATTATCGGGGACCTTTGCACATCAAGCGTCTTCCCAGATAGCCTGTATGAGATGTTGACAGGTGGTATTTAAATTCAGGCCCAAAGATGTAGATGCTGTTCCACTTTTTCATGACACAGGTTGTCAAGAGCATGACAAAAATAAGAACCAGCCCTGACTGCACTCATGTATCCTAACTGAAGTAATATTTCAAATCCACTAACAGCTTATACTGTTCATAGTAAAGGAGATTTTACAGTTCTTCTTTCATGGACTAATACTGCCTCAAACTAAGACAATCAAATTATACAAAATAAAAAAAATACTTGAGACATTATTAAAGGAAACTCGCAGGAAGTGTGCGGTTCAAATGAAGAAACATGAAAACTAGAGACAGGTGGTGAACCTAAGAGGTCTCATGTAAGAAAAGGACAGGTTACATGCACAGTGCACTGGGCTAAGAATAGACTCCGAAGCTCCATGGTTACATCCTCAAGGCACTGCTCTGAACTTCTCAGTTCTATGAAATTTCCCTAGTCGAATATTTCTATATTCAGAATTCAGGAAGAATCTTAGATTGAGACTGACATAAATTGGATCACTCAACATCTCCATGACTAAAAATCTAATTTTGACATTATAAGCCTGTCCTTCAGATATGGTTGTATATATATACATATACATATCAACTTGCTAACTGTCTCTGTGTCTCACTTTGTTTTTCAAATAGTCCTAAATATTACTATTTTCAAATTCTTCTTCTAACATTTGGTCAGAATATCCTCCAAATAAAGTCATTTAATTACATTCATACTAACTTATATTTATATTAAACTAATAAGAGAAAAGCATGTCTCTAATATATTACTTTGCAAGCATGATAATATAACATCATAGTTAAGGCAGACACATTTCCTTGTACACACACCAAATTTCTTGTTTTATATAATATAAAATTAGTGAAACTTCACAGACAAGGAAGTCCTTCATACTTTCCTGTTCCTAAATTATGATTAGATGGAATGTATGAATTAGATAAGAAAAATTCAAATGTACTGAGTCTTCGCTGGACTTTTAAAACCATTATGAATTTTACTATGTTTAGAAGATTTTAAACAATATTATAAAATCAGGTGCAGGCCTGTTATTCACAAATAATTTTATGTAACCGAATAACTACCACTGACCTATCCTAATTTTGATATGCCATCTAGCAAATACCATCTTACTTTTCATACTGGAAAGCATATATTATAATTCACAGTTGTATTGTATATTTGTTAAGTTTCAAAATATCATTTAAGAGAAATCTAGCATTTAATTTCTATATTCATAACATCTTTATATCAAAGTTCTTTATGTCAAAACAAAATTAAATCATTTAAAATATTCAAAAAGTATATATTTCAAAGGTTCCACCACAAAAGATTATGTGTATGTACTAATTAAATTGAGTAAATAAGTTTATAACATACATGAAAGAAAATATCACTTTGTAATGATAGAACCACAGATATACCACTAAAAATAAGAATTACAAAAAAATATCAAAAATACTTAAAAAACATAACTAAACATAATACATAACAATTTAATCAACTTTATGTAAACTTGTGTGTGTGTGTGTGTGTGTGTGTGTGTGTGTGTGTGTGTGTGTGTTTCATAGTAAACGTACTGATGGAGTTTTGTTTTATACAAAAAGTTCTTTGTGAAGAAAGGAAAGGACTAAGCAATATCTGGGATGGTGAGTACTGAGGTTTCCATGTGTTCTAAAAAATTAATGCATATCTTGTATTCATATAGTATCGGTTATGGTGGAACTACCCACATAATCACTTGGTAGTTGATGAAAATGGCAAACTAACTGCCATGGCATTTTCTCTTTTCAACTGGTATTCTATATAAGCTATATTGGTATTAATGTCTACATTTTTTCTGCCATTAACCATTGCATATCCTCTGGTATATTGTTCATATTGATGCTGTTTATCAATTGAATGTGAGGAACAACCAATAGATAAATAACATGGTATCTTTCTCTTCTAGGAAATAGGAGGCTAGTTCTATGATTAAAAAGTAAAACATTTAGAAGATAACTGGGTTCTCAGACACAAGTTATTTATGTGTTTATTAACATATCTGAAACCATACATAATCACTTCTCTCACTTTGAGAGTACTGGTAGGTCTACAAAGAGATGGCCATTTGTGCAAAATAGATTTCCATTTAATGAGGCTGTCACTCAAGTTATTGAAATCAATTTTTCCAGCTTCTCTTTTATCATGATTGTATATTAACTTATGAAGCACAATACAATTAGAGGACTGGAATATCTCTGCATGGCAATTAAGCATATGTTAAGGAGGTCATAATTGCAACTGACAGGAAAGAAAATCAATTTCATAACCCATATTAGTGTGTTCATAACTTTTGCACCAATGTGACTAAAAATCTGAGACAACAGCTTTGTGTTGATTGTTTCATTTGGGTTCATGGAGTGAAGTCATGTTTGCTTGAATCCACCCATTTCACAGAGGCAGGGCCATGGAGAAGAGGAAGGGTTTCAGCTCACAATTACCAGGAAGCAGAGAAAAAAACAGGAAGAGCCTCCAATAGTAACTATCCAAGGCATGTTTTTGACCCCTACTCCCTCAAAAATAAATGGGCAAGTCTGATTCATAAAGGTTCTGCAACCTTCCAAAATGTAGCCCTACCTAACAACTATGTGCTGAAATCATGACACTGTTAGAAACATTTCATAGTCTTTCTCTCTCTCTCTCTCTCTCTCTCTCTCTCTCTCTCTCTCTCTCTCTCTCTCTCACACACACACACACACACACAGACACACACAAACACACACACACACACACACACACACAAAGATGGGAGGCAATAATGAAATATCATTAGGTCATGAAGCCAAAGCCCACATCAAAGAGGTTCAGGCTCTTGTGGTGGATAGACTGCCTGTTCACTATCCACTCTGTACAAACTAAAATCACCATGAAGAGAGTCCCAGTGAGAATGTGTTTATCACATTGACCTATGGGCAAACCCATGGATAAATATCTTGATTCTATCCAGGAGGGCTGGTTCATGTGAATGATATCATGTCTTGGGTAAAGGATTTTGGATTATACATAAGAGAAAATAAAGCAACTTCAACACTATCATGTAAATACTAGTGACACTTGACACTTTAATGTAGAGCATGAAAAGAATGCAAATAGATTCTGTTTATCTCCATATACAAAGTTTAAGTCCAAGTGGATCAAAGACTGAGACCTAGAACCAGTTATGCTGAAACTAATAGAAGTAGGGAAGAACTTAGAACACATAGGCAAATGGGAAAATTTCCTGAAGATAATACTTATGCTCTAAGATCAAGAATCTACAAATATGACCTCATGAAACTGCAAAGCTTCTGTAAGGCCAAGTACACTGTCAAAAGGACAAAATAGCAAGAAACAGATTAGGAAACAATCTTTATCAATCCTACATCTGATAGAGGGCTAGTATCCCATATATACAAAGAACTCAAGAAGTTTGACTCTAGAGAATAAAATAATCCCATTAAAAATGGGATACAGAACTAAACAAAGAATACTCAACTGAAGAATATAGAATGTCTGAGAATCCCTAAAGAAATGCTCAACATCCTTAGTTATCAGGGAAATGTAAATCAAAATAACACTGAGATTCCAACTCATGACAGTCAGAATGGCTAAGAACAAAAACTCAGGTATTAGTTTCTGGCAAGGTTGTGGAGAAAGAGAAACACTCCTCCACTGTGTGTTGGATTGTCCAACCACTCTGAAAATTAGTTTGGCAGTTCCTCAGAAAATTGGACATAGTACTACCTGAAGTCTCAGCAATACCACACCTGGGCATATACCCAAAAGAAGCTCCCACATCTAACAAGATAACATGTTGCACCATGTTCATAGCAACCTTATTTATCATAGCCAGAAGCTGAGAGAAACCCAGATGTCATTAAACGAAGGCACATATACAAAAATTGTGGTACTTATACACAGTGGGAACACTACTCAGCGATTAAAAACAATGACATCATGAAATTGCTGGGCAACTGGATGGACCTAGAAACTATCATCCTGAGTGAGGTAACATAGACACAAAAGAACACACATGGAATGTACTTACTGATAAGTGGATACTAGTTCAAAAACCTCAAATACCAAAGAAAGAAATCATATAAAGCTTATAAAGCTCAAAGAGAAGTAAGGCCAGAATTTAGATTACTCAACCCTTCTTAGAATGGTGAACAAAACACTCATGTGAAGAAATAAAAGGACAAATAGAGGAGCAGGGAATAAAAAAAATAACTCAGAGAGTGCCTCACTTGGGTATCCACCCCATTTACAGCCACTAAACCTACACATAATTGTTGATGCCAAGTAGTGCTTACTGTCACAAATCAGATATGGATGCCTTCTCAGAGGCTCTGCTAGAGCAATATTGATACAGAGGAGGATGCTTGTAGGTAACCAATGGACTGAACATGGGGACCCCTATGAAGAAGCTAGAGAAAAGACTGAAGGAGATAAAGGGGTCTTTAACCCCATGGGTAAAACAAAATTATCAACTAACCAAACCCACCACCACTCCCAGAGAGTAAAAAAACAGCCAAATAGTTTGCAGGGAGACCCATGGTTCCAGGTACACACTCAGCAGAGAATTGCATTGTCTGGCATCTGGCATTGATGGGAGGAAGAGTCCTTTGGTCCATGAGATTATGGGAAAGGAAATAACATCTGAAATATAAATAAAAGAATATACAATAAAAAATTTAAAAAAATGATGAGGCCCTTACCACTTTGATTGCTCTGCTATGATTGACTATATCTAAGCCAAAGAAAGCATTTTTCCTATAAGTTTTATTTGTCAGGACATGTTATGATAAAATGAAAGAAAACAAAGACAACCTCCATAAGATAAATCCTTGAGAGTTGACAAAATCCATAAACTTTATGAAAGTACGTCATGTGCCAAGTAGTGCTTACTGGCAGGAATCTGATATGTATGCCTCCTCAGAGGCTCTGCTAAAGCCATATTGATAAAGAGGAAGATGCTTGCAGCTAACTATCAGACTGAACACAAAGTCCCCAATGAAGGAACTAGAGAAAAAAATTGAAGGAGATGAAAGGGTTTTTAACCCCATGGGAAGAACAAAATTATCAACAGATTAGGAAAAGATCTTTACCAACCCCTCATCTGATAGAGGCCTAGTATCCAAGGTATGCAAAGAACTCAAGAAGTTAGACACCAGATAATCAAACAATCCTATTAAAAAATGAGGTACAGAGCTAAACAAAAAGTTCTCAATTGAGGAATATTGAACAGCTAAGAAGTATCTAAGGAAGTGCTCATTCTTAGTCATCAGGGAAATGAAAATCAAAAGAACCCTGAGATTCCACCTCACAAGAGTCAGAATGGCTAAGATCAAAAATTCAGATGACAACAGATGCTGGTGAGGATGTCGAGAAAGAGGGACACTTCTCCACTCTTGGTGGGGTTGTAAACTGGAACAACTACTCTGGAAATCAGTCTGGTGGTTCCTCAAAATATTGGACATAGTACTACCTGAAGACCCAGAAAATTATTCCACTTCTGGGCATATATCCCAGAGAAGCTCCAACATACAACAAAGACACATGAACCACAATGTTTATAGCAGCCCTATTTATAATAGCCAAAAGCTGGAAAGAACCCAGATGTCCTTCAGTAGATAAATGTATATAAAATTTGTGGTATATCTACACAATAGAGTACTACTCAGCTATCAGAAACAATTACTTCATAAAATTCTTAAGAAAATGGATGCATTTAGAGAATATCATCCTGAGTGAGATAACCCAGTCACAAAAGAACAGACATAATATGAAGTCACTGATAATTGTATACTAACCCCAGAAAGCTCTGAACACCCCAGAAACAACTCACAGACTATATGAAGTTCAGGAAAAATAAGAAAAAAGAGGAAAATGAAAAATCATTATGCTTAATCTTTACACACCAAGATAACTTTGACAAATTCCAGGTTACATCTTGTTTTACGTGTACTTTATGCTCATTTTAACAAGTAAGATCTTAATTCACACTATCAAGCCTTAAAAAAAAAAACAAGTACTGACAAAAATGTATTCATATACTTTTATGCAAAAATGCTTAGAATCTGTACATTAATCTTTGTTTTTTTTTTTAAAATAAAGTTTTTTCAATTAAAAGAAGAAGAAGAAGATGGATGCACCTAGAGAATATCATCCTAGTGAGGTAACCCAGTCACATAAGAACAAACATAATATGCAGTCACTGATAATTGGATACTAAACCCAGAAAGCTCTAAACACCCCAGAAAAAACTCACAGTCTATATAAAGCTCAAGAAAAACAAAGCTCAAAAATGAAAGCCTCGGTCCTTCTTAGGGAAAAAAAAATGTAGCACCCTCTCAGAGTGTGTTACACCTGGACCTCAAATCATTAATAATCCAAGAGCTAAGATAATAGCCTTGTGAAATTTTTTGGTATTTACAGATCATTATGCTTGATCTATACCCAACAAGAAATATCTTTCCATGTTACATTCTGTCCTACATGTACTTCATGCTTATGGTAACTAGTGGGATTTCTATGCACGCTACCAAATCTCTAAAAGAATTAAGTACTGACAAAATTATTTATATCATGTTATGCCAAATTGCCTTATAAATCTGTAAATGTATCCTCCCCCTTTATAAATAAAGTAGGAAGGAATAATAATAATAATAATAATAATAATAAATAATAATAATAATAATAAAGAATTTGTAAAGACTGTGGTTCTTTCAAGGTTATTTATATCTTGAGGATGAATAAGAAAATGAGGGTTGAGGATTAACATTGTTGTTTGTACTGGTTGGTTTTGTGTGACAACGTGAGAAAAGCTGGAGTTATCTCAGAGAAAGGAGCCTCAGTTGAGGAAATGCCTCCATGAGATCCAGCTGTAAGGCATTTTCATAACTAGTGATCAAGGTGGGTAGGGCCCAGCTCATTGTGGATGGTGCCTTTTTTGTGCTGGTAGTCCTGGGTTTTATAAGAAAACAGGCTGAGCAATCCAAGAAAGCAAGCCAGTAAGTAACATTCCTCCATGGCTTCTGCATCACCTCCTACTTGCTGACCTACTTGGGTTCCTGTCCTGACTTCCTTTAGTGATAACCAGCAATGTGGTTGTGTAGGCAAAATAAATCCTTTCTTCCCTCTCACAAATAAAATGAAATGAAATCACATGGTGGATTACATGTCTAGAGAACACGTAAATTAGTCCTTCTCTGAATAAATGAACTTCAAAGGTAAATTACTTAATGAGATAATAAATAATTCAAATTATATTAAATAAGAAATCAATGAAAATATCATAAATCTCATTATACAAAGCAATAACATCTGATGTAGAGTTGATATAGTGTTTACAGATATATTTAACTTTTATTAAAAATAACTAAAAAATAATGTTATAGTCAACTCAAGGAAAGAACAATAAATAAATAAATAAATAAATAAATAAATAAATAAATAAATAAATAAAAAGGGAATTCAGACTATAAATGGAAATGGGATATCTGCATTGAAAAGAGGCAAGTTTCAGAAATATAAAAAATATTCAATTGACATATATAATTTTAGATTAATGAAAGGGAGACTAAAGATCACAGTAATTAAATCAATTATGAAATAACATGTTAGCTATACATATCAATAAAATTTAAAGTATATATGAAAGTCCCAAAATGCAAAGATTCTGTATATCTGCCAAATTTAAAGAAGTATTAATCTTAAATATACTAGTTTATTAAATATATTACAATGAGGGGAAGTATAAAGTTGTAGAATAAAAATTGTATATTATATAAAAATACATACAACTGAAAAATTACACACAGAGACACTCAGACACATGTGCGTACAAGCATATGCATATGTTACATTAAAGTGGTTGCTACTAGAGACTGAACTATCCAATAAAATAGGTGTCCATCCATAAAATGTTTTATGGTAGTGAAATGACCAAGGTAACTCCATTTTGTCTTAAACTCCTCCACTTGTGTTCTGCTCATCTTAGCTAGTAAATAGCTTGTTTTAACTCCTCACACCTTTCCTGGATAAACAGCAAGACCTAGCCAGGACCAATCAATTCTCTGATGACACAGACACAACTTATCCCAGTAAAGAGAAGTTGCTTCCTCTGCCTCACACCCTCCCCCATTAGTGTTTTGGTTGTTTGTTTGTTGTGGTTTGGTTGGTTTTTGTTTTTTGTATCATGTTTTTCTTAGAAAGGCCTACAAGCCACCTGCTTGTGGTGCTGGTTTCAGATCCCAAGTCTGGACATGTCCCTAATCTATTAGCCTTAGAAATTCAAGGTAAATAAACTGTTACTTCATAACTTGTATGGCATAGTCCTCATTGTTTGTGTAACCGCAAACTCAAGAGTAGGAAAAGAAATATAGAGACATAAAGATTCTTAAACTCCATAACAATCTCCTAATCACTGAGAGGAAAATAAAATGACAAAGGAAAATGAATTAAGGACATTTTAAATGACTTTGTGAGAGAAAAAGAATGTCATACCATACACCATACACAAACCTGATGGGAAATATCTCAAGGATGCACAAAACTGACATAACTTCTAATGTTGACAGAAGTTTGGATCCTCCACTAGTCTCACCTCTGAGTAACCGTGTCAAAAGTGAAAATTCACTGCTTAGTTTGGCGAAATTACTTTGATATCTGTCTCCCTGTAAAAACTTTTGTTTTAGTTTGATCATTTTGGGTCATTAAGATATTATATAAACATTATGTAATAACTCATGAATCATTTATAGGAACTCTTATTTGAAGAATACAATAAAAAGAGAAACAGGTTTGCTTGCTCTAGCTCCTTTCAGGATGAACATTGGATGATGGCTGAGGGAACTGAACCCCAGTTTCTTGCATGCAGATGTTCTACAATGCATCATATAGGAGTTTCAGCTTCCTGTCTCAATCCTGTGTGTGTTCATGGCTGAGTCACACACATCAATCTATAGATAAGACATATTAACATGTATCTCTTTTAAAACAAAGGGAAACACTCTCAATTAAAACTAGTCTTGCCTGTAAATAAAATATCATGCTGCCAAATTTTCAATTTATCAGTGAAGGATGAAAGCAATTCCTTACCACCCATTCAAAACTTAGTATTTCACTGAACTTAGTTAACGATATGCTGTGTTCATTTGTGAGCAAAATTCCTGATTAAAAAAAAAAAAAAACTTCTGCAGAATATTGATTTTTATCTCAGTGCACATTTTAATGTTTGCATGTCATAGCAAAAGCTAGGCAACTCCTCATCATAGTTAACAAGGTCTGTGAATGACTTTTAAATGAGATCCTTTAGTCAATAAATACCTTGTGACTTATTGTAAGATTCATCATTATTGCTGAGTAGTCAGTGGTTCTTTAATCAATTTCCATATCATGCTGAAATAAACATACAATTACCTCTCATGTTTATATTAAAATAAATCAACAATTCGGTGAAATGTGTCTCAGTAGCATTGTATTTAATGCTTTCACAGGGAGTTTTGTAATTGTTCTCAATTATTTATTTTTATAATATTTTAAAAGTATACCTTACTGCAATAATTTCTAATGTTTCTATAAATTAACACATAAGTAAAATTGGTACTAGATATAATTCTATCATAAATTTAACAGAATTTCAGGGTTCTCTGTCCCTAGATCATAGGCTTCTGTAAATCTGTATCAATTACTTTCATAATACCACAACACAATTCACACATTTACAATTCAAACTATCATGTACACTTTTTAAAAATAATTTTTCAAAGCCTGTAACCCTTTCAGAACTCATGTTGAAGTTCAGCCCCCAAGATGCTCAAAGGAGTTCTGAGCTGAAGAGACTGTGAAGTCTTTGCTCCCATACAAGTGATTGAGGCTTCCAAAAATGGCCTTTGCACCGTTAAAAGGCTTTCTTTCCCTTTGGCTTCCATTGTTTGGTATTGATTTGGCATGCATACAGAACTTGGAAAAAGTATAAGTTGGGGCATTTTACTTTAACTAGGGTTTGCCAACCCCACCCTTGCCACAGCAACACTATCTCAGGTCTTTTCCTTTGCTTTGTAATTTCACTGCAAGGAGGTTGTTCTGATGCCCTGGTCCAGAATCTGTGTTACTGATGCTGAAGGTCTTGCCCCCTATTGGTTTCTGATCTATCAGTAAAGCTGCCGGTGACCAAATGGTTGAGTGGAAAGAAAGAGGTGGGACTTCCAGGTTCCAACAGGCAAGGAGAGAGTAAGTGGAGAATCCAGATACAGGGGGAGAAAGAGACTGGACACACTCAGAGCTACAGAGATCTTCCAAAATGTAAGCAGAAAGGAAAAAACATCTGAAAGTGTCTTTGGCATCAAGACCACGGGATTTGACAGAATGTAACTGGGCAACTAAGCTGAAAACAGATTTAGAGGTCTTGAGCTAGGATTGAAGGTGCATAATTGCTATAAGTGGCTTAGCAGTGTCCAAACATTGGGCTAACAAGCATTATTAAAAATAAGCTAATTGTGTGTGTGCCACTGAAAGAGTTAAAATTTCAAGTTGGCCCCACTGACCTTGCCTTGAGGACAAGTATGCTTCAAGGCTAAGAACAAAATAACTTGTTTAAAGACATGGCCCAAACTAGACTCAATAAGGTCTGGGCTGGCCTTCTAGTCCTGAGAGAAATGAAGTATGAAGGTCATTTTGCCCCAAAATAGAGTGGCCTAGAGTTGAATCGTGTCCAAAATGGACAGAGTGTGCCAATTTGAAAAAACCAATGAAACTGCTATGTGCCCGTTACTAACTGCCTATGTAATTTTCTCTATAAATATGTACCCCCAATTGAGTTCAGGGTCGACTCCTCTATCTTCTGTGTGAGATAAGTGTCTTCCCCAGAGCTCTGGAAATAAACCTCTTGCTTGATTGCAGCAAGATAGGCTATCTGTGAGTTCTTGGGCTCGCATATTCTGGTACTTGAGTGAGGGGCTTCCCCAGTCTTGGGGTCTTTCACCACCTGCGAGTCAGAGATAGCTCCTGCACAGATGTGGGCATGCATCAAGCAAGGAAAACAAATATGTGTAAAGCAAACTACATGCTACACTTCTTGCCTCCTTTCTTGTTTCTAGTTGATAAGTTCACAGAAGAGCAAAGATATGACACATTTTCTGAATAGATAAAATTGAATATAATGTGCCATAAGTTTAAAGTAGAGTCATGTAAAATATACCCTTCTTTTCCTCAGAATGAAACATTTAATCATTTTTATGTTCGTGGTGGATAAAATGACATTGCCCGAAGAAGACGTAAGATTTAAATTGTCTAAGGTATCACTTTTAATTGCCGAAAATTGTTCAAAAGTGAATAAATTAAGAACTATGCATCAGGGAGATTATCCTAGATTATCACATGAGCCCAGTATAATAAAAATGATCAGTTTCAGTGGACTGAGGATACACAGATTTGAAGAATTGGCTTGAACTGAGGAGACTGAGGCCTAGATGAGGATCACAGATAGAAAATGTAGTGACCTAGAAACTGAGGAAGACAAGAAAGCAGATCTTCTCTGAATCAAAAGACCCATGGCTCCTCCTGCCACAAATTCTATGTGAATCCTAGCCCATCATCTCCATATTGTATGAGAAGTCATTTTGCTACTGTGAACTTATCACACCATTCAAAACCATGTCTGTTTCTCCTCTTCAGCCTGTGATGGTCACACTGACTCTGTTTTCTTTACCTGGAAATGTGAGCTTCCTTCTAAAAATGTTTTAGAGCTGGATCTTTTCCCCGTGTTTACAGTCTGCTTGGATTTTACTCTATATTTTCACGGGTGCAGCAGAGCACACATGTATACTTATATGTGTTCTAATGCATTTTCTATAAGTTGTTTTAGAGGAAGCAAAGGAGACATATACAACAACATGAGCATTTCTCTACATAATAACAAAATTGCAAAAATTTAAGATCAAATTCCAACAAATCCACATTCTAAGCATCTTAAAAACAGTAAAATCACTGGCTTGCTCTTATTGGTGGTGACTCTAAGAGACATTTCTGGAACATCCGGCAGAGCTTATATATGAATAAGTAAAGAAGTGGTTTATAGATCAAGATCTGCTTCCCAAAGGGTCCTTGCTCATGACAGCTTCCAATTTTTTTCCTAACCATCAGTCCCCACTTCTTGTTGCTCTCTAGTCTGCTGCTGTCTTCCCAGGGTAAGTCTTTCAAGTCCTGAGTGTTACGTAGGTGATTATGCCATGATTGATACAAATCCTTAGGTCTGGTACTTAGTGGTAGGAATATTGCGTCCTTTATGGTCAGAAAGCTTTTTTCTTATATTTTCCTTCATTCTTATGGCATTAAAGTGTTATAGGACATGATTACAGAATATTGTCCTTTAGTCTGTAATGATACTATGAAAATTAAAACCAACAAAAGAACAGACATAATATGCAGTCACTGATAGTGGGATGCTAACCCCAGAGGCTCAGACTGCCCCAGAAAAAAACTCACAAACTGTGTGAAGTTCAATAAAAAAATAAAATAAAACAAAACAACAACAACAACAAAAAAAGCCATTATGCTCAATCCTTACACACCAAGAAAAAGTTGATTAATTCTGGGTTACATCCTGTTTTACATGCACTTTTTGCTCATTGTAACTAGTAAGACTTTAATGCAGAGTATCAAATGCTACAAAAAAAAAAAAAAAAAAAAAAAAAAAAAAAAAAAAAAAAAGCCCAAGCACTGACAAAAATGTATTTATATACATTTATGCAAAAATGTTTAAAATTTTTTCTTTTATTTTTGTTTTTAAAAATAAAGTTAAAGCTCATAGAGGCTGAGCAACTGGTGGGTGGGAGACCTGGGGTGCCAGGGAGCAGAGAGATCTCTGCAGAGTGCACACGGAAAGTGTACTCCCTCCCTTGCCCTGCCCTGCCCTGTCCGATCCAGCGACCAGGAACAGAAATTTCGAACTTCTGTTTCCACCCGGTGGTTACTTCAGGACAAAGAGCAGAGCCTGGCCCATCTGCCACCCAGAACGGCAGCTCTTAAAGGCTGAAGAACTGGTGAGTTGGAGACCTAGGCTGCTGGGGAGCAGAGAGATCTCTGTGGAGTGCACATGGAAAGTGCACCCCCTGCCTTTACCTGCCCTGTCCTGCCCAATCCAGTGACCTGGAACAGAACGTAGGAACTTCTGTTTCTACCCGGAGGCGACTTCAGGATGCAGAGCAGAGCCTGGCTCATCTGCCATCTGGAACAGCGGCTTGTAGAGGCTGAGCAACTGGTGGGTGGGAGATCTGGGCTGCCAGGGAGCAGAGAGATCTCTGTGGAGTTCACACGGAAAGTGCACCCCCTGCCTTGCCCTGCCCCGCCCTGTCTGATCCAGTGACCAGGAACAGAACTTTGGAACTTCTGTCCCCACCCGTCGACTCTGAGGCATAGAACAGGGCTCGACCCATCTGCCATCTGGACCAGTGGAGATCCAGGGACACAGACCAGATACAAGGGAAAGTCAAGAACATATCACTGAAAACAAAATGGCAAGAGGAAACCAAAAGAGTATATCCCAAGGAAACAAAGACAACATGGCAACACCAGAAGCCAGCTCTCCGATAACAGCAAATATCGAAATTCCAAACACTCCAGAAAAGGAAGACACAGACCAGAAATCATACCTCAAGATGCTTATAGAGATACTTAAACAAGAACGGGAGGAAAAGCAAAAAGATTCAGAAGCTTTTAAAGAGGAAACAAGAAAACCACTCAACGAACTCAAAGAACTGGAGGAAAACAGAACCAAAGAGATGAAGGAATGGAACAGGGAATTTAAAACAGAAATTGACACAATAAAGAAAACA
Organism: Micromys minutus; assembly: GCF_963924665.1. Taxonomy (NCBI): domain Eukaryota; kingdom Metazoa; phylum Chordata; class Mammalia; order Rodentia; family Muridae; genus Micromys; species Micromys minutus. The sequence continues at coordinate 125,025,718 of NC_137969.1, forward strand.
CAAAAAGAGATAACCCTAGAGGTAGAACACCTAAAAAAGAAATCAGGAATCACAGAAGCAAGCATTTCCAAAAGATTACAAAAGATCGAAGAGAGAATCTCGGGGGCAGAAGACAACATTGTAAACATAGACAAAACAGCTAGAGAAGATGCAAAAAAACAAAAAAAACAAAAAAAAACTCCTATCCCAAAATGTCCAGGAAATCCAGGACACAATGAGAAGACTGAACATAAGGATAATAGTAATAGAAGAGGGAGAAGAGTATCAACTAAGAGGTACAGTAAATATCTTCAACAAAATCGTAGAAGAAAACTTTCCTACCCTCAAGAATGAGATGAACACGAGCATAAAAGAAGCCTTCAGAACTCCAAATAGGTTGGACCAAAAAAGAAATACCTCCCGACACATAATAATCAAAACATCAAATGCCCAAAGCAAAGAAAGAATACTAAAAGCAGTAAGGGAAAAAGGTCAGGTAACATATAAAGGCAGGCCAATCAGACTCACACCGGATTTCTCAACAGAGACTATGAAAGATAGAAGAGCCTGGAGAGACCTCAAGCACACCCTAAGAGAACACAAGTGCCAGCCCAAGCTGCTATACCCAGCAAAACTATCAATCACCATAGATGGAGAGATGAAGATATTACAAGACAAATCTAAATTTACACAATATCTGACCACAAAACCAGCACTACAACGAATTATAGGTGGAAAACACAATACAATGAGGGAAAATACAGCCTAGTAAAAACAAGAAAACTCCTAAACAAGAAAACTAAAAGAAGAAAAAAATACAGACACAACTTAACCCACAAAAGCAATAATGGCAGGAAACAGAAACAACTATTCCTTAATATCTATTAACATAAATGGACTCAACTCCCCAATAAAGAGACATAGGCTATCAGACTGGATACATAAACAAAATACAGCCTTTTGCTGCATACAGGAAACTTATCTCAGAGACAAAGACAGACACTATCTCAGAGTTAAAGGGTGGGAATAAAACTTCCAAGCAAACAGCTCCAAGAAGCAAGCTGGAATGGCTATTCTAATATCGAATAAAGTAAATTTCCAACCAAAAGTTATCAAAAAAGATAAGGAAGGGCACTTTTTACTCTTTACAGGGGAAACCTGTCAGGAGAAACTCTCAAATCTTAACATATATGCTCCAAATAAAAAAGCACCCACATTCATAAAAGAAATCCTACTAAAGCTTAAAAATTACATTTCACTCCACACAATAATAGTGGGAGACTTTAATACCACACTGTCACGTATAGACAGATCATGGAAACAGAAACTGAACAAGGACACTGCAAAACTAGCATAGACTTTGAACCAACTAGAATTAATAGATATATACAAAACATATTATCCTAAAGTAAAATAAAACAGCTTTTTCTCAGCACCCCATGGCACCTTCTCGAAAATTGACCTCATAATTGGACACAAAGCGAGCCTCAATCGATATAATAAGATTGAAATACTCCAATGCATCCTCTCAGATCACCATGGTCTACGGCTGGTCTTTAACAGCAAGAAAGACAACAAAAAGCCCACATACACATGGAAACTAAACAACGCTCTGTTAAATGATAGCAGGGTCAAAGAAAAAATAAAAAAAGGAATTAAGAATTTTCTAGAATTCAACAAAAACGAAAACACAACATACCCAAACCTATGGGATGCAATGAAAGCAGTTCTGAGAGGAAAACTCATAGCCCTAAGTGCTTCCAAAAGGAAACTGGAGAGAGCTTACATCAGCAACCTGACAGCACAGCTAAAAGCCCTAGAACAAAAGGAAGCATATATACACAAAAAGAGTGGACGGCAAGAAATAATCAAAATTAGGGCAGAAATAAACCAAACAGAATCAAAAAGAATCATTGAAGAAATCACCAAACCAATAGTTGGTTCTATGAGAAAATCAACAAGATTGATAAACCCCTAGCCAGACTAACTAGAGGGCAAAGGTAGAGTATAAAAAATTTACAACATCAAAAAAGAAAGTGGGGACATAACAACTGCAACTGAGGAAATTCAAGAAATCATTAGATCCTACTACAAAAACTTATACTCCACAAAATTGGAAAATCTGGAGAAAATGGATGAATTTCTAGACAGATACAAGATCCCAAAGTTATACCAGGACCAAATAAACCATCTAAAAAACCCTATAACACCTAAAGAAATAGAAGAAGTCATCAAAAGTCTCCCAACCAAAAAAAGCCCAGGTCCAGATGGGTTCAGTGCAAAATTTTATCAGACATTTATTGGGGATATAAAACCAATACTCTCCAAACTATTCCAAAAGATAGAATCAGATGGAATACTACCTAACTCATTTTTTGAGGCTACAATAACCCTCGTACCTAAACCAAACAAAGACCCTACAAGGAATGAGAACTTGAGACCAATCACACTTATGAACATTGATGCAAAAATACTCAACAAAATTCTTGCAAACCGATTCCAAGAACACATCAAAACGATCATTCATCATGACCAAATAGGCTTCATCACTGGGATGCAAGAATGGTTTAATATAAAAAAATCCATCAATGTAATCCACCATATAAACAAACTCAACGACCAAATCAAATGGTCATGTCACAAGATGCTGAGAAAGCATTTGACAAACTCCAACACCCCTTCATGTTAAAAGTCCTGGAAAGTACAGGAATCCAAGGTCCATACCTAAACATAATAAAAGCAATATACAACAAACCAACAGCCAACATCAAACTTAATGGCGAGAAAATTGAAGCAATCTCACTAAAATCAGGGACTCGACAAGGCTGCCCAATCTCCCCCTACCTATTCAACATAGTACGGGAAGTCCTGGCTGGAGCAATTAGACAGCAAAAGGAGATCAATAGCATACAAATTGGAAAAGAAGAGATAAAAACATCACTCTTTGCCGATGACATGATACTGTACTTGAGTGACCCAAAAAATTCCACCAGAGAACTTCTACAGCTGATAAACAAGTTCAGCAAAGTGGCTGGATACAAAATTAACTCAAACAAATCAGTAGACTTCCTATACTCAAAGGACAAACATGTGGAGAAAGAAATTAGGGATAAGGTACCCTTCACAATCTTCACAAAAACTTTTAAATACCTTGGTGTGACTCTAACTAAGCAAGTGAAGTACCTGTATGACAAGAACTTCAAACCTCTAAAAAAAGAAATTGTGGAGGATCTCAGAAAATGGAAAGATCTCCCATGCTCATGGATTGGAAATATCAACATTTTAAAAATCGCCACCGTACCAAAAGCAATCTACAGATTCAATGTAATCCCCATCAAAATTCCAACCCAGTTCTTCATGGAACTGGAAAGATAAATGTGCAATTTCATATGGAATAACAAAAGACCTAGAATAGCTAAATCCATCCTCATCAACAAAAAATATATATGCAGGAATCACTATCCCTGACCTCAAGGTATATTACAAGGCAATTGTGCTGAAAACTGCATGGTACTGGTACAGAAATAGGCATGTGGATCAATGGAATAGAATAGAAGATCCAGAAATGAGACCTCATGTATATGGTCACCTGATTTTTGACAAAGGAGCAGTAAACATTCAATGGAAAAGGGACAGACTATTCAAAAAATCGTGCTGGTCCAACTGGCACTCAGCATGCAAAAGAATGAAAATAGACCCGTTCTTATCTCTTTGTACAAAGCTCAAGTGTAAGTGGATTAAAGATCTCCACATTAAAACAGATGCACTGAAACTATTAGATGAGAAAGTAGGGAAAACCTTAGAACACATAGGCACAGGAGAAAATTTCCTGAACAAAAAAAATGGCTCAAGCTCTTAGGTCAAAGATTAACAAATGGGACTTAATGAGATTGCAAAGTTTCTGTAAGGATAAGGACATTGTCAAGAAAACGAAACGGCAACCAACAGAATGGGAAAAGATCTTTACCAACACCACATCAGATAGAGGCCTAATATCCAAGGTGTACAAGGAACTCAAAAAGCTAGACACCAGAGAATCAAATAACCCTATTGAAAATGGAGTACAGAGCTAAACAAAACGTTCTCATTTGAGGAACACTGAATGGCCGCGAAACATCTGAGTAAGTGCTAGACATCCTTAGCCATCAGGGAAATGCAAATCAAAACCACAATGAGATTCCACCTCACACCAGTCAGATTGGCCAAGATCCAAAAATCAGATGACAGCAGATGCTGGGGAGGCTGCGGAGAAAGAGGAACACTTCTCCACTGTTGGTGGGGTTGCAAACTAATACAACCACTCTGGAAATCAGTCTGGCGATACCCAGAAAATTGGATATAGTACTACCTGAAGACCCAGCTATTCCACTTCTGGTCATATACCCCAGAGACACTTTAATACACAACAAAGATATATGCACCACGATGTTCATAGCAGCTCTATTTATAATAGCCAGAACCTGGAAAGAACCCAGATGTCCTTCAGAAGATGAATGGATACAAAAATTGTGGTACATTTACACAATGGAATACTACTCAGCCACCAGAAACAATGACTTAACCAAATTCTTAAGAAAATGTCTGCATCTAGAGAATATCATCCTGAGTGAGATAACCCAGTCACAAAAGACCAGACATAATATGCAGTCACTGATATGGGGATGCTAACCCCAGAGGTTGGCACTCCCCCAGAAACAACTCACAAACTGTATGAAGTCTAAGAAATAAATAAAACAAAAAAAATTATATATTTACAAAACAAAAAGACTTTGACTATTTCCATGTTGTGTTTTCATTTGCATGTACTTTATGCTCATGGTAACTATTAGGTTTTCAATGCATACTGTCAAGCCCTTGAAAAATTCAAGTACTGACTAAAAAATATATTCACATAGTTTTATATAAAATTATTTTAATATCTGAAAAAACAGTACTGACAAAAATGTATAATTTTATGCAAAAAATGTTTAAAATCTGCACATTTATCTTTTGTTTGTAAAATAAAGTCGTTTAAAAAAATAAAAAAATAAAAAAATAAAATAAAATAAAATTAAGAAAAAAAAAAGAAAATTAAAACCTAGCTCAGTGAGAGTGGTTTTGCATGTACTCTTGTGTAAAGTCATTCCTCAAACTCCACTAAAATAACAACGCATGTATGTTTGGAATTATTAACCCTAATGGAAAAAAAAGAAAGGATGAATACTTGAAAAAAATAGAATTAGCAAATAATGAATTTGGCTTACATTATTAAGACAACTCAAATCATAGACTTTTCAAAGTCTGGGAGAATACCTTCACGGAATAACACCTTCTCTCTCTCTCTCTCTCTCTCTCTCTCTCTCTCTCTCTCTCTCTCTCTCTCTCTCTCTCTCTATCTCTATCTATCTATCTATCTCTCTCCCTCCTTCCCTCCCTCCCTCCCTCCCTCTCTCTCTCTCTCTCTCTCTCTCTCTCTCTCTCTCTCTCTCTCTCTCTCTCTCTCTCTCTCTCTCCTCCTTCCCTCCCTCCCTCCCTCCCTCTCTCTCTCTCTCTCTCTCTCTCTCTCTCTCTCTCTCTCTCTCTCTCTCTCTCTGTGTCTGTCTGTCTGTGTTATTCATATTTAGTGTGTTTAAGTGAATATGTACAGGAAAGCATGCATGTGTGCTTACATGTGTGGGGAATCCAGAAGTAAACTTCAGGAAACCTCTTCAATTGCTTTGCACCTTATGTTTGAGATATATTTTCTCAGTGATGAGGAGGTCACCAGTTCTGAACAAATAGTTAGCCTCATCAGTATAGGGATCCTTCAGTCTCTGCCTCTGATCCTTTAAGATTATTCTTCAATGTCACCACTCCCAGCAAGTATGGGTGATCCATACTCAGTTTTTCTTCCCTGAATGGCAAGTATTTTATTGACTGAGCTGTCTTCTCACACCTGCTATTTTGTTTAATAGACTTTATGGAAATATTTAATAGCTTTTCCTTAAATTCAAATAAAAGCTAACACAAGTACAGATAAAGTATTATTTAACTACTAAAAGTATTCATTGGTTATTTTATATATTTACATTTCTAATGTTATTCCTTCTCAGTTTTCCCTCCACAAGCCCCCTATCCCCACTTCCTTCCTCCTGCCTCTTTGAGGGTGCTCACCCACCCATCCACCCACACCTGCCTCAGCGGCCTAGCATTCCCCTATTCTGGGTGATCAAGCGTTCATAGGACCTAGAGGCTCACCTCCCAGTGATGCCAGATAAGGCAATTCTATGCTACATGTACAGATGGAGTCATGGGCAGCCTCTGTGTACTCTTTTGTTGGTTGCTTAGTCCCTGGAAGCCTTAGGTGGGGGTTGGGGGATCTGGTTGGTTGATATTGTTGTTCTTTCTATGAGACTTCAAATCCATCCAGCTCCTACAGTCCTTGTCCTAACTTCCTCATTGGGGTTCTCACATTCAGTTCAATGTTGAGCTGTATACATCCATATCTATATTGGTCTGGCTCTGGCAGAGTCTCTCAGTGGACAATTACTCTGAGTTCCTCTCAGTAAGCACTTCTTGGCATCAGCAATAGTGTCTGGGTTTGATGTCTGCAGATGAGGAGGATCTCTAGGTGAAGCAGTTTTTAGATGTCCTTTTCTTCAGTTTCTGCTCTACTCTTTGTCTCTGCATATTTCACCCTCCTTTTTCACCCTCCATCTCCTCTCTTTCTCCCGGATCCCACTCAACCTCTACATCCCAGAGATTATTTCTTTCCCCTACTGAGAAGGGCTGTAGTATCCAAACTTTAGTATGATCTTTTTTCTTTTTGACTTTCATATTATCTATGAGTTGTATTATGAATATTCTTCTTTTTGTCTAATATCTGCTTAATTATTGTTAGCATTTTCAAATCTTTTTTTACTGTTTAAAATATCACCCACAGATATATACTTGTTTTCAAATAACAACAAATATACATATTGGCACATACAACACGTACAAAACTTAGCTATATACCCAAGTGCCAATGAAGTACTAAAGATGGTCAAATTATGTTTCTTAATATATAACATTAAAACTTAATTTACTTTTATTCAACTGTAGTAAATCCAATTTAAGCTTTTCCTGAGTAGCTTAGAAATAAATGAGACTTGGACTATGGTTATTTTATTAGACATTGACTATTAGAGGGAGGATAAGCCCTAATCTACTTCTCTAGCTGCTGGGCTGGCAACCTCTCTGGCAGTATACACCAGATACTTGCTGTTTCTTTTGGCCATGTGCTCATTGTCCATCTCCCCTCATGTGAGCTTCTTCCTCTCTTCCCCTTCTTCTTCCTTTTCCTACTGCTCTCTCTCCTCAGTTCTCCTCCACCAACTAGGTAACTCAAAACCTTTCTACCTTTAATCTTTTCAGTAACCGGCTGTAGCCAGTTAATTTAACCAATAGTTATAAATCAAGGACCAAGTCTTGCATAACAAAAGCTTGTAAATGTGTGAACTTAGGCCTGGACCTTCAGGTACACAATTTAGCTTTACAATACATAGCAAGAGATTCAACATGTTTTTACAAGACAGGTTATGACTCCCATAAGCACTCAGATGTTTGAATGATATCTGATCCGTGGAGACAGATAGCCAATACTGTACAGCAATCTCAAATGACACCTAATATTTAATTGATTCTGTTAAAGCCTTGCTCACATTGGATTTACTCCTGATACTAGATGAACTGCATGCTTTTTAAAAAGATAAATGTTTAAAATCTGTACATTTATCTTTGCTTTTTAAAATAAAGTTGTTCAATTTAAAGAAAAAGATAGTTCTTCATTTTTCAAAAGAATGCATACTTAAAACATCCACAACTTATGAATCATGTAATTAATATCCATAGTTACTCCACTAGTGAACTAGAAATACAAAACCAAAAAAAAATGTTAGTGTTATTATCTGAAAGAATTGTAGAAGACATTTTTTTTGTACTAAATCTTCCTCATGAACAGATACAGCCATGGTGTTGGATAATATTCTTCAAAGAGAAGCTAACAATTTGCATATGAAATTCATATTCATCAAAATATTTAAGTTTATTTTAATAGCACTGCTTCACAACAGGTTCTGAGTGAAAGCATCCTGAACTTAGAATTTCTTACACAATCTGACATATTCATTAAGTTATCAAACAATAGGCATGACAAATGGCAACATAATGCCATTCTTAATTAGATTCATAAAATATTTGTTCAAGTATATCTAATTTTAACAAAGTGGTGACTGAACTCACAATGATCATCTCAAGTATTAGAAACACAGCAGTGAATGAATGTTTCCAAGTGTCTGATGTCCTTTACTTGCATTTAAAATGACTGTACCTATGGGTAGATTTTTTAATGAATTGTAAGAGGGCTGAAGTGGGGAAACAAAAATATGGGACAGAAAGTCAGCCACAAGTTATTCACCATTAAGTTTGATGTTGGCTATTGGTTTGCTGTATATGGCCTTTATTATGTTTAAGTATGGACCTTGGATTTCTGTTCTTTCCAGGACTTTTAACATGAAGAGGTGTTGAATTTTGTCAAATGCTTTCTCAGCATCTAGTGAGATGACCATGTGTTTTTGTTCTTTGAGTTTGTTTATATGGTGGATTACATTGATGGATTTCCTTATATTAAACCATCCCTGCATCCCAGGGATGAAGCCTACATGGTCATGATGAATGATCATTTTGATGTGTTTTTGGATTAGGTTTGCAAGGATTTTGTTGAGTATTTTTGCATCAATGTTCATAAGTGAGATTGGTCTGAAGTTCTCTTTTCTTGTTGGGTCTTTGTGTGGTTTAGGTACGAGGGTTATTGTAGCCTCAAAAATGAGTTGGGTAGTATTCCACCTGATTCTATCTTTTGGAATAGTTTGGAGAGTATTGGTGTTATATCCATAATAAATGTCTGATAAAATTCTGCATTGAACCCGTCTGGACCAGGTCTTATTTTTGGCTGGGAGTCTTTAAATGACTTCTTCTACTTCTTTAGGTGTTATAGGATTATTTAGATGGTTTACTTGGTCCTGGTTTAACTTTAGGATCGTGTATCTGTCTAGGAATTTGTCCATTTCCTCCAGATTTTCCAATGTTGTGGAGTCTAAGTTTTTGTAGTAGGATCTGATGATTTCTTGAAATTCCTCAGTTTCAGTTGTTTTGTCTCCACTTTCCTTTCTAATTTTGTTAATTTGTATACTCCCTCTTTGCCCTCTAGTTAGTCTGGTTAGGGGTTTTCAATCTTGTTGATTTTCTCAAAAAACCAACTCTTGGTTTTGTTGATTTTTTCAATGGTTCTTTTTGTTTCTCTTTGGTATATTTCTGCCCAAATTTTGATTATTTCTTGCCGTCTACTCTTCTTGGGTATATCTGCTTCCTTTCGTTCTAGGGCTTTTAGCTGTGCTGTCAGGTTGCTGAAGTAAGCTCTCTCAAGTTTCTTTTTGGAAGCACTTAGGGCTATGAGTTTTCCTCTTAGTACTGCTTTCATTGTGTCTCATAGGATTGGCTATCTTGTTTTTTCATTTTCGTTGAATTCTAGAAAATCCTTAATTTCTTTCTTTATTTCTTCTTTGACCCTGCTATCGTTTAACAGAGTGTTGTTTAGTTTCCATGTGTATGTGGGCATTTTGTTGTCTTTGTAGTTGTTGAAGACCAGCCATAGACCATGGTGATCTGAGAGGATGCATGTGATTATTTCAATCTTTTTATATCGATGGAGGCTCGTTCTGTGTCCAATTATGTGGTCAATTTTTGAGAAGGTGCGATAGGGTAGTGAGAAGAAGGTATATTCTTTTACTTTAGTATGATATGTTCTGTAGATATCTATTAATTCCAGTTTGTTCAAAGACTCTGCTAGTTTTACAGTGTCCTTGTACAGTTTCTGTTTCCATGATCTGTCCTTTGGAGAGAGTGGGGTATTAAAGTCTCCCACTATTATTGTGTGGTGTGAAATGTATTTTTTGAGCTTTAGTAGGGTTTCGTTTATGAATGTGGGTGCTTTTTTATTTGGAGCATATATGTTATGGATTGAGAGTTCCTCCTGACAGATTTCCCCGGTAATAGGTAAAAAGTGTTCTTCTTTATCTTTTTTGATAACTTTTGGTTGGAAATTTACTTTATTCGATATTAGAATAGCCACTCCAGCTTGCTTCTTGGGGCTGTTTGCTTAGAAGTTTTTTTCCCACCCTTTTACTCTGAGATAGTGTCTGTCTTTGTCTCTGAGATGAGTTTCCTGTATGCATCAAAAGGCTGGATTTTGTTTATATATCCAGTCTGATAGCCTATGTCTCTTTATTGGGGATTTGAGTCCATTTATGTTAATAGATATCAAGGAATAGTTGTTTCTGTTTCCTGCTATTATTGCTTTTGTGGGTTGAGTTGTGTCTGTGTCTTTTTCTTCTTTTGGTTTTCTTGTTTAGTTTTCTTGTTTTCACTAGGCTCTCTTTTACATCATTGTATTGTGTTTTCCACCTATAATTCGTTGTAGTGCTGGGTTTGTGGTCAGATATTGTGTAAATTTAGATTTGTCTTGAAATATCTTCATCTCTCCATCTATGGTAATTGATAGTTTTGCTGGGTATAGCAGCTTGGGCTGGCACTTGTGCTCTCTTATGGTGTGCATGATGTCTGTCCTGGCTCTTCTAGATTTCATAGTCTCTGTTAAGAAATCGGGTGTGATTCTGATTGGTCTGCCATTATATGTTACTTGACCCTTTTCCCTTACTGCTTTTAGAATTCTCTCTTTGATTTGGGCACTTGATGTTTTTACTATTATGTGTCAGGAGGTATTTCTTTTCTGGTCAAACCTATTTGGAGTTCTGAAGGCTTCTTTTATGCTCGTGGTCATCTCATTCTTGAGGGTAGGGAAGTTTTCTTCTACAATTTTGTTGAAGATATTTACGGTGCCTCTTAATTGATACTCTTCTCCCTCTTCTATTTCTATTATCCTTAGGTTGGGTCTTCTCATTTTTTCTTGGATTTCCTGGACATTTTGGGTTAGGATCTTTTTGATTTTTGCATCTTTTCTGTCTGTTTTGACTATGTTTACAATGTTATCTTCTGCCCCCGATATTCTCTCCTCGATCTCTTGTAATCTTTTGGAAATGCTTGCTTCTGTGACTTCTGATTTATTTTTTAGGTGTTCTGCCTCTAGGGTTATCTCTTTTAGTGTTTTCTTTATTGTGTCAATTTCCATTTAATTTCCCTCTTTCATTCCTTCATTTCTTTGTTTCTGTTTTCTCTACTTCTTTGAGTTCTTTGAGTGTTTATTTTTGTTTCCCCTTTAAAAGCTTCTGAATCTTTTTGCTTTTCCTTCCGTTCTTATTTAAGTATCTCTATCAGCATCTTGAGGTATGATTTCAGGTCTGCTTCTTCTTTTTCTGGAGTGTTTGGCATTCCGATGTTTGCTGTTATGGGTGAGCTGGGTTCTGGTGTTGCCAGGTTGTCTTGGTTTCCTTGGGATATACTCTTTCACTTTCCTCTTGCCATTTTGTTGTCAATGATATGTTCTTGCCTTTCCCTTGTATCTATCTTGTCTGTGTCCCTGGATCTCTACTGGTCAAGATGGCAGATGGGCAAAGCCTTCTTCTTCGCCTCAGAATCACCTGGCATAAACAGAATCTCCAAAGTTGTGTTCCTGGTCCCTGGATAGGGCAGGGCGTGGGTGTGCTTTCTGTGTGCACTCCTTAGCAATCTATCTGCTCCTTGCTGTCTCGATCTCCTACTCACCAGTTTTTAAACCTTTAGTGCCTGGCAGACCAAATGGCAGATTGGCTGGGGTCTGTTCTGCATCCTGAAGTTGCCACCAGGTGGAAACAAAATTAACTAAAACAAATCAGTAGCCTTCCTATACTCAAAGGACAAACCTGTGGAAAAAGAAATTAGGAAAAAGGTACCCTTCACAATCGTCACAAAAACTTTGAAATACATTGGTGTGACTCTAACTAACCAAGTGAAGGTCCTGTATGACAAGAACTTCAAACCTCTAAAGAAGGAAATTAAGGATGATCACAGAAAATGGAAAGATCTCCCATGCTCATGGATTGGAAAGATCAACATTTTCAAAATGGCCATCCTACCAAAAGCAATCTAGAGATTCAATGCAATCCCCATCAAAATTCCAACCCACTTTTCATTGAGTTGGAAAGATCAATGTGCAATTTCATATGGAACAACAGAAGACCTAGAATAACAAAATCCATCCTCAACAAAAAAAAAAAAAAAACATCTGCGGGAATCACTATCCCTGACCTCAAGCTATATTACAAGGCAATTGTGCTGAAAACTGCATGGTACTGGTACAGAAATAGCATCTGGATCAATGGAATAGAATAGAAGATCCAGAAATGAGCCCTCATGTATATGGTCACCTGAGTTTTGACAAAGGAGCAGTAAACCTTCAATGGAAAAAGGACAGCCTATTCAACAAATGGTGCTGGTCCAACTGGCACTCAGCATGCAAAAGAATGAAAACAGACCCTTTCTTATCTCCTTGTACAAAGCTCAAGTGTAAGTGGATCAAAGATCTCCACATTAAACCAGATACACTGAAACTATTAGATGAGAAAGTAGGAAAAACCTTAGAACCCATAGGCATGAGAGAAAATTTCCTGAACAAAGCACCACTGGCTCAAGCTCTAAGGTCAAAGATTAACAAATGGGACTTAATGAGATTGCAAAGTTTCTGTAAGGCTAAGGACATTGTCAAGAAAACAAATGGCAGCCAACACAATGGGAAAAGATCTTTACCAACTCCACATCAGATAGAGGCCTAATATCCAAAGTATACAAAGAACTCAAAAAGCTAGACACCAGAGAATCAAATAACCCTATTAAAAATGGGGTACATAACTAAACAAAATGTTCTCAGCTGAGGAATATCGAATGGCTGAGAAATATCTGGGGAAGTGCTCTAGACATCCTTAGCCAACAGGGAAATGCAAATCAAAACAACCCTGAGATTCCACCTCATGCCAGTCAGATTGGCCAAGATCCAAAACTCAGATCACAACAGATGCTGGTGAGGTTGTGGAGAAAGTGGATACTTCTCCACTGTTGGTGGGGTTGCAAACTGATACAACCACTCTGGAAATCAGTCTGGTGATACTTCAGAAAATTGGACATAGTACTATATGAAGACCCAGCTTTTCCACTTCGGAGCATATACCCCAGAGACACTTTAGTACACAACAAAGATATATGCACCACAATGTTCATAACAGCTCTATTTATAATAGCCAGAAGTTGGAAAGAACCCAGGTGTCCTTCAGAAGGTGAATGGATACAAAAATTGTGGTACATTTACACAATGGAGTACTGTTCAGCTATGAGAAACAATGACTTAAAGAAATTCTAAGAAAATGGATGCATCTAGAGAATATCATCCTGAGTGAGATAACCCGTCACAAAAGAACAGACATAATATGCAGTCACTGATAATGGGTTACTAACCCTAGAAAGCATTGAACACTCCAGAAACAACTCACAGACTGTGTGAAGCTCAAGGAAAAAAAAAAGAAATAAAAGAAAGAAAAAGAATCATTATGCTCAATCCTTACACACCAAGAAAGTGTTGACTAATTCTGGGTTACATCCTGTTTTACATGTACTTTATGCTCGTTTTAACTAGTAATACCTTAATGTAAAATATCAAACCTTTGAAAAAAAAAGCCAAACATTGACAAAGTGTATTCCTATACTTTTATGCAAAAATCCTTAACATTTGTACATTTATCTGTGTTTTTTAAAATAAAGTTGTTCTAAAAAAAAAAGAAATGAACACTTTAGAGAACTGAAAAAAAAAGAAAGAAAGTCAGCCACATAGAAAGCTATAGTGTCTTATGCATCTCATGATAAGAAAAAAAAAAAAACACTTTTCATTGTGTTGGCATTTAAATGAATAGAAGTCAACCTTACATTCTTCACTGACTGTGTGATCCACAATGTTTGTGGTAAAAATAAACAAGGTTTACTGACTCCAGTTGCATATCCAGAAGTGGATAGAATTCTTTGGCATCAATGGGAGGAGAGGACTTTGGTCCAGTGAGGGCAAATATTTTGAGTGTAGGGGAATGCCAAGATGCTGAGGTGGGAGAGGGTGGTTAAGAGAGGGAGCACCTTCATGAAAGCAATGGGAGGGGGAGGAGAAGGGGATTAGGGGAAAGGAAATAAACCTGAAATATAAATACAGAGAATACCCAACTTAAAAAAAAAAAGAAAGAGACAAGTACAAATTTTCAACCACATGCCTAGGAGTTGTGGAATAAAATTTGTATAATAAACAAGAATGCAGGGGTAGGATTATAGTTGAGGATAAAATTAGGAGTTGTGAGCCTGTAGAATTTTGGAACACACATTAATTCTAATATTGGTCAGAGTAAAATGTAAAGTCCTTAAAACTTAACCCTTTTAAGTAAAAAACACCTTTTTCCCTTAAACTCATCAGTATATGGCTATTTGATTAAATGCTTAAATTATTTCATGTCCTTACTAATTGTTTGTTCTCTGTTTTTTACATTTGGGTAGTTTAATAATTATTTTTCCTTCATTATTACTACAATACCACTTGAAACATTACAATGCTACCTAACTCACTTATTTTCAGAACAGTGGAGATTTTTGCCTTTCTCCCAAAATAGCTTCTGTTTTACTCACTTAATAAAGAAAAGCAGATGTATATCTCTGCATTATCATAATAATATAAACCTAGAGTAGAACACTTCTTAAATATAACTCTAGTTTCATAACTGGAGAGAGAGGACTTGGATTTGACTCATTGTTTCTTTGTAAAAAACAGTTTCGAGAGTCTGCATTCAACTGTCTCTATATAACTCCCCAAGGTTTCTCATTCTGCCTTTGGTAACATGCCAGTAAGTATGATCACAGTATTTGGTATAGTAGAGGATCTTAGCCAAGTGAGAGAAGCCAGACCTTTCTGTCCCAGTTAAACTATGTGAAACTTATAAAGACTTGCCACAGAAGAAGGACCTTCCTTATCACACCAACTCACCCATACTCTAAATCTTACTGAACAATAAAGTTGGTCTTTAACTCCAGAATAACATACTTTGTTGTGGCCTACTATGGTAGACAGTATTTTGCATTTGTGGTAAATTGAAGGTATTTGTGGACTACAGAAGTGTATTACCATGTGTAATGTGTGATAACGAATTACATCTTACTTCTTAAACCTCCGCTGCCTCTCATATTTCTTCCCATAAATTGATCTTTTCTCCCATTTGTCATGGAGAGTGGTTCCAGCTATCTGTTCATCACATCCACCATGCAGCAAAAAGAGTATTTCATTGGAGCTCATCATTCTTAGAAATGCAACTGGAATTATAAATAACAGACACCATTATCTACCACTTGGTTGTTGAAGAAAAAGACTGACATATTAGAATGTGATTTATATATGGAGAGGTCTGGATGGCCTTCAAAAGTAAATCTTTAGAGTTGAAAAAAAATCTGTCTTGAAAGCCTTCAATAATCCAATTAACACATTGAAACCTGCTAGAAAAATATATTTAGAGGCTGCAAGAGTTCAACAGCTTTTATTATTTAAAATGTCAGTCTACAGTTAGAGTTTATTCACCTGTTATCTGTGTCAAAAGAAGCATTACCCCGTTATTGATACTATGGACATTTAATGAACATAGTGCATCCCTACTGCCTTAACCTTGCTCTGTGTCTACTGAGATTTGGCCTGCTGCAAAATTATTAGAAATGTTATAACAGGGAGTAGTTTTAATTAATTTCCCTGATTAAAGTTCAAATACATCAAAAGCCCCATCTTACATGTGGCCACCTAATGGGAGGAGTTGTACTTTTAATTAACCTCTGCCATTAAAAATAAAACAACAGCATCACTATAATTTGAGAAATTTAATATGCTGTTTTTCTTCTTTTTCTTTCTGATTTATCAATTGATTAATTACCACAGTCAATGCATCTGGAAATAAGAAATTTCTACTATGAGGAAATGTAATTATGTGCTGTTTTTAGTTCAAGAAGGAAAAAGCTGTGTATCTTGTCAGAAAAGTTTAACCGCTAGTAAATGAATCTTCTGCAGAGATTTCCTGTCAGAATTTGAGTTCAGACTCTTTTTAGAAAAAACAATTCTAGTCTGAGGCACTGTTTCCAACTTATATTCCCATGGACAGACTTTGGTAGACACTCTCATTTTGTTCATAATGAGAATTTAAAACCTGAAATCAGTAATTAATCTCTCATCATAAGAGACAGTAGCTAAGAAATTAGGGGTCAATATATTTAGTTTTGTAAACAATACAGAAAGATATTTTAGATTTAGAAATTAGTGAGATAAGGTTTGTTTTTTTTTCTATTTATTTTACTTACTATGTGTAGCTAATGTTGTCCATATATACACAAAGATGCAGAAGCAATGAGGCATTAGAGACCTGCTGGTGCTCACATATAGAAGGAAATGTGGCCATTTCCCACAGCAGTCATCAAATTAGTACAGCTCTTTTACTAAGGATGGTGCCTAGTGAGCCACTTTGACCTTCCCTTGTGGAATTTGTAACCTGCTTGACCATTCTAGGTTTTGGGCAGGTTAAATAAAGCTACAGTATTCTGACACATGTATTAGCAATATCCTGTTTAAAGGATATTTCACAGAACTCCTCTTCATCCTCTGTCTCTTAGATTCATTCCATCATCATTTTCAATTTAATGAAGCTTGGAATGAAATGTAATTGATATATTTTCGCTTTTAGCAGCTTACTAAATCTAGCCAGCAGAGAGAGAATCTTCTGGTCCATTCAAGACCAATTTTTATACCCCCATCGAACAAAGCAAGTTGGTAACTTCAGCAATCAAGTTTTACCAACTAGCTCTGGTGGGCAACAAAAAGCAAGAACAAAATACTGCTTGTTCTACTACTTACATGTTTTCTCTGATTGCTAGACCATAGTTTCCTAAGTAGATTCTTCACACATACCATTTTTGTTGACCCATACCCATTCCCTGCCACTTCATTACCTGCTGAGCCCACTATCCAAAGGATCTCCCCTCTTTAGTTAGATTCCACTCTTATTTTAATATATTTATTCCTGCTAATTTCTCATGTCTGCATTCCTAATGTCTACACTTATTCCAGATTAAGCATGTACAATGATAGATTTTAAGATAAGCCACTCATATGAAATAAAACATGCAACCATTTTTCTCAGAGAATGAGTGACTCCCCTCAGTATGAAAATTTCCAGCTCTATTTTTAACAATTGAATAATTGCAAATCTCATCACCTAGTTTTTATTTACAGATGAATAAAAGTCTAATGGGGCAAGGTTGATGCCATCTCTTGGCTATTTCTTATAGGTTATCAATAACCATGAATGTGCGAGAATGATCATGGTAGAAAGATTTCTTGAGCATATGCCCCAGAACAGAAAGTCTTGAAAATGTTTACTGGTCATATTTGCCTTCTTTCTTTCCTTCCTCTTTTCCTCCCTTTCTTTCTTGCTTCTTTCTTCCTTATCTCATTTTTTCAAATTAACCCATTCGTTTTGTGGCATTTAGTTTTTAGTTCTTTGCATATTCTTGATATAAATATTCTGTTGAATATAAGTGGACAAAGATGTTCTGCTATTGAGTAAACTACAGTTTCACTCCATGGACAGTACAGTGCTATGCGGAAATGTGTAGGTCTCATGAGGTTCTATCTGTCCATTTTGTTTCCTACACTTCTGGATTTATATTCTGAGAGTCCTTGCTTGTGGCAATATGTTGAAGTTCCCTTCCTGGTTTTCCTTTAGCCACTTCAGTGTATCAAATCTCTTGCTGTGGTCCATGTGGTTCCCTAGTTTTTGTATCTTGACAGTTTCATTTCTTCTGCAACTAAAATTCCAGTGTCATTTTTCCAGCACCATTTGTTGAAGATGTTTGTTTTTCTACAATTCATATTTTTAGAATATTTTTCAAATATCAGGTAGCAGTAGTTGCATGGAGTCAGGGTCCTATATACTATATTACATTGATCTGATTGTCCATTTTTATGCCAGAGTCATGTTGTTCTACTATAATGCCATGGAATTTCAAATCAAATGTATTGATACATCCTGCAGTTTTCTTTTGGTGAAGAATTACTTTTGCTTTCCTTTGTTCTTTGTGCCTCCAAGTAAATATTGAGAGATTATTTCTTCTAGGTCTGTAAAGAAATATTCTGATATTTTTCACTGGACTTTCAATGAATCTGTAGGTTGTTTTTTGTAGGATAGGTATTTTAATAATACTTCTTGGAAGTTAAAATGGTGTGTGTGTGTATGTGTGTGTGTTTGTGTGTGTGTGTGTGTCTGTGTGTGTGTTTACAGCTGCCTTTTGTGCATATATGACATATATCATATGTTTTAATGCTATACTACAGAAGGCTTGGAGCCACCATATGGATGCTGGGGACAAAGCCTAAGTCCTCTGGCAAAGCAATGTGTGTAACCACTGACCCATTGCTTTAAGTCCCTCAAGTTAATTTTTATGTGACTTTAAAGCTTACTTGAGGAGGTTATTTGGCTCAAAAGAGTTTTCCTTCCTGAAGGAGTGTTTTAAAGAAAATCATTGACAATAAATTATTACTGTCAATTACATGTTAAATAAACTTTAAGGGTATTCTTTTAAAGGGGAACAAAATAAGTTAAATAATTGATACCATTTTTCAAACACCGTAAAAAGATAACAACCTTTCTCTGAACTTTATAGCTCATTGGCAAGAAAATGCTTGAAATAATTGTAAAGAGAAATTATATGCCCCAAACTCTCATAGCATGAGTAGAAATCATGATAAAAATTATTCTTCAGATAAAATAAATTGCTCAGAAGAAAACTACACATAGGAAGTACAATCCATAAATATGGAAGTGTGATCAATATTTCAACAGTTTTGATATAAATGACTTATGAGTCAAATTTGTTTATCGAAAAATTAATTCAATAAAATATATAAAACCCACTGTTTGAAAGACTAAACACTACATATATGAGCAAAGTAAACAATGTCAGTGGTATTTCAGCAGATACCAAATTCTAAACAATAACTATGGTTACACAAAGCCAAAGAAAACATCATATTTAATAACACTAAACTATTAGGATTTCCTTTGGTTTATCCCATTCATAGAATATTCACCATTATCAATTCCATTCATAAAATGTTATAAAATATATTTGTTTTAGGCACAATATTTTTAAACTGGAAATAAAGTAATATAGAAAAGTCCTTTGAAACAAATTTATCGCTGAAGCCATTACTTTGTTTGTAAAAATGCTATCTTTCAAAATTACTCTGCTATTTGTTTTTGCTTTTTAGAATAAAAAAATTATAGCCCCAGCCTTAAAATAACAAAATTTCTTTTCAGAATTTTTCCATTTTTCAAACTGGCAAGTAATATGTTATAATAAATAAAGTGATTTTGAAAGCAAAATACCACCTTTGTTTAGCAAGTGCCATTATCTCAAAACAGCAAGATTTGGTAAGCTGCTTTCTTTACTTTCTGGATCTCCATTAGCCTCACAGTTATTCCATCAACTAAGATCATATCAATACACAAATGGCTATTGTTTGGTATTGTATTAATTAACTTTTAATGGATATTCATTGTTATATATTTTACATAATTTTGTGATTTTATTGAAATGTTTACTACCTTAGAAATGTCAGCAGTTGAAATTGTTTTTCTTGATGAAGACCCCATACTTGCTAAGTGTGAGAACTTAAGTCATTTTAAGCATATGCTCTCATTAAATTGTATGGCATCCACTTAAATCACCCACTGTAGCCATCACAAGGTACCTAATCAGCACTGGATAAAGAGTAAAAAATGTTACAGAATTGTTTTAAGGAAAAGGTCTGTCAGGTAGAGGGGAATGCATTGGTACAAGTGAATGAGAAAATAATACATATTACCTCAAAAGAAACTTTAAACTTCTGTAGGAACAGAATGGATAGGACTTTGACAAAGAGCTAGAAATCCTAAAAATATCCTAGAGAACCTATAAGAAGCTGGAGCTGAAGGAGTCCCTGAATGGCCTGTTTCTTCGCTGTTTTTCTTTATCCAGGTGTATTTCAGTAGAGTGCTGTTTAGCTTCTAGAAGAGCCTGCCTATCTTCTGTTCTTTCTTCTGTTGTAGATATCCATCTTTAACTCACAATACTCAGATAAAATGCAGTATACAATTGTAATTTTCCCATATCTTCTGAGATGTGCTTTGTATCAAATATGTGTTCTTACTTTAAAAAATTTCCATGGATAACTGAAAAAAATATAGTATTATGGTAAAATTTTTTTTAGAATTTTTAAAAAATGGATATACCTGCTTGCCTCTTGCTTTCGGTTTTCTTAAAATACACGTTAACATCCTTTTACTGGGCGGTAGTGGTTTTAAATGATCATGGTGTGCATTTTTTGGCATATCCATCAAAAAGATTTTCTGCTCTAATACATTAGTCTATATTGCTTTGCTTGGCAATTTGGAACACAAACTTTAATAAGAGTTTAATTTTGCAGTGTTATGTACAGTGCAATTCTTGGGCATTTTTTGACATTTTGGAAGAGTTATCATTGGTACCTGAGACTCTACAATTGAACTAGGATGGCTAGCCAGTGAAACTCTGGATCTTGCTGATTGATATGCCAGTCCTTGGGTTACAAGTAATCAAATAAGCTTGTGTTTAATATAAGTTCTGGAGCTGTAACTCGGAACCCTATGCTTGTAAAGAAAACACACTACCAGTGGATCTGTCTCCTCATCCTGTAACTAGGAGTGTTTACAAACTGATTTTGGTTATAAAACCTGAGAAGCTTTCCATTTGACCTGCTACAGCTTTATCAAACTCTCTTAGTATTGTATTATCTAATTTGTAAAATATTGTTATTGGTAGAATAAAATTTGGTTTTAAAATTTTAAATGATTCTGCATCATAAATTTTAAGATGTCTAACAGTATTTTATCTATTTTCATTAGTGACCACTATTAAATTCTCCCAAATAAATCTGTGCTTGCTACACCTGAGAATTTTTACCTATTGTTGATTCTGTCTTTATCAACTTCTGTTAGCAGCAGAAAACATTGTTCTATTATGATATGTAGCACGTTTACTGTGTACCCGCGTTCTCCAAATCTGAACACATAATAACACTAAAACAGTGTGTCCTATGATGAAATTACAATTGAATAAATAGAAGAAATAACCACAATTTTTATTTCAAATAGATTTCTAGTAGCTGCTGAGCCTTTTTGGCAAAGAAAATAGATTGTGGCAGTTATTACTCTGTAAGTTCTTAAAATCTATTCCACTAAAAGTCTTTATTGCCTTTTAAGCAATAGAATATAATTAAAAGTATTAATCTTAAATATTCTAAAGACAATCCAAAGTGTATTCCTTATATACATTACTTGTTCTACATTTTTATATGAAAAACAATTTACCATCTCCTTATATTTGGTATTGCTATACTCTCCCACAGGATCTTTTATTAACCTGCATTTGAAACCTAACTTTATGACTATAATGACACACTTGGATAACAGAGTATATTTTGGGTTAATAAAAATGGATATTGTATATCACCTATGATGATAATCTGAATAGATATGTTATTTGATTTTGTGATTCCTTGACTAATGTATGGTCATTTCCTGGAGTTGATGCAGGGTTAACCTCAATGGAAGACTCATGTAGCAACAACACCCACTTCCAGGGATGGTTTGAAAGTCTGTTAACATCTGCTTCATTCAGTTCTATGAGACACAGCAGTGAAGACATGTTAGTTCTTAAGTATACCTTATGTTCACTCAATGCTTCTACTCAGTTTCATGGTACTACCAAAACTCTGATTGTTTTCCCATTTCTAAGGCTGTCTGACAAACCTTCCCTACTTAGTGACATAAAGGCCCAAAGCAACAAGGCCCTAACTTCTGTGAGCTTAAATTTTCCAGATAAACTGAAGTGTATTACAGCTAGACAAGGCTATATGTAACCCCATTGAGTGAGTTGAAAAGAAAAAGTTCATGAAAATATGATTTATATATAAAAAAATGAAGTATGGGATCACAATCTCTGTATAGTCCTTCTGTGGATACTTGAGGAAGCAGCACTTATGTGTAATGAAAACACCACTTTGTCCTTTATTGGTAAAAGTTGCACACTCTGAGCACTGTGAGCACATCATTCATCTGACACTCTTGATAAATTTTAAATGCAAAATTTAATGTTCTGGTTCACATGATTATAACGCCATTGGCATTCGGGGTGAATTCATTCAGTTTTGAAAATAATATAGTAAAATATCAGTGTTTGTAAAAATGAGTGAACGAAAAAAAATGGTACTATAAATTACAGTGATACTTCATATCCTCTGTCTACTGAACACTGAGGATCAGACTGTCTCAGCAAATAGCCAGTGTAGGATCAATAAACTCATGAATAATTAATATGAGAAAATAACATTTTCCTTTACTGAGAACAACTGATAATATAATAATTGTCAGTAAGTCCATATTACTGGGACAATTAAGCCAACAATCTGTCACGTCACTTTCTGCCCAACTTTTGTCCAGTCATTTTCCTTCTCTGTGTCTTTCTGAGATCTGAAGCTATAACTGTAGAAATGAACCTTTTTATGTTTCTATACATTATCAAATTCTCTCAGTCACTTTCTACTTCTACACCTCTGCTGTTGTGAAAAAGCTCCTGTCGGTGTCTTGGCTTTATTGTATAATAGTAATTTTCCTGGAGACATGTCACATATATTATTTTTCCCAGTTAGTTCTCTGATACACATATAAAGCATTAGGGAAAACTATTTAATAGTCGAATATATTTAGCCAGAAGATAAGAAAGTACTACCACCATTGGGTCACCCTGGTCGAAAGCCCACAGGAGTTAATGTATAAATGTTTCTTCTCTTTGTCTTCCATGATAGTTTTGTGTCTTTCAACTATTATGAATATTTAATTTTTTATTTAAATTTTATTTTAAAAGAGACAAAATGTAAAGATTTTTAAAAACATTTTTGCATAAAACTATATGAATATATTTTTGTCGGTACTTGATATTTTTATTTTAGCTTTGATAGTATGCATTGAATTTAAGTACTTCCACACAAAATTGATTTTTGATTCCTGCCTTCCAAGATTGTTTTTAGGAACCATATTCTCAGATAAGCTTCCAGTATGGAAATGTTTCTCCATGAAATGTTGTTTAATAAATACATGTAGTTAGAGAGCTGGGATCCAAGAATTTAGAAAAGAAATTCTAAAATAGGATTTCTGCTTCACCTTTGTTACAAATTAGAGGTAATAGAAATGCCCAAATATGGATAATTTCTGTCATAGTGTAGTAGCATTATGTCACTGCTACAGTTAGTAAATCTCTTCTGAGCTTCAGTGGAATGAAGCTCAAGTGAAGATAATTTGTTAAATTACTCAGAAGTTATGATAACCAAGACGGCCCAAACAAGTGTGGGTTTCAGTCTTGTGGAGGTGGCCAGATTTCTTAATGATGTTTGAAGTTTTTAATGGGACAAAATATTTCCCTTCATCCAGTTTTTGTTGCTGGCCATCAAAGAGAGCCCAATTACAGGAATTCACAAGAGTGTTATACCATAGAGAAACAATAAGCTGAAAACCTGCTAGAATTTTTACTAAGGGTTGTAAAACTACATACAAGATTAGAAATATATACCAAATGTGTTCACAGTCAGAACAGGCTCTGAAATTGGGAAGTGATTGTTTTAGTATACCTTAATCTTACTTTTAGAGTTATAATTTGCTGAAGACTTGCTGGAACAGGTTAGGAAAACAGAAGAGGACCATGGAGTTGATGATTAGTCAGTCACTCAGCAGACTTTATCTACGAGGAAACAAACTTAATTTTCTGGGGCCAGCAAAAAAGCAGAAAAAATACACATACATACAAACCCCAGCAAGCTCCAACAACTTTATTTTATGTTCATTTAGTTTTACGATTATTTTTCAAACTATGTGATTGACAGATGGGAAGGTAAGGGACAGGAATGGAAACAAAGTGGTGGGTGAGCACGAGGCAGATATGATTATGACCTAGAAATAAGTGCTGGTGAATGTGAACCTTTTCCAAATTTCACATGAAAATCCCTTAATGGATACAATTTAGAAATGACTTTTATTAATAACAAACAATGACAACATATGCTTCCAATTCTTCATTGAACAGCTAAAGTAATGGTGAAAACCAGGGAGAGGTCATGCTTGTAAGTCAAGAGTTCCATTTTAAACACATTAAGTTTGAATAGCTGTGCTAAGCAGTTAAATACAAGCATCTACAAAGAAGAATCAATTTTGGTGATATTATTTGATAATCATGACATAGAGATGTGATAGCCATGGCTAAGAGCCTATATAAAATCACCAAATGTATGAATATTGTTGAATGGAAGGAGCAAGAATGAGCATGCAGACATTATGTTATTGAAATGAGAAAAGGACGGGAAAGGAGAAAATATATATATATATTTCGTCGGGAATAAAAGGTCTAGATTAGATGTCAAAAGCTGGGTCACAATACTTCAAAAGGAGCTAGATATGTCTCATTAATGCTGAGGTGTGGTGAATGTTGAACACAGACTGCCTGCCTGCTAAAACTGAATCACACAGAGTTCAATTACTGATAATGTGTGCAGGGATTGACAGAGACATCTAAAATATTTAACTAAATTCACACACATATCTTACATTGTATGCAAATGTCAACATAATCAGAAACAGCTGAAGACCCTAGTCAGTCGCCATCAGGGCTTCATTGGTTTATTCAAATCAAAACTGAATCCATTTGCTCTGGTTTATGAAAGTAACTTTACTTTTGAATCCATAAAAACATATTTATTTTTCTGGAACAACTCAGGGTGAGCTAATCCTTGTAGTATGTATTTCTTGCAAACAATTCTATATAAAACTTACATTGTACCTCCTTGCAGCAGACAGTTGCAATTGTTGTCAGAGGAAATCAAGACAAACAAAATGTGGTCGCTGTGCATTAAGGCTGCATGAAAGAATTCCCACAGTAGCTGTTTGCTAAAGGCAATGTTTTATGGTCTTAATTATAAAACCTCTAGAAAATCACAGGGCATACACAAATTCATTTTCCTCATTTATTTCTTACCCTTAGGTGTAATATTGTAAACAAGTATACTTGAAATCTGAAACAGAGATTTATTTCACAATAGTGTTTCTTCATTGCTAGCAAAATGGACTTCCTTCAAGAAGTATGTTCTTGCTGATAATACTTAGAGTTATAATTTTATTATATGGTACATATTTTATAACTCCAAATGCTTGCCACCCTTTGTTACTAAAGTATTTAGTAATAATTAGAACATGTGAGTAGATTGGGGAGGACATTTTGGTAAAGTCAGTAACTCTGTAATTACGGCCTCTATAAAGATTAATGAAAGTGAATAAAACATATATGCACAAAAACTATCACACATCTTGCTGTGTCACTAAGTGGAAGTTTATTCATCCTGAAAAATTAAACATTCATTTGTTTTGAATGGAATAAAGCAAACTGAATAAGGCATCTTATGAAACCAGTAATGTCTAATCACGACATCAGACAGATGATTATTCCCATCTGTTACTTCCACAGCTTAGTATGTTTATCGAAAGTAATATTTGCATTATGTACTAGAATTCTTACTGTCCAGAGTTCAACTCAAGATATGATAATATTATCAATAAGTGAAAGGTTTGTATCTGAAAGGAATAAAGGGCACCAGAGGGAGACCTCTCTACATACATCACTGAATGAAGATATTAGAGTTTTCTATGTTCTGTTTTCACACTGCATTCTGTCTCTGAGGAAATCACCATCAGTAGAAACCAAAACCTTCCCAGAAAGACACTGTGACTAATGGTCTCTCAGAGATTTGTTTACGAGTGAACCTTCCTATGTTTAATAGAAATCAATAAATCAACTGGGGAGACAGAAAAACTTGCAAAATTAGTTCTATTAATTAAAATTATACTGAAATTTATGGTAAAAATTTTAACAATTAAAATGATAAAAATAAGTGAAACTAGGCAGGCAAACTGTGATTAGGAAAGACTAAAATATTAATGTTACCATAACCCTTAGAAATACCTCCAAAGCCATCAGAACTGAACCTTAAACAATCTCTGCCAGCACAAAAGCATGCCAGCTATTGAGATGGAGACAATATTGCCTCTGATCTTAAAAATAAAAAAGAACAAAATACACACACACACACACACACATACACACACACACACAAATACTCATAAGGAGTCATAGACACAAAGGCACCATGGCCACAAAAGTCTGTTCTGTCACAGAGCATCCAATTCTATCCTACTTGATGAAGTCACACATAGGAAAACTCTTAGATAATTTTGATTATTATGTATGTCTAATAAATACCAAAAAGAAGAAAACAGCATCAAAAATGTTTAAATAGTTACTGTGAGAATTCAATTTGGGCATGAGAAGTTATATGGAACCCAGTCACAGATGCCCTAACTAAAATATCTTCTCTGAGGCCATTTGTCATCAATTCTATTGCTCAGTATCTTTTTCCCTTACAACTATGCCTATGATAGATAATTACAATAAGATGTGGTTGTTAATATTGTCATATAAATGTGTGTATGGCAACAAAGAACCTTTGGTCCCAGGTAGGAATTTACAAGAAAGGCATGAATCCAAGGGCCACCATTCATGTGGCAGTTTCATCAGACAGCAGAACTCCATGATTACCACTGGTTTTTCTGCCTGGTAATCTCAGGGAACTTGTGATAAGTTCCTTGACTATACTTTACTGTATAATGTGTAAGGATGTACATATTTATGTATTATATTTATATGGTTTTAGGTATAATATTTAAGTGTACATAATATTCAAGTAAGATGTGAAACATTCTGAGGTGTGTCTTTGGTCAGAGTTATTATTCGAAGGGAAAAGATATTACAGTTTATAAGTTGTAAGTAGAGTATAAATAACAGCTATTGTATCACACATTCAAAGTCAAAAAGGTAAGCATCACCATTTTAAGGGGTAGAGTAATGATTTACATGACAAATCATGTTAAGTACATTATTTGACAAGAACCAGAGACAGATGGGCTTTCGAGAATGACTAAATTATCATAAGCTTAATTAAGTGGGGTTTCTGATTACAGCTGTTTTTCCAGATGTGTAGCTAAAGCAAATCAGTAGAGTAGAAAAGGACATAGACCACTTGGTGTCTTTCACTTTAAGAATTAATTGTTAATCTTGCTCCCTCCTTGACATCATGGAATGGCAGTCTACAGTTAATACACATAATTTATAGTCAATGTATTTGCTACAATATGTTTTACATGTTGATGAGCTAAAAGCTTTAAAGTAGAATTAAGAGGATAAGCAACACAAGAGTATGTCCTAGGTGGGGGTAATTTAGTGTCATATGAATGATTATTTACAATCATGTTATCCATATGCAGAGGTGTAAAATGCTCCAATCAAGAACTCTACTTAGTTAACATCTACTACCCCAATGCTTGTTTTCTGGGCTTAGTAATGCAATTCCTAGAAGTAACACATCTATATGACAGTAAGTTGGTTACATTGTCATGCACTTGTGTTCTGCACTATGATACTAATTGTTATACTTTCTAGAATTTTCTATCAATTAGATTCAGACTATGGGTAGGCAAATGTTACATACCAGTGATACATTGAAGTTAGGCAAGAAGAAGCAATGGAGTTTGGTTGGTTGTTTTCTTTCTTTTTATTTTCTTTTCAGTAGAATCTATAATAATCATATTATCTTTCTAGTTTCAAGTCCTACAAGGCATCTAGAGCAGGAGCCATCTCTGGCATTGCCCCTCCTGGTTTAAGCTCCTTTTATCTCATTGAACTACTACCCAAACCTCAAATATTTTGCATCTTTTAAGTCATTTTCCTGAATTTAATATAGCTGTACATTCCTGAATGAGTCTGGACTGAGAGATATCTCACAGAGCCATAGAAGAAATATATACTGTGTTCAGATTATTTCTACATCTGTGGCTTTTTTTTTCTATATTAGGGCATTTATGTGTTTAAACACTGGCTGCCCACATTCTTTCCTAATCTACATTTAAAGTGTTATTATTCAAGTATGTGATAACCTCTAGAATGGGGTTGACTGAAAAGGGAGGCAAATGCCTTGATCTATATGAAGCATGCAGTTTCTACAACAACAAGTCTGGCATCATGCACGGGAGAATCAGAGAACTCCAACAGCGCCTAGAAAGAGAAGAAAGGAATTATTGGGAATCCCTTTTTGGACAGCCACCAGAAACAATGACTTAACCAAATTCTTAAGAAAATGGCTGCATCTAGAGAATATCATCCTGAGTGAGATAACCCAGTCACAAAAGAACAGACATAATATGCAGTCACTGATAGTGGGATGCTAACCCCAGAGGCTTGCACTCTCCCAGAAACAACTCACAGACTGTATGAAGTCCAAGAAATAAAGAAAACAAAAAAATATACATATATTTACAAAACAAGAAGACTTTGACTATTTCCATGTTGCGTTTTGTTTTGCATGTACTTTACGCTTATTGTAACTATTAGGTTTTCAATGCATACTGTCAAGCCCTTGAAAAAAATCAAGTACTGACTAAAAAAATATATTCACATGGTTGTATGTAAAAATTATTTTAATGTCTGAAAAAACAGTACTGACAAAAATGTATAATTTTAAGCAAATAAATATTTAAAATCTGTACATTTATCTTTGTTTTGTAAAATAAAGTCGTTTAAAAAAAATCACCGTTTAATCTATACACACCAAGAAAACTCTGACTGTTTCCATGTCACGTTCTGTCCTACATGCACTTTATGCTTATGGTAACTAGTAAGATTTCATGCATACTATCAAACCTCTAAAAGAATTAAGTACTGACAAAAATATATTCTTATAGTGTTATGCCACAATGCTTTTAAAAATCTGTACATGTGTCTCTCTTTTTTTAAATAAAGTTGTAAGAAAAAAATAAACTTAAGAAAACTGGAAAAAATAGTCAATTTTCTTTTAAAATTATGTTGTACCATCCCTGTTCTATGATGAAGCCTACTTGATCACTGTGAATGAATTTTTTATATATTCATATATTCAGTTTACAAGTATTTTGTTGAGTGTTATTTCATTTATGTTATGAAGAAAATTGATCTGTAATTTTCATTGTTGATTCTTTGTGTAATTTGGGTATCAGTGTGACTGTGAGCTCATAAAGTAAATTTAACAAAAAAAAATAATTTTTCTGAATATGAACAGAAGTTGTGTGTAGAAAAATAATTCAATCATTGAACAAAATGTGACACTGGACACAGAATGCTGGTAAAAAATTATCTATCAAGATAGAGCTCAATTAATCTATACAACACACACACACACACACACACACACACACACACACACACACTGAAATGTAAAAGTACGATTCAAATGTTACATCAAATAAGAATATGACATTGATCAACACCATTGATTTTCTGTTGTACTTATAGGAGAAATTTATATTTCAAGTCAATTTAGATAAACATATTTAAAACAGTGAATAAAATTACAAAGAAATTATATGAGATGAATATTGAACTTAAAAAAAAATAGACAAATGGGCTAAAACTCACAGCCTTACACCGAGGAAATGAAAAAAAAAAAGTCATTATATTGTTCATCTGTTAATTTTATATCTTACCTATAACTTTAATTAGCACAAGGTAAATAACACAGATGTATCATAGGGTACTGGTATCTGGTAATACCATGTAATAGAAAGCTGAATTAACATATCATTAATTAAAAATCATTGTTTAACTTGGGAAGACATGAATGAGTAATGGCCATGTCTCTTTCTCCCTCTCTCCCTCTCTCCCTCTCTCCCTCTCTCCCTCTCTCCCTCTGTCTCTCTGTCACAAACACACACAATGTGAATGCAAGAGATAATAGGTTTCCATTAAGAGTGAGATGAAGGTGAGTCTAGATCGGGGATGGGATGTGGGAATGCTGGGGAAAAGTACTTATAAAATATACTAGATAATTGCAATTTACATGTATGTATGATTATATATATTTCATTTCCTATAAACGATGTATATAAATTTTATTCCAAATATGTGTATGAGTTATGTTATGAATACATAAGTTAAGAAGCTTTAGTAAAATGACTAAAAAATCTGTGTTCTAGTACCTGGACCAAAAGGATAGAAGAAAAGAACTGAAATGACTTCCTACAGTTGGTATTTATGTATATGCTCTAGCATATGTACCTACACCTCTATACATAATGATGATGATGATGATGATGATGATGATGATGATGATGACGATGACAATGATATTTAAAACTGCTTAAAACATAAGCTAGCATGGTCAGTAATATTCCACAAATATCATGGAGAACATATTCTGGCCATTGATCAAATCCATCTATAGACCTCAGTCACTGTTAACACAAATGTCAGAGGTCTTTAAATTGAATACCATCTTCCCACCTCCATGGCCAAAAGCATGTCTAAATGACAGACTCATGCTTTTGACAGCTAAATGAATTAGCTCTTGGAGAAAAGGTTCCAGTCAAAAAGTCTGTCTGCCTCTAATAGAAATCAGGTTTGCAAGTCTGTGTTATAACCTGTATATGGCAGTTTTCATACCTCCTGATCTTTTTCATTTAATTTAAAATTTCCAATTCAAGTTTACTTATAACTCTTCCTAATTAGAAACAATAGCAAAACAAAACTCAAAGTTAATTCCTTGCTTCTTGTCTGCACTTACCCCTTAACAATATGTTTGAAACCTCATTAAAATTTGCACAGCAATCTACACACATGCCATTTATTTTCCTTTTATGTTTTCTTTTATAATTATGTTATGAACAGTGCAACTGTAGGATACAGGCCTTTGCATTTTTCAGTCATTCTTATAACAAAAGTAGCATTGTCTTTTCATAACAGAACCTAATTGGTAAAATTACTTTAAAATATATTTCTATGGCTGCTGCCTGAATGTTGAGCACATTAAATTGGTAGCAATCAGTGTTAAACTACCGTGGTATTTATTGCCTATGAAAATCACTTCTTTTATACAAGGAAAATGTGTTTTTTTAAGAAGTGGGACTCGTGAGATTGGTATTGCATATAGTATGTTAAGAATTAAATTGGTTGTTAAAATAATGTTGCTAAAATTTTAATGCTAGAGCTCAATTGAACCTTTAATATATTCTAAGGGTAGTGAGATTAACAATCATTAAGATAGAGCAAGATAAATTCTTCATTTCTAGGTAGCTAAGACAGTGTCAGGAGTAAAATAGAAAAAGTTTAATGAATCAATGATTTCAGCCCTGATATTACTGGACAGGAAATTTCTATTTTCAACATGAACACTCACTCTGGAGAATTTCTTTTCAAATCTTGACCAAATCAATTAACATTGGATCCATCTGTTAACTAGGTCTGGTATGACCCTAACATATGAGTTGCCGAACATGTCTATGTGCTATTCTGTCATGGAATGCATGCAGACTCTACTTCTAGGAATGCTCTAAGAATACATAAGGATAATTTGTCCTTTGAACATGACCCTTCTCCATTCTCTACTCTCTGATTATCTATCTCCCAGTGTGTCAGTGTGTTGGTGTGTGTGTGTGTGTGTGTGTGTGTGTGTGTGTGTGTGTGTGTGTGTACCTGTGGCTAGGAGTCACATAGATGGTAAGCAAAAACTCTGCCCCTGCTGAGTTTGTGTTTTGAATGTTTTCATAATATAAATTTACCATATTACAAATATTTTTCATTCCTCTACTAAAATATAATTTGGTTCTTATTATTTACATATCTAAAAAAGACACTCTGAAATGTGCACAGAGTGATGAAACTGTCAGTTCTCTTGACTGCACTGCAGCTTCCCCTCCATGATAATCATTTTGCCTCCTGATTCTCCACTGGAGAATCATACTTCCCCCCTACATACAGAAATGATTATGATTATTTTTTATATTTTTTCATAAATAAAATCATTTTTGATTTTATATAAAACTATACACACAAATTTAACCAAGAGATTCAGATTATAGTATTTCCTTTTAGTATGTGCCAGGTACATTTTCACAATCAATTATATAAATTTAATCTTTCCATTGTTAATAATGACTCTATTTTTAGCATAAAGCTATATGAATATATTTTTGTCAGTACTTGATTTTTAAAGGTTTGATAGCATGCATTGAAATCTTACTATTTAAGATGATCATAAAATATATGTAAAAAAATGTAACATGGAAATAGTCAAAGATTTTTTGGTGTGTAAAGATTAAACTTAATGATTTTTAAATACTAAAAATTACCACAAGGCTATGCCTTCTTTTCTATAATTAAAATACCTTAAGTATTTCACTTGTTTATCATGTGGTATAGTCTCAAAGTGCTTTGCCAAATAGAGCTCTCAACTGAAATGTCTTAGAAAACTGTGCCCCTTGGAAAATGATACTTCAAGAAGAGAGGATGCTATTCCGTTCTGGAGCTGTATTCATCCACAGTATCTATCATCAAGAGGAGACTGATGTTCCTTAAGCAGATATTATAGTATATTTGTCTAGAAACCACCAGCATCTCAGAGATGGAAACAACTGAGATATGCTTCAAACAATGAATGCATAATGGTCATGAAGCACATATATATATTAAAATCCTAATCACCTGGAGAGGAGAAACAAATTATGAAATTTTCAAGCAATTGGAAGCAGCTGGATGATGTTCTTCTGAGTGAGATAATCCAGTCCCTGAAAGATTAGTACTATTCTCCCATCTTTGTAGATCTTGGCTCCAAATCCTTAGATTTGTGTATGTAAACTGAAGTAACATCAGAAGCTAGGAAAGTAGAAATTGACAATGTTGGAAAAGGGAGAAGGAAGCTTGCAGCGGGCTACATGGCAAATAGGTGCTATGGAAGCAGATGGAGGAAGTAGGGCCAGACTGTAAGTGGGGGGAAGAGTAAGACAGAAGAGGGATAAAACAGAGTTAATAACACTAAAGCTTGTTTAAAATCCACAAAGAAAAAATGGTTTATAAGTACATGGAATCTTAAATGTATAAGCACACACTCGTATGTTTATATGTAAGCATGTGGAGTGTGTGTGTGTGTGTGTGTGTATGTGTGTGTGTGTGTGTGTGTTTCTAGCTAGAAATGGAAAAGGAACAAAAAAGAATATTGAAAGGAAGATAAAATATAAGGTTATAAATGGGGAGGACTTCAGTAACATGGAGTGGCATACTAAATAAATAGGGGAAGGGACTTGTGCCTTGTTAGTTAGCAAGTTAATTTTGAAATGTTAATTAACAAGAAAGGCCTTTTTAAAAGCCATATGGAAATGTAATATTATAGGAAATTATCTTAGTTTGAGTTACTTTTGCTATGATGAAATAACACCCAAGACCATGAAGTAATGCCTCTCAGGAATTGGTCAGCCTGATTTCTTATAGAACCCAGGACTATTCAGGGTGGGTCTTTTCCCATTAGTCAACAATCAGAAAACGCATTATAAACCTGACTAGTGTCCTTTCTTAAGGAGGCAGCTTTCTGTAGATGTTACTATTACTGAGATGAATAATTTATGTCAAGTTGACATAAAACTAACCAGCACAGGTCTTCCTCAAAAATACAGATATATGAAAGTAATTTACCAAAATCACTATATGATGAGGAGGGAATACTCTAAGTCTTCTTATATGACCAAGTAAAACATGTAGTTATAGGAATAGTAACATCTTTTTAAAACATTGGCCAAGGGAATTCCTCAGAAATTCCTAAGCATCACAGACTAGTTCCATGGCTATTGGTTATTCACCATAAACTGTTGGTTAAGATATAACATACTTATGTTACTGAACTTGAAGAAGTCTACCTGGTTAAAAGGATCTTCATTGCTACTGACTCGCACTCATGGGGCTGCAAGATTGTATAATATTTGCAGAGAAAAGAAATCATCACTATTACCCAGATAAGAGCTCTGAGAGCTGTGGCACACTCCTCGACCAGCGAGGAAAGAAGACCACCACCAGAGGATTCTTCTCAGATCACACTTTATTGTGGGAGCCTCTTGATTGAAGGGGAGAACAGGAAGCGAGGGGGGCCAGCACTATCCCTGGCTGTCCGCTTATATAGGGAGAAGCACATACGGGCTTGCCAAGATTGGTTGTCACCAGTCTGCTGACACCAGAGTCCTCAGGATTGGCTGGAGATAGGTTATGTACTGCCCATGAGCAGGGTGCAGCACCTTAGCTGACAAGAGCATTACTATATATGGAGTTATTTACCTCAAACCGTGAGAGAGCCAGCGCCATCTTGTAATGGCTTCTGCATTCGGCTTCCCACAGAGAGCCATGACAGAAACCTGTGTACAAGATGGATGGATGCAATAGAAGCAAAAGTATTATGGGAGTAACCAACCAGTTTTGATTGATTGTAAGACACGCTTGATGTGATGCAACCCTTAACTGAAAGCTCCAAGAGCCTGAGACTAAATAGATTATGAGTCCTAGGGGAAACCCACTTTTATTAATAGACTAAATAAAAATTGCAATAGAATTATTTGTAATAAGATATTACTATACTCATAGATCAGAGCTTCATTCAAGAGTCTTAAGAGAAGTTTTCTTTTTTTTTTTTTTTTTTTTTTGTTTTTTGTTTTTCTGAGATGACAATTAATACAGACCCACAACTGGAAAATGGATTTAGCTTGAGAGACTTTGAAAGATTCAACTCTACATCATCTTTATTAAACCCCTTCCCTGAAAGTTCTAGATATATACAGCAGAGAACATAGGAAAAATTTTAAGGGCCAGAGGTTGAAGACTCCAATGAAACATTACAATCCAGATACTACAAGCTTGATGCTGATAGGAATCTACAAAAATGTTGACTGTACACACAAGATCTGCACTTGTTCAAACCACAAAATGTGCCAGCAAGAAGGTAAAATTAAACAGACACTCTCACCTCTAACCAAGAAATTATTTGTAATTAATACTTATGGAATAAAGAAAACAATTTTCTCCAATGGAGTATCATCCTCAGTGATATATCTCACTCCAGAACAAATGCCATGTCCAGAATACTTAGCCAACATAAAATTTATTCCAAAGTTTTTTGAACATGAGAGATGTGTAAGTGTGCATGTATGTATGAAGGTGCATGTATGTGTCTATGAGTGTATACCTTTTGTTTTGTTTCTAGAAGTTTTTGTTTTGTTTTTTTTTTTCTTAAGTTTTTGAAATAATTTCTTTTTTCATATGATATACCCCAAACACAGATTTTTCTCCCTCCACTCCTCATACTTCTTCCCACATCTGCCTTCTCCCCTAGACTTATTGCTCCTCTACTTCCTCTTTATAAAAACCACACCTAGAAATAACAGTCAAACAGAAGAAAATAAAATAATATGATGAGGTGAAGGCCCTCATAATGCTGTTGTACAGAAAACTCTACAGGAAAAAAATGTCTCAAGAGCAGGCAAAGAATCAGAAATATGACTATTCCCACTGTTAGAAGTCTCACAAAAACATCAAACTAACAACCATAACATGTATGTAGAGGATCTCATTCATACCAAGATATCCCTATGCATGCCTTTCTCTGTGAGCCCATGTGAGCCCTGCTCAGTTGACTTGGAGGGGTAAGTATTTTCTCCCCCAGTTTTGTGGGCTTCTCTGTTCTCTAAGGAAAGAAATCCACTGAAAACATCTAGTTTAGATTCTCTCTACATAATATCTTGCTTTGAACCTCTGTGCCTGCTCTTATCTACTGCCTGAGTTAGCTTCTCTGATGATGACTGAACTTGTCACTATGAGTATAGCAGAATATTATCAGGAATTATTCCATGAATTTTTGTTTGTATTTTTAGATATTTATGAATGAGAGATATAAATCACATGAAGTTTAGTGGATACAGAGGTGGGGTGTTTGGAAGATATGATAAATATATATGGTATGACAACAATTTTAAGTAAAAATATAATTAAAAAAGATAAAGTGAAAAAGAAATAAATAAAACATTCTGAAGACTTCTGACACAGTTTTAATGGTCTTTAGACCATGGTGAAGACCCTTATTCTGAATTGTTATCAATACTTTGAAAAATATGTTAGAGTAGTACCTCATTAACTTTGCCTCTTATTAAAGTTTCCAGGGAACTTAAAGTTTGTTGGTGTACATGGATTCCATCTCTGTGCTTCTGCAATATATCACATTATTATTATTGATATGTTCAAGGTCTATTTGTCAAATTTCTTATTAATATAGAGCCATAGATTAAACTGTATATAGGAAGTTCGTGAACCTCAACTACACTGCCCAGATCAGTAGTTTCTGTACTTACTTTGTGTTATGTGTAGATGTGATAAATGCCCTGGCATTCAATGTGCATGGAAGTATTACGAGCAAAATAGTGAATCTTGTGGTTTATTACACCAGGCACCTTTTTAAGTGGTAAAATACTTTTATTAAACAACACTTGAAGTAGTATCTGTGAATTTATTGAGTATCTCTGTCACTTAACACATTTCACTGTGTTATATTCATCAATGCCCTGCCCTACATCATTTCCAAATGTTTTACTGTATTCTGATAAGACATGGCTGATATTTCTTTCGGTTCATAAATCTAGCAGAGGTGGTCTTGGTAGGAAAATCAGTGGGCATTAATTGAGGCTACAATTTTTCAGAATACACAATATATTTATGGACAGATTGTGAGATGACCTTTTATGCTTCACAAGCGAGACCACAAAAGGCACTAAAGCATCATTGGGACTTGACTTTATATACTAGAAAGAAATAAGTTCTCCTGTTTTGCCAAACTGAGTACTAGTCATACGATATTGTGTTTGTTAGTATTGCCATAACGCACATATTTCAAAACATATGAAAGTCTTAAGTATTATTTGTATACTAAATTCCAAGATTTGATTCATAATAAATGTAACATAAAATGAGAAGAAAGTAATTAAAATGATAAAAACCTTTTTGTGCTTGTCATTTTGTTGTATTTATATATTTAATGTGTGTGTGTGTGTGTGTGTGTGTGTGTAGGAACAATTTAAGAAAATGAGGCTTTGAAACTGAAAAAGATAAAGAAAAGAAGAAGGGGTTGAGAGAAGATCAATAAACAGGCAAAGGATTTAATTTCTTTACTTTCAAACTAAAGTATTACAGAATTAAAAAGTTCCTAATGAGTAGTATAATGACACAGCTTTACATGTTTAATAATCTCTTTGGTGTTTGTTTGCTTTAAAATTCTTGGAATACTTCAATGGATGGCCACAACTTGCCACCCTCTGGCTTCAGTCTCCCCTGTGTTTCTGTTACAAAAGAGTCCTGAGCACATTCAGGGCCCCTGGATTTATTCAACCCTGTTTCTGAATCATGCAAAACACTTCAATCATGAACTAAGGTCATTCATATTATTGTGATTCCAAATCTACTGATACATCAACATTGCAGAGATAATAAATGGTCAATAAAAAAATACACAATGTGTTTAATTTTAAAAAGAAAGCAACATGGCATTTTCCCTCAAGTATAACACATGACCAAGCTCTCCTGCCAGAGAAGACCAGAAGAATAGCATAGCCACACATTATATGCATACTCTCATATATTAAATTATAAATTAGAAATCCTGCTACCATGGAGTACAGATTTGGAAGAAGAATAAATATATACATACTATAAATATCTTTAAAATATAAAATAAATTAATTTTCATATTATCATTTTGAGGACCTTTAGAGATTCCAAAAACTTGAATTAATATCATGATTAAAATATACTTAATAATTCAATAATGAAACATTTTATGACTTTGTTATTCATGCTGTATATTTAGTTTTTAGCAAACATTATTAAAATATCCCAAGCATCACAGGAGCATAAGTGTTTTGCAAAACAACAGAAGACATTGACCTTGTACTTAGGTAACTGTACATATTACAAACAGATAAAATACTGACAAATTATATCATTTTATAATGAAATTCTATTTAGCACTTGAGAGAAGACTGATAATAAATCATTTTAGAAGATCAGAATAGCTTCAGAGTATATTTAAATTTACAATTATGGAAAATGAATGACTAAATAAGATAGGTAGAAGAAAAAGTGGTTCAGGTGAAGGCAGCCATACAGACAAGGCTTACATTAGGATCAGAGCAAGGGTGTACTGTCATTATTCAACTATAGTGAATAATGCAAAAAAAAAAAAAAAAAAAAAACAGGTTAGAGGGAAACAATGCTACCAGAATTTAAGTGTCATCCCATATGTATCCAAAAGCAATTGTACACTACTGAGGGATTAAACAGCAGATATGGATAACTTCTGTGGAGGGATTTTTAAGTTGGTCCTTCCTAGCACCAGGAAAGGAATAGCTAATCAAAGATAACAGAAGATAGGTAGTTGCTGGTCCCATTACTAATTCAAATGAGAAGTGTTAAGAGGTGGTCATGACATAAAAAGGTCTCTTCCTAAAGTCAAACATTTTGATATGGTCTCAGAACCATTTTGTAAAGTTTGTTTACAGTTTTTTAAAACAATTTTATTGGATATTCTCTGTATTTACATTTCAGATGTTATACCCTCATCTCCAGTCACCCCCCTCCCCCAACCTGCTTCTATGAAGGTGTTCCCTCTCCCAGTCACCCTCTCCACCACAGTGCCTTGACTGGTTGATGATGTTGTTCTTGCCATAATGATGCAAACCTTTCAGCTCTTTTAGTGTGGTTTCCATGTTCAGTCTGATCTTTAGATGCAAGCATCCTTATCTGCATCTATATGTCTCAGGAAGAGCTTCTAAAGAGATATCCATATCTGTTTCCTGCCAGTAAACACTTCTTGGCATGAGCAATGGTCCTGGTCCTTGGATTTAGTGGATGCATACAGAGCGGTTCTCCAAGTGAAACAGTCTCTCTAGATCTTTGCTTCAATCCCTGCTTCTCTATTTGACCTGGTATTTCCTCCTCTGTTTGTTCTCCCTTCTAAGAAGGACTGAGGCATCCATGTTCTGGTCTGTTTTTTATTTTATTTTATTTTATTTTATTTTTTGAGCATCATAATTTTTGTGGATTGCTTCTTGAGTATTCAGACCCTTTTGTGGGGGTAGTATCTGCTTATAAGTGGTGAGTACATGCCATGACTGCTCTTTTGTGAACGTGTTACATCAGTCAGGATGATAGCTTCAAGTTCCATCCATTTGCCTAGAAATTTCATGAACTTGTTGTTTTTAGTAGCTGAGTAGTACTCCATTGTGTACATGTACCACAATTGCTGTACCCATTCCTTTGTTGAAGGACATCTGGGTTCATTCCAGCTTCTGGATATTAAAAATAAGGCTGCTATGAACATTGTTTAGCACGTGTCCTTGTTAGATCTTGGAGCTACTTTTGGGTATCTGCTGGGTTCTCAGATAGTACAATGCCCAATTGTGAGGAACCATTAGACTGATTTCCAGAGTGGTTGTACAACTTTACAACCATACCAACAGTGTAGGAGTGTTCCTCTTTCTCCACAGTATTTTCAGCATTGGCTGTCACCTGAGTTTTTTATATTAACCATTCTAATAGGTGTGAGGTATAACATTAAGGTTGGTTTGATTTTAATTTTCCTGATGAATAAGGATGTTGAGCATTTTAGGTGCTTCTGAACTATTCAATATTCCACAGTTTAGAACTCTCTATGTAGATCTGTACCCCATTTTTAATAGGACTATTTGATTCTCTAAAGTCTAACTTCTTGAGTTCATTGTATATATTGAATACTAGCCCTCTATCAGATGTAGGATTGGTAAAAATAATTTCCCAATATGTTGATTGCCATTCTGTCCTTTTGACAGTATACTTGGCCTTACAGAAGCTTTGAAGTTTCATGAGGTCCCATTTGTCAATTCTTGATCTTAGAGCACAATCC
Source organism: Micromys minutus (assembly GCF_963924665.1). Taxonomy (NCBI): domain Eukaryota; kingdom Metazoa; phylum Chordata; class Mammalia; order Rodentia; family Muridae; genus Micromys; species Micromys minutus. The sequence goes on from NC_137969.1 coordinate 125,065,679, forward strand.
ATTGGTGCTCTGTTCAGGAAAATTTCTCCTGTGCCTATATGTTTAAAACTCTTACCCACTTCCTGTTCTATTAGTTTTGATTTACCTGATTTTATGTGGAGGTCTTTAATCCACTTGGACTTGAGCTTTGTACAAGGAGATAAGAAAGGATCAATTTGCATTCTTCTGCATGCTGTCTTCCAGTTGAACCAGCACCATTTGTTGAAAATGATGTCCTTCTTTCATTGAATTTTTTTAGCTTCTTCGTCAAAGATCAAGTGACCATAGATGTGTAGGTTTAATTCTGGCTTTTTGATTCTTTTTTTTTTTTTTTTTTTTTTTTTTTTTTTTTTTTTTTGCTCTACCTGCCTGTATCTGTACCAATACCTGGTAGTTTTTATCACAGCTTGAAGTCTGTTTACTAGTTTATAGCCTACAAATTATTATTCATGAGGGAATACAGATATTGATAGAAATGCTGACACTTTCAATTTTATAACATCTGGTATACCATTTATTTTATTTCTAGTATTTTTCTTACTTAAATTGGCAGCTTCAACATATAGAAATCATCAAAAAATAGCCATAACATAGGAAATGTGTCAAGAACTACTAGTGGGTTACATAATTTTTTGTATAACTGAACAAAAAGCAGGAGATACTATTATTTAGAGAGAGTAACTTTCCCATGTGTAAGACGTTGTAAGTGGAATTTACCTACATGAATAATTATATTTATTAACAGTTGAGATGCTTAGCTCCCACACCCTCCTTACCTCTTCATGTCTCATATAAATAGTCTACTTAATAATGGACAATAGACAACTTTGCATTCTACTTGTAACCTATTTGCATAAGATTATAATGTATTTGAAATGTCTCATTGTGTTCTATTAGTCTTTTTGCTATTGCATGTAAAATAAAATGAAAAGGAAGGAATGCTGCTGAGTGAACTGCAATGCTGAAAAGGGGCTTAGAGATGATGATGCATCTGCACAGAAATTTCCAGAACATTCAGGCAGAGCATTTTAAGTAAGGATCCATTTTGGATTAGGCTAAAGTGTGTGAAATTGCACTCACTATGACACTCATCTGCGTTATTAATTCCCTTCTATCAGATTGCAACTAAAACCTGGTTAGTACCGGTAAAATATTGCAGTTTACTAGGTCACAAAGCGTATTTTGATAGGCCTAACAAATTTGTAACTAGATTATTCATATATGTTCTTGTCACATAGAAGTCAAAGCATTCTTTACATTAAGCTATGATAGTTTTTTCAAAATATTATTTCTTCAATATTGATAAGTAAGAAACATCTTTGCATTCAGCCTCAAAAGATTATTAGAAGCAATGCTCTTTAAGAAGCATTACGATACCAAACAAAAACTGAAACACTTGAGACTAATGTAATAATATTAAAAAGAAAAAGACAACAATTAATATACAGCAGCATTGGAAGACAGAAATCATGGTTTTAAGTAAGACAATTTCCATTTTTACAAACTCACTGAAGCTATTTAACGTCACTAATGTTCTGCTTCTTAATCTGTAAAGTGCTACTTGTACAACCTTACTGCAGGGGGCATTGAATATGCTATCATACCCAAAATGACTTGGATAATGTATAAGCCATAGGTGAATGAACACTATAGCACTCAGTCTTCCCAAACCTCAGATGAAAGCAGGAAGGATTTGAATTATAAGGAAGGCTCCCAGAGGTATTTAATTCATATTAACTAGTTGGTAAATGAGGTTACTGGGCCACAGTACTACAACAAATGAAAGAAAATAAATACCTTACATCAGTTTGATTCGGCTTATCTTTCATAGGTTTTTGCATGCCCTTTTATTCTGAGGGTAAAACTATTTTTAAATAGGAAAATACTATTTTTGGATATTACTTTTTATTGAATATATTTTATTTACATTTCAAATGTTATCCCATTTCCCTGTTTCTCCTCTATAAACCTCCTATCCCATCCTCATCCTCCTGCTTCTATGAGGGTATGCACATACCCACTCCCAACTCCATGCCTTAACATTATTCTACACTGGTACAGCAAGCCTTTGCAGGACCAAAAGCTTCTCTTCCAATTGATGCTCAACAAGGACATCCTCTGCTACATTTGCAGCTGGAGCCATGGTGTCGATGTGTACTCTTTAGATAGTGCTTTAGTCCCTGGGAGCCCTGGTTGGTTGGTATTACTTTTCTTATAGGTTTACAAACCACTTGAGCTCCGTCATCCCTTTCTCTAACTTCTCCACTGGTGACACCATTATTCATTGAATGGTTGGCTGCAAGCATCTACCTATATACTTGTCATGATCTGGCAAAGCCTCCAAGGAGACAGCTATATCAGGCTCCTGTGGGCATGCACTTCTTGGCATCAGCAATGTTCTCTGTGTTTGGTCACTCTATATGGGCTGGAGGTTCAGGTGGGACAGTCTCTGGAAGACCTAAGATTCAGTCTCTGCTGCAATCTTTCTGTATTTTCTCCTGTAAATATTTCCCCTTCTAAAAAGGATGGAAGCATCTGCACTTTGATCTTCCTTCTTTCTGAACTTCATGTGGTTTTTTAATAGTATCATGGGTAATCCAAGCTTTTTGGCTAATATCCACTTACCAATGAAAGTGTAACATGGATTCTTTTGTTGGTTTGTTTGTTTGTTTTGTAATTGGGTTACCTCACCCAGGATTAAAGCTTCTAGTTCCATGCATTTGCATAAAAACATTATAATATCATTCTTTTTAGTAACAGTAGTCCATTGTATAAATGCACCACATTTTCTGTATATATATATATATATATATATATATATATATATATATATATATATATATATATATATATTCCTCTGTTGGAGGCTATCTGGATTCTTTCTAGCTTCTGGTTATTAAAAATAAGGCTTCTATGAACATGGTGGCGCACGTGTCCTTGTTAGGTGTTGGAGCATCTTTTGTATATATGCCCAGGAGTAGTATAGCTGGATCCTTATTTAGTACTATGTCTAATTTTCTGAGAAACCTCCAGACTGATATACATGGTGGTTGTAGCAGCTTGTAATCCAAGCAACAGTGGAGGAGTATTCCTCTTTCTCAGCATCCTCGCCAACATCTGCTGTCACCCAAGTTTTTTATTTTAGCCATTCTAACTGGTATGAGGTGGAATCTCAGGGTTGTTTTGATTTTCATTTCCCTGATGACTAAGAAGGTTGAACATTTTTTGAGGTGCTTCTCTGCCATTCAAAATTCATCAGTTGATAGGTTTTTGTCTAGCTCTATACCCTATTTTAATAGTGTTATTTAAATCTCTGAAGTCTAACTTCTTGAATTTGTTGTATATATTGAATATTAGCCCTCTATCAGATGTAAGATTGGCAAAGATCTTTTTCCAATCTGTTGGTGCCTGTTTTATCCTAGTAACAATGTCTTTTGCCTTACAAAAGCTTTGCAAATATTTTTAGAGTCCCATTTGTCCAATTTGATCTTAGAGCATAACCCATTGATGATCTCTTCAGGAATTTTTCCCCAGTGCCCATGTGTTTAAAGCTCTTCACCTCTTTCTATTCTATTAGTTTGAGTCTATCTGTTTTTATGTGGGGGTCCTTGATCCACTTGTACTTCAGCTTTATACAGGGTGATAAGAATGGATTGATTTGCATTCTTCTACATGGTTAGAACCAGCAGCATTTGTTGAAAATGCAATCTTTTTTCCACTGGATAGTTTTAGTTCCTTTGTCAAAAATCAAGTGACCATAGGTGTGTGGGTCCATTTCAGGGTCTTCAATTATGTTATGTTGATTTACCTGTCTGTTTCAATACCAATACCATACAGTTTTTATCACTATTGCTCTGTAATACAGCTTAAGGTCAGGTATGGTGTATTCCCCAGTTCTTTTATTTGGATATTACTTCTTCAAAATATAATTTGGTCTAGGTGGAGAAGAAAGAATTAGCTTCAGTAGTATAGCGAACAAACAACAGCATAAAAGTTTAATGCCCTGCCATGATCTTAAAAAATAAACCTAATAAAATATCTAACTGTCCTAAGACATAATGGCATAGCTTTTAAAAGTGAAATGAGAAAAGAAAAACAAATGAAGTGACAGAAATTGATTTCACAGAGATCTGTTTAGCTTTGCCCAATTCATGAGAATTAAAAAACAAACAAACAAACAAACAAAATAAAACAGACTTTGGAAGAGTAAGATGGTGACATAATTCATACTTTTAAGTTATATGGAGAAAAATTAAAGCAAAAAATGACTAAGAGAAAAGGAACTACCAAGAGCTGCTTGGTACAACAGGGAATTCTGACATTATGGGCATAGCTTCTATGCACTACTTAGAGATTACTGGCTGAGAAGCATGCTGGATGTTTACATGAGTCCTAAATACACACTGACATACTTGCAAAAGTTAAGATATTAGAAAACAATGCAGTTTTTAAGTTGCAAACTCAGATGTATACACTCCACTTTCCTCTTCCACATGTCTGCCAATTCTAAACAATCCCTAAGCCGAAAATGAGAAGCAGTCATATAAGGTTCTTTTGGTTTTCAATTCTGCCAAGTCAGGAATGTCCCTGGGCACCTCTTTCTACCCAATGATCTTTAAGAATTCTTCACAGTGGGACAGTGGATCATCTTTTGAGAATATGTCCATAAGTGATGTAGATGGGTCTCAAGGTATATCTATTCCCAAGTTTCTGAATAACTTCTGCATTCATTTTCGGAGTGCTTGTACAAGTTTGCACTCCTACCAGCAATGTATGAGTATTCTGATTCCACATCCTCACCTGCATGTGCTACTGCCTCTTGTGTTGTTGTCTTAGACACTCTGATGGGTAAGGAGGAATGTCAGAGATGTTTTAATTTGCATCTCCCTGATGATTAAAGATACTAAGTGTTTCTTGGTCATTAGAGATTAGTTTGTTTAGCTTTGTATCCCTTTTTTAAATTGAGTTATTTAGGATGTTGGTATCTAACTTCTTGTGTATTTCATATATTTTAAATATGGGTCCTTTGTCAGATGGAGGCTTGGTGAAGATCTTTCCCCAATATGTAGGCTGTCATTTTTTACTTCCAATAGTGTCATTTGACTTTCAGAAGGTTTTCAGTTTCATGAGGTGCCATTTATTAATTTTTTAATTTAATGCCTGAGTCATTGGCTTAGAAAGTTGTCTCCTGTAATGGTGAGCTCAAGGCTATTACACACCTTCTGTTCTATTGCTCCAATGTCTTTGATCCATTTCAACTTGTCTGTTGTTCATAAATATGGATCTACTTGCATTTTTTTACATGTAGACATTCACTTAGATCAATACCACCTGTTAAAAATGCTCTCCATTTTCCATTGTATGATTTTGGCTTCTTTCTCAAAACTCAAGTGTTTGTAGGTATGTGGCTTTATTTCTGGGTCTTCAATTTGGTTCCAGTGATCCACCTGACTGTTTCTATACCAACACTGTTGTGTTTAAAAAAAATAAGAGAAGAACAAATATATTTCTTTGGATGTGTAGTCAGGTATGCAGTAAGAGGGTACCTCTATAGGCCAATGCTGAGGCATTCCTTCCCCCTGAGAGAAGAGCCACATGAGTAAGGTATAGAATAGAATAGAGTTTATTCAGGGCATGGGGAGGGGATTTGAGAGGGTAGTACATATAGAGAAAGGCATAAAGAGAGAGGAGTAGAGACTGGCCATGAGCACACACAGAGAAAGAGGGAGGTGTATAGGGAGAGAGGGGAAAAGAGACAACAGGACAGAGTGAGAGCAAGAAGGCAAGGGAGCAAGAGGAAATGGAGGAAGCAAGCAGCCCCTTTTATAGTGAGTCAGATGCATGTGGAGCTTAGAAAAAGTGCTAACAAATGCCATGCAGTTTTCGTTACTATTGTTCCATAGCACAGCTTGAATTCAGTAGTGGTAACACTAAAACCTCCAGAAGTTCTTTTATTGTACAAGATTATTTTAGCTATTCTTGGATTTTTTTTTTTTTTTTTTTTGAGTTCTTTCAAGGTCTGTAAAGAATTGTGTTGACATTTCAATGGTAATTACATTCAATCTGTAGATTCAATCTGTTAAGGTGGCCATTTTCACCATGTCAGTTCTACTGATCCATGAACATGGGAGGTTTTTCTATCATCTGATATTTTCTGTAGTGTATTTATTCAGAGACTGGAAGGTCTTGTCATACAGATCTTTACTTGCTTAGCATAGGTGTTTTGTTTGTAATCTCTACAAAATGGAAGTAATGTAGATATGCATCAACTGATGAATGAATAAAAATGTCATTCATTTACATAATGGAATACTACTCACCTTTAAAACAAGGGCTTCGTGAATTTTGCAAACAAATGGATAGACATAGAAAATATCATCCTGAATGAGGTAATCCAGACCCAAAGGATATGTATGATAAAATTCTAGCCTAACTGCACTTTGAGAGGCTTCAGTCAACAGCCAAATTAAACAAATGCACAGACCCAGTGCTGAATATTAGATGAAGCTAAGGGAGTTTTGTGGTCTAATTGAGTGCTGGGGCTGTGGAGAGATTGTGGGACTCCAAGTGGTTAAGGAATTCACAGAAAGACCCACAGAGACAACTAACCCATGTTCTTGGGAGATTCCAGAGACCGAACCAACAAAGAGCAAGCATGAACTGGATCAAGGTCTTTTGCATATATATAAATGATTTGCAGGTTAGTCTTCACAGGGGTCCCCCAACCACCAGAGTGGGAGATGTCCTTAAATTTGCTGCCTGCCTATGGATCCCATTTCCCTAACTAGAGGACCTTGTTTGACCTCAGTGAGAGATGTTGTACCTAGTCCTTCAAGTGTCTAATGTGCATGGGGTGGGGCAAGTGGAAGGGGTGGGATCCTCTTTTTATTATTATTTTACTTACTTGTAATCCAGCCTTTGCCTCTCTCTTTGTCCCCTTTCTTGCAGTTTTTCATCCCATTCCTGCTACCCCTGTCTTTGATAGGATGCTCTCTCTCCACCAGGCCTTTCTCCTCCCTGGGGACTCAAGTTTTTCTTCTTGAGGATTAGGCATCTCTTCTCCCACTGAGGCCAGACCAGGCAATTCTTTGCTATATATGTTCTGGGGGTCTCGGACCATCTTTTATAAGCTACCTGCTTGGAGGCTCAGTATCTTTGATCTTCCAGGGGTTGAGGTTAGTTAAGACTGCTGGTCTTCCTATGGAGTCTCCCTCCTCTTCAATTTCTTCAATCTTTCCCCTAATTCAACTATAGGGTTCCTGGACCTAATTCTAATAGTTCGCTATAAGTATCTGCATCTATTTTAGTCAGATGCTAGTTGGGTTTCCAAGAGAACAGCCATGCCAAGCTCCTGTCTGTAAAAAATCACAGCATCAATAATAGTGTTAGGCCTTGGTGCCCCACCCCTTGCCCATGAGATGGATCCACAGGGAATTTTGATGCATCTAGAGCCAGTTACTTTGATTCCACCCCAGCTTGAACTGAGAAATCTTGAAATGTATTATGCATCTGAGTGAATGGAGAAACTTCATCTAGGTTCCGGGCCTAAGGTCAAGAAAGCAAAGCAAGGGAGAAAGGCAGTTTTGAAAGCATACTGTTTTGGCATTCTGAGGACTAACAAACGTCTGTCCTAACTCTAGGCCTCCCGGTGTGGCAAAAGAAATAGATGGCCCTGGGGTTCATGGAAATAATTCATTTGTGTGGCATTCGGCAAGCAAAACTTGCAATTCTTTCTGAGAGTTTCAGATTTGACTGAGTTTAAACCTAAAATGATTCAGAAAAGCCACAGAACCACTACATTATGACATTTGCTGTAACCCATTTTCTGCCAGTGTGCAGAATGGGACATACATACATTCAGGAAGAAATTCCATTCTGTTTTATAAGAATCAAAATAATGTCCTTTCTTGAGCTATTATACTTTAAACTACTATAAATAAAATTAAGATATGAGTATTTCAAAAAGTTAAATAATAGAGTTTCGACAAAACTTAAACTGTACTTTTATAATTTTTAAGAGCTCAGTTCTCTGTACACTTCAACTCTCCATCTCCTATTACAAAGGGAAAATTAATTAAAATTAATTAATTAACCCTTCAAACTGCAAAGACTGTTTATCCTATACCTGAAGTAATAAAACCTCCTTCACAGTGTTTTTTGCCTTTTTTATGTTATTATACTATCATGAAATCCAAATTTTCATTCCAAAGCTAAAGCAACTGATCAATAGTTTTCCCCCATTCTGAACCATGATGAGAATAAACTATTAATGAGTTATAGACATAGTAATAATCTACTTAATTGATAAATTTGTAAGAATTCCCTAAAGCTTCTCCTTTCTTTGAGGAATGGAACAAATTATCAGCAAAGCACACACACAGGAGAATAAATCTGCGTTAATGTTCTTGTGTTTCATGTAATGTTACACTAGCATTTGAGATGGACTAGTGGGAGAATAAATTGCCCTACTGGTAGCTTCCAGCTTCTTTTTATTTAGCTAGTTTAACTGAGACAGTTATATTCCGTGCTAAGCATGTTCATGCTTTAATAAGCCAAGTAATATGTCAGCTTTATAAAATATTTTCTGTTGGATTATGCTCTGTGATCTCTGAGATAGACTTTTTGTTCTGGATGATATATGAATTTCTGATGAAAAGCACATACGTTGCACAAAGTAGTTCTATAAATGTTATGTGCTACTCTGTATGTTTTACTTTATATACATTTTAGTTAAAATTTATATCTATTACTTTTCCCTTACTATTCCTTCCTCCAGTCATTTCTAAGTTCCCACCTCCTACTTAATACACATCTCTCTCTACTCTTAAACATATAGCTTTTTCTACCAAATTATTGATGTTACACACTTTTTTTTTACTTAATTATTGTTGTTACACACACACACACACAAACACACATACACACACAGAGTCTGGTTTGATTTTTGTTTTAATATAGTCCTAGGGATAAACATTTTATACTGGACAACAAATTAGGAGATTCATACCTAGAAGAAGCCAACTGTCACTCTCTCAGTAGTCTGCCTGCAGATCTTTGTACACATATAAGGCCTTGTGAAAATTTTCCTCTTCTGTGTTATCGTTTCTCTTGAAACTCCAATATTCACATCTTATTTTTTTTTTTTTTTGGAGCCATTCCTATGAGAACCTATTTTGAGAGCAGATGTCTATGTACTCAGCCTCATATAACCATTGCATGTCCTCTTCTGTGATATTCCTTAAGACAGACAAAGAATCTGTAATAAAAATGAATATACTGGGTCTGAGTTCCCACTGCCCATTCTCATGATTTCTGTGAAATTTGTGATAGTTTCTATTGTATAAAAATGGAAGCTACTTTGAAGAGAGATGACAGATAAACTTAATATCTGAAGACTTTTATATTGAAATTGCAGATTAAAAGGAATGTAAGCCATTTGTCTTTTAGGTATGTTCTGCATAATGAAATGTAATATTTTATAGGTCCATTTATTTTTAATTTAATTTTTCTACAGCTATATTTAGCTATAGTCCATTGTATAAATGTAGTACTTTATCATTATCCATCAACTGCTGACATGCATTTAGGTTGTTTTCATTTCCCAGTTATGTCAATAAGGGAACAATGAACGTGACTGATCAGATATCTGAGGGGTAGAATATTGAGTGTTTTGGGCATAGCTTTATCATAGGGTAGAACAAAAATATACGATAATTTTCAGCTAAGTACATTTAACTCGAAGGAAGGAGGTTATTAGTGTTTTAGTTTTCAATACTAACTATAGATCAGATACATCAACATAACAGGAAATGATGCTTGTGGTAGTAAATGAGTCTGTTTGACTTTGTAATTGAAGAAAAATTATATTATAGTCTCACTTGTTTCTTAAATGCATGTATTATCCAACTCCTGATACCTTTATATAATAATGTGTTTAAGTTGTATAAGTCTTAAAATAGATAATTATATGAGGTTGGAAAGATTGTTCTGCAACTAAGAATGACTACTGCTTTTATAGAGGTCCCAAGTTTGGTTTCCAGCACCCACAGTAAACACCTTGCAACCCTCTGTAATTTTAGCTTCTGGAAATCCAGTGAGCTCTTATGGATTCTTCAGGCTCTGAACTCACATACATGTGCCCACACAGGCACACTTGTAATTTTAAGAAGGAAATGTTTTTAAAAATATTAGAAGGAAGAACTGATTTCACTAAGATAGTACCATCACAGTCGAGTGCATTTCAGTGTGACTGCTGTCCTCAGGAAAAGGTATTACAGAAGCTTATATAAGAGGAGATCATGCAAAGACCCACAGGAGGACACCCATCTAATAAATAAGGAGGGAGACAGACATCAGAAAAAACAATTTAGCCAGCTGCTTTACTTTGGACTTACAACCTAAAACACTGTGAGAAATTTGTTTCTTTCCCATCCTGTTCTACAACCCTAGAAAAAATTTAGTTCCTATTACACTGTTAGCAACCTATTTTCTAAGCATGTTCACCTTGAGTTAGTACCAGTCTTTCAACGTGCGAAAACTGTTCTATATTCCAAGTTGAGCTTCTTCAGTCACCTTGGGCATGTATTGTATATCTGGTATTGTAGTGATTCTTCAGGAACAAGAAACAGGTAACAGTAAATTTCTTTTGTTCAAGCTACAGGATTTGGAAGACGAAAAGTGTAGCATTAGCTAATATTTTATGATTACTATCCCCCAGAGCTCAGGGACTAAGACCAGTGTTTATTCTAAAAACTGTATAATTATGATCATGCTAATTAAAATCTAATGATTAGTAGGCAGAAAAAAGCAGGTTCAGATCCATTCAATTATCTAATTTAACTTCTATCAATTTTACTCACATAAAAATGACTTCTAGAATGATGAAATAAATAACATAGAAAGGTAATAGATTGAATGAGAATATCCTGCCCCATGAGCTCACCATTTATTGAATGCTTTGTCACCAGGGCTTGGAGCCTTCTCAATGAAATAGGAAGTGTTACCTTATAAAGTAGGTGTGACTTTGTGGGAAGTGTGTAATACATGGTAGAAGGAGTTTTGCCAGGCCCACTCAGTATCCCTCCTTGTCTCTCTCTTTTGATTTCTCTGTATCTATGTCTCTCCTTCCCTCCATCCCTCCCTCTCTCTCTCTCTCTCTTTCTCTCTCTCTCTTCCATTCTCTCTCTTTCACCCTCCCTCCCTCCCCCCCTCCCTCCCTCTCTCTCTCTTCCACTCTCTCTCTTTCACCCTCCCTCCCTCCCTCCCCCCCTCTCTCTGCCAATGGATGAGTTCGAAGCTCTCAGCTGACTCTCCAGCATCATGCTTCATGGTTTGCCATTTCACTAATAGTGAAATAAATCTCAACTTAGAACCAAGGCTTCATTTAAATGCTCTCCTCAATAATACTTGTGCTTCTTCATAGCAAGAAAACAATGCACTTCAGGCTACTGCACTCATGTGTAATAAAATAAGCATGCGGTTTCCTATTTCTCAAGAACTTTTCGAGTATCCGTGACTCTTGTGTTTCTACGATAAAATATTTGACACAGACAACTCAAAGAAGCCAAGATGTATGTTGGCTAACAGGTTATTGAGCTCAATTCATGATTGTTAGACACCATGGGTTTGAATAGGAATCACAGTGGTGGGGTGTATGATGGGAATGTTTTTCACATTTTAATACAATGAAACAGAGAGTGTGGGGATGTATGAAAAAAATAGTGTCTTTAATTCACAATTCTCACTAACTTCCTTTTTCATACCCATGCCTGCCACCTAAGGTTTCAGGAACTTTCTATGATATTTCTATTAGTAGAGAACAGAGTTCCAACACATAGGCCATTTAGAATGATACTTCAAAACCAAACCTTAATAACTAAATAGTTTTTACTATTTCCTTATGTTTCTTCAAGAAATTGAGTTACACAAAGGAAGAGTCAAGGCAAGTAACAACAACAGAATGTACTGCTTCACAACCAAGAATAAGCTTCTTTTCCCAAAACAGGGCTATAGAAATTATGATTTTATTTAAAAGAAGAAACACTATACTGAGGTAGTCAGTCATAGGAGGTGTAAAGTTCCAGATTCTAAATAATAATTTTAAATATTCAATATTGCTTAATTTTTAAAAATAGAACCTCTAAAAATTCTCCTGGTATCTGATTTATATCTGATATCACTTAAGACTCTCATAACTCCTAGTAATATCTGACTATTGATTCTCATTTTAAAACAGATTCATTAATCCTTGTATATTCTAGGTTCTGTGTTGAAAAATAAAAGGAAACCTAAAAAAATGTGATGACAAATTGCTATGAAAAAATAAACTCTAACTTAAATAATAAAAATTCTTCATGGTTCTGGGTTTGGAACACATTTAATAACTGAAAATATAATTAATTCTTTTCCAAAACAGACTCAGAGGTTGAAGATTTCAAAGAACACTCACAACAATGGAAAGACTTATATTTTCACATCCACAGTATCCAGCTTGGTTGAGGACATAGTTTAAAATAGATTGAGCCAAAAAGAAGATTTTAATAATAGATTTTACCCAGTCTTAGAAGTACCTAAATTAAAGATGAAACTAACTATTGCTTTATCTAGGTCATACCCTGGAGGGACTAGCTGGTTTGTTCTTTACAATTTAATGCCTTTGATTCGGTACAGTCTAATGCCATATGTTTCTGACAGTGGGGTATCAACTGTATCACTTGCAAAAGGCAATTTTGACACAAATCATTGTAATCTTACACTTAGGAAATCTTTGCAGATTTTTTGAATAATTTTATCATTTATTTAATCACATTTTTTGTGACAATTTTTGATTTAAAGCTGCATACTAAAATAAATCCTGGTCTTACCTAAAACAATACTGTTGGCCAGTAGTAAAGTTAAGAAGTACTAAAAAATGCACTCAATGTAAGCACCATTTCCTTCACCTGACATCAGAGGGATACAAACAGAGGTTGACTTCTATGCAATAACTTAATTACATTTTATTAACACATCTTAGTGGAACTAATAACTCAGTAGCCTTGTTGAGATTGTCTTCAGTGCTGAATTGATTAAATAACCCCAACTCTGGTAATTAAAGCATCTAAACAAAAGGTTTAAAATGGCAATATAAAGAGCCAGAGAGATGACGTGGTGAGGAAACTTTCTGTGAATCTAGGACTTTATATTTTTTTTTCATGTTATCTGGCTATAGATTATAATCTCTGTGGAAAAGACAATGTACCCATACACTGTGAATCCATAAGGCTAGATAGAGGTTGTAGACAGGAGGATAACTGGGGCTTACTCATTGCCAGCCTGGCTCCAAATTTAGTGAAGGACAGTATGCAGGGAATGTGGTGGTAATGTTAGAGCAGGTTACCTAAGAATCCTCCCTGTGCATGTGCATACCTACGTATATGTGCATATAAAGCTCTGCCTAATGCTTACCCACTGCTCTTTATGTCTGTCTATCTGTATATCTGTCTCTGGCTTTGTCTTTGTCTCTCTGTCTCTGTCTCTGTCTCTCTCTCTCACACACACACACATACACAAACACACACACACATGCACAATGGCACACATTTGCATTGTATTCATTACCTATTGTTATGGCATTCAAGATCATACCAATGTCATTGGCAGCACTGAAAACTGAGCAAAAAATCCCTTAGAATCCTTGCGGAAAACACAAGGAGTAAAAGCAAGGAGATTAGGAAATGTCAGAGGTCAAGTTGAAGGTGGAAATGAAATGGTAGGCAACTGAAAGGACAGAGGATGGATGTGAGCAGGTGGCCAGCACTTCTGGGCCAGCAATCTTCTGGTAACAACTCCTTTTGCTACACATTCCGCTTTAGTGCTACAAAACCTTCCTGCAAATTCTTTATTGTCTAATCTTTTACACCAGAGGCCTGACATTTGTTTGTTAGCATTCACCATTGCCTATGCTTACTTCAGTGCATTCTCCTTAATTTGTGTCTATTAGATATGGTTTTTCCCTTATGTCTATATTTCCACTGAATGCCAAAGTACATTGTGCTCTCTTAGTATTTGCCTCTATGTGATTATTATTAGAGAGACTTATGTCATGAGAAGCCTCCTGCTAAAGCCAGTAGTTATTGCTCTATTTTGGGTTAGTTATTTTTATGCTTTGGGAACTTCATAAATGTAAACAATGTGTGTGGATCATATCCATCCATTGCTCCATCATTCAAATTCTTTCTATTTTGTCTCAATCAGAACAGCCTAAATTATGAATGAAAATAACAACAAATGCTAATGTGTAGATATAAAGGAAGGAAGGTTGATACACTACTTGCTGGTGGCAGTTCAATTTGGAGGAGGCACTTTGGAACTCAGATTGAAGGGTCTCAAAAATCTTCAAATTGAACTACCATATAGTTCAGGTAGAAAATGTCATGAAATATATTCACAGAACTTTATATTCTGCTTCAAGGAGACAGTGTTGGCCATGTGCCTATATTTGTCCATTTCCAGGATATCCAGGAAACAGAATCAACCTAGATGAATTCCATGAACTAATAACACATAATCAAAAGTTAGTACATAAACACAATGCAAGGCAATGGAATATTGCTCAGCTGTAAAATAAAATGAAACCATTACCTTTGCATTGAAATGGATAGAATTGTGGAGAAATTATATAATGAAAGTGGCCATCTGAGCCTTAAAAAATAAGATAAAAAACTCATCTATGTTTTCAGGTTTCTAGCTACAATGTAATTGCACTGTATGCTTGATTTGCTTGGCACTTGGAAGCCAGAAGCGAAGAAATTGGTGCATTGGAGAAAAGAGGGTAGCAGAAAATGGGAAAAGTAAGAGATTGAGGTGATGAAAGTGATCAAGCAGAAGTGGTCTGGAGAAATAAAATGGGACCGAGAAGGACAAGAGGTAATTATAAAGAATGGTGTATAAAAATCTTGTGTCAGACCTACAATGTTATAACCTAAGCAAAAATGTCATTAGAATGGATAGAAAGGCATTATGCAGAAATGGGAATGGGGAGATCAGAGAAAAAGGAAGGGACAGAGTAACCCCCCTGCAAAAAAAAAAAAAAAAAAAAAAAAAAAAAAAAAAAAAAGAAGTTTGAAGAAGCCTTGCAGAAAACCACTAGTTTGTAAGAGAGTTTCCATTTTAAAATGTGAATTTAATTTCTTAAACTCTATCATAGTTCATTTCAAACAAAAGAGAAAGAAAGAGGAAAAGAAAGAAACAAAATTTGATTATGTATTAATTCTTTTTACCGTGCTATTTTTCCTCATTAGAGATGTAGGCAAATTATACCTGACTCACCATATAGTTAGTGTGAATTGCCAGCCTCACAATATCTAGTATAAACTGGAAGAAGAGTTTTTGGTCAGCCAGTGGAGTTTTATATTGATCACATTTTTGAAATAGAAATCTTTGACCACTCTGATAGCATTATTTCTGATTGAGATCCAAGACTGAATAATAAAGTGGGCCGAGGGAAAGCATAGATGTTTCCATGTGTTGATTCCTGCTTTTTCATTGAGAATGCAATGAGACTAACCAGTTCACGTCCCTGTAACACAATCATAGACTATGCTTAGCATGAGATGAAAGAAGCCTCCTTCTAAGTTGCTTTGTTAAAATTTTGGGATTCATTTTTAAGTTTTATTTTATATAAATCATATGTATAAGTCTATAACTCTATGTGGGTATGTGCAAGAGAGTGTGCACAAAAGGATATAGAATTACGTAGAAAAAAGTTTAACAGTTATTGACCCTCTGCAAAGCAGTACATGCACTTTATCACTGAGCCATTTTTCCAGCCCTTGTCAGAATATTTTATCCTACCATCAGAAAAAATGCTAAAATAGATATTAAAGCCAAGAAGTGGAGCCATTATTGTGATGAAAATTCTTCTGCTGCATTTAGATTGTCGCAACTATTTCATAGATAAAATGTGGAATTTTATTTTTAAGTTTAGGGCTGAACGGCTTTGAATTCAAGGAGAAAAGCTCCATGAGCTGTTCTAGAGAAAGCTTGCAATCAAGAATGATACTAAGTGAAGGAATATTGAAAATTTTGCTCAAGAGTTGGAAGAGAAAACAAGGCTCTAAGAAGAAATGATCTAAGGCTCATCTATGTCACATTTTGGAAAGAAATTTGGCCTCATTCTGCTTGTCTTCTAATAACTAGAATGAAGTTTAATCCAAAAAGGAAACTTTATAGACAAGGAGTATGAAGCTATGCCTTAGAATTGACATGTTTCGACGAGTGTAGAGCTGACACCAAATGAATGTGTGATGGTTGGGATTCAAGAAATCTAAAACAATATGGAAGAAAATGTCTCTGGGCATGCACTTGCGCAATTATCTTTATTACAGTGACTGAGAAAGATCTATGTACTGTAAGTGGAAAGGTCCCCTACTAGGATCCTGTCCCGTGTAAGAGAAGGAGCTGGTCAACACACATTTGCTTTCATGATTTCTTTGCGATGGTGCACTGTAACCCGGTGTAAGAAGCTAAATAAATCATTTTTCTTATTTTCTCTTTTTATTAATTCTTTCATAGTCTAGTCATTATACCCAGTCTTCATTTTGACAGTTCTACATCCCCTTCCTCCTACCCCATCTCCAAGAGAATGCCTCCAGATGCCCAACTTCACTAGGCCTCCCCACTCCCTGGAGCCTCAAGTCTCTGGCGGGTCAGGTACATCTTTTCTCACTGAGGCCACACTAGGCAGTCATCTGCTGTATGTGTCAGGAGCCTCATATCAATTTTTGTATGCTGCCTGGTTGGGGGTTCAGTGTCTGAGAGATCTCATGGATCCAGGTTAGTTGAGCATGCTGGTTTTCAGATGGTGTCACACTCCTCCTCAGCTTCTTCAACTCTTTCCCTAATTCAATCACTGGGGTCCCTGACTTCTGTCTATTGGTTGGGTGTAAGTATGTGCATCTTCCTCTTTCTGCTGCTTGTTGATCCTTTCCTAAGGCAGCCATGATAGGCTTCTGTCTGTAAGCTCACCATAGCATCAGTAATGTTAGACTTTAGAGTCTCCCCCTGAGCTGGATCCAAATTTGTGCCTGTCAGTGGACATCCTTTCCCTCACTCTCTTCTCCATTTTTGTCTCTGCAGTTACTTTAGACAGAACAATACTGGGTCAGAGTTTTTGAGTGTAGGATGTCAACACCACCCCTACACTTGATGCCCTGTCTTTCTACTGGAGGTATACTCTACAAGTTCCCACTCCCCACTGTTGGGCATGACCCCCTGCCTTTGAGACATGATCATCTCTCACCTTCCATGTGTCTGGTATACTTTAGAGGGTCACCTCAACCTCTTACCTCCTGATTTCATTCTTTCTGCTAACTATCAGGGCTTTGTTCCTACTTCCTACCCCAATACCTGATCATGTTCTTCATTCCCATCCATGTCCCCTCACCCACCCAGAACCCTTTTCTCTCTGATATCTGCTATTGCTTTCTTATTCTTCCCAAGTAATATTGGAGCATCCCCAGTTGGGCCATTCAGCTTGTTAACCTTCTTAATTTCTATTGATTTTATCCTGGGTATTTTTTACTTTTTGGGCTAATATCTACTTATTAATGAGTATATGCCCTTAATTAGTAAATACCATGTAATTTTTAGTCTTAATTACCACAGTCAGGACACTATCTTCTAGTTCAATTGATTTGCCTGCAAAACTCAGATGTCCTCATCCTTAATACCTGTATAGTATTCTACTGTTTAAATTAACAACATTTTTAAATCCATTTTTCCATTGTGGGACATCAGGGTTGTTTCCAGTTTCTTGCTATCTTAAGGCCACTAGGAGCATATTGAAGCATGTGCCTCTGTGGCATGGGGGGAATCATTTGGGTATAAGCCCAAGAGTGGCACTGCTTGGTCTTCTAATTTTCTGAGGAACATTCAGATTGATTTCCAGAGTTACTGTACCAATTTGCAAACCACCAGCAATAGCTGAGTATTCTTCTTTCTCAGAATTCTTGGTAATATGTGCTGTTGCCTAAGTTTTTTATTTAGCCATTCTGCTTAATGTAAGATGGAATCTCAGGGTCATTTTCATATGCATTTCCTTGATGACTAAGGACTTTGAACATTTCAAGATTTCTCTGCAGAAACAGAGTGGAGCAGAGACTGACAGAGAGGTCACCCAAAGACTGCCCCATCTAAAGATACATCTCATCTGCAGACCTCTCTAGACACTTTTGCTGATGCCAAAAAGCACTTGCTGACAGACTGGAATAGCTGTCCCCTGAGAGACTCTGCCAGAGTCTGATCAATACAGATGTGGATGCTAGAAACCAACCATAGCATTGAGTACTGGGACCAAAAAGGAGGAGATAGGGGAAGGACTGATGGAAATGAAGGGGTTTGAAACCCCATAGAAAGAAAAACAATATCAACCAACCAGAAACCCCATAGCTTTCCGAAACTAATCTAACAACCAAAGAGTTGTTATTCACCCATGAATGGACCCATGGCTCCAAATGCATATATAGCAGATGTTTGCCTTATCTATTACCAGTGGGAGAGGTTGCTGTCTTTGATCCTGTCAGTGAGGTGGAAGCTGGTGAGTAGGTGGGTAAGCACACTAATAGGATCAGGTGAAAGGTAGAATGAAATGGGGGGGGTTCAGATAAAGACCAGAGAGGGGCATAACATTTGAAATGTGAATAAACAAAATAACCAATAAAAATAGAGAAAAAGATAGATTTCTTTTTTGTGAATTCTGTTTAGATCTACTCCCCATTTTATTTATTTATTTATTTATTTATTTATTTATTTATTTATTTATTTAAATTGGGTGTTTTGGTTTGAGGAAGGTTAGCTCCTTAAATTCATTCTATATTTTGGATATTAGCCCTAAAAAATGTATGGGGTTAGTGCATAATTTTTTCCACTTTGTAGGTTGTGGATTTTCCCTATTGACTATATAATTTGCCTTACAGAAGCTTTTCAGTTTTATGGGGTCCAATTCATCAGTTCTTAATCTTAGAGGCTGAACCATTGGGATTCTGTTCCAGAAATGCCCCCCTTCGCTGCCCTGTGCCAATGAGTTTGAAGCTTTTTCTCACTTTCTTTTCTATATGATTCAGTTTATGTTGCTTTATGTTGAAATCCTTGATCCACTTGGACTTGATCCTTTGAAAGGTGACAAATATGAACCTATTTTTATTTATCTACATACTGACTCCCAGTTAGACCAGCACCGTTTTTTTTTTTTTTTTTTTTTTTTTTTTTTTTTTTTTTGAAGATACGTTTCTTTTTTCTTATATATTTTTGGCTTTTGATCAAGTGTCAATAATTGTGTGGCTTTACTTCTGGGTCTTAAATTCTATTCCATTGATCATCCTGTCTGTCTTTGTACCAATGCCATGCAGTTTCTATTACTATTGCTCTGTAGTATAGCTTGAAGTAAGGAGATGGTGATACCCTCAGAAGTTTTATTATTGCTGAGTTGTTGTTTTTGTTTTTGCTATCTTGTGTTTTTTGTTTTTTTGTGTAATATTCAGAATTGCTTTTTTCATGTCTTAGAAGATGGTGTTGAAATTTTTATGGGGATTCCATTTAATCAGTATATTGATTTTTGTAAGATATCCATTTTTACTACATTAATCCTACAAATCTATGACCATGGGAGATCATTTCTGACATCTTCTATTTCTTTCTTGAGAGACTTGATTTTCTTGTTATACCGATCTTTCACTTGTTTGCTTAGAGTTACCAAAGGTATTTTATGGTGTTTGTGAATATTGTGAAGGGTGTTGTTTCATGTTTTCTTTCTCATAAATTCTTTTTTTTTTTTTTTTGAGTTACATTTCTGTATATATTATCAAGGCAAATGAAAAAGAAACCCTTTCCAGATGATGATATCTTAACTTTGCTCTGCTAGATATTAATTTAAGAATGGATTCTTTATACTTTGTCTTTATTTTCCCAGATAAAGCCATTTTTAAAAAAAGACAAATTTTTCATATTTATGCAACTTGAACCGTTTAACCACTTCTCTCAGGAATCACCTTGTACTCAAGGTGTATACCTCAATCAGCCTTTTGGCCAGTATGGCAAACCTCATTAAAGTTAAAACAAGAACTTTAAAGATTATTTTTAATGATGCAAACTTTAAATGAGTAGAGAAGAGGTAAACTGGGGAAGACATGTGAAGATGGGTATGATCAAAATACCCTCTCAGAGTGTGGTACACTTGGACCCTAAATCATTAATAATCCAAGAGCTAAGAATACAGTCATTTTACAATTTTTTGTTATTCAAAGATTATCCTGTGGTTTCAAGCTGGTGCCCTTTGGGTGCAGAAAAGGCACACAGGCCATTCGCCACTAGGAACAGCAGAAATCCAGGGACACAGGCCTGGTGAGAAGGCATTCTGAGTAGCTTGGGTGCAGAGAAATCTCTGCTGAACATGCAGAAAGTGTGCCCCCCCCCCCGGATGTTTCAGGGAACCAGGAACCTAGCATTGGACTGACTGTTCCCAGCCAGCACCCTTTGAGTGCAAAACAGGCGCTCAGGACATATGACACGAAGAACACGTGGAGATTCTGGGACACAGGCCAGGTACAAGGGAAAGGCTAGAAGGTACCACTGACAAGTAAATAGCAACAGGAAAAGGAAAGAATGTACCCCAAGGAAACCAAGACAACCTGGCAACAACAGAACCAAGCTCTCCCAACACAGCAAACAGCTGAATGCTAAACACTCTAGAAAAAGAAGACTCAGACCCAAAAATCATACCTCAAGATGATGATAGAGATACTTAAACAAGAACGGAAGGATAAGCATAGAAAATTAGAAACTTTTAAAGAGGAAACAAGAAAACCACTCAAAGAATGCAAAGAACTAGACGAAAACAGAATCAAAGAGATAAAGGGATGGAAGAAGGAATTTAAAACAGAAATGGACACAATAAAGAAAACACTAAAAGAGGCAACCCTAATGGTAGAAAACCTAAAAAAAGAAATAAGAAATCACAGATGCAAGCATTTCTAACAGACTACAAGAGTTGGAAGAGAGAATCTCTGGGGATGAAGACAACATTGAAAACATAGACAAAACAGCAAAGATGCAAAAAACAAAAATATCCTAACCCAAAATGTCCAGGAAATCCAGGACACAATGAGAAGACCAAACCAAAGGATAACAGGAATAGAAGAGGGTGAAGAATATTAACTAAGAGGCACAGTAAATATCTTCAACAAAATTGTAGAAGAAAACTTCCCTACCCTTAAGAATGAGATGACAATCAGCATAAAACAAGCTTACAGAACTCCAAATAGGTTGGACCAGAAAAGAAATTCCTCCCAACACATAATATTCAAAATGCCAAGTGCCCAAAGCAAAGAAAAAATACTAAAAGCAGTAAGAAAAAAAGATCATGTAACATATAAAGGCAGACCAATCAGTGTCACACCCTATTTCTAAACAGAGACTCTGAAAGCTAGAAGAGCCTGGACAGACATCATTCAGATCCTTAGAGAGCACAAGTGTCAGCCCAAGCTGCTATACCCAGCAAAACTCTCAAACACCACAGATGGAAAGACTAAGACATTCCAAGAAAAAACTAAATTTACAATATATCTGACCACAAACCCAGCAATACAATGAATTATAAGTAGAAAACCCAATACAATGAGGGGAACTATATCTTAGTAAAAAGAAAGAAATGCCTAAGCAACAAAACAAAAAGAAGAAAGACATAGGCACAATTCTACCTCGAAAAGCAAAAATAGCAGGAAGAGCAACCACTATTCCTTAATATCTCTTAACATAAATGGACTCAATTCCCCAATAAAAAGACACAGGGTATCAGAATGGATACATGAACAAAACCCCGAAATTTGCTGCAATCAAAAACTCATCTCAGAGACAAAGACAGACACTTTCTAAAAGTAAAAGTTTGGGAAAATAAAACTTCCAAGCACATGGCCCCAAGAAGTAAGCTGGAGCAGCCATTCTAATATTGACTAAAGTAGATTTCCAAAAGTTATAAAAAAGATAAGGAAGAACACTTTTTACTCATTAAAGGAGAAATTTGTCAGGTGGAACTCTCAATCTCGTACATATATGCTCCAAATACAAAAGAACACATATACATAAATGAAACCCTACTAATGCTCAAAAACTACATTGCGCCCCACACAATAATATTGGAAGACCTCAATACCCCACTCTCACCAATGGACAGATCATAAAAACTAAAACTGAACAAGAACACAGTTAAACTAGTAGAGGTTAGGACCCAACAAGACTTAATAGATATCTACAGAACATATCATCCTAAAACAAAAGAATACACTGTCTTTTCAGCACCACATGACACCTTCTCGAAAATTGACCACATAATTGATCACAAAACAAGTCTCAGTGGATATAAAAAGTTTAAAATAATTGTGGTGAAAACAGCATTGTACTGGTATAAAAATACCCACATGGATCAATGGAATAGAATAGAAGTTCCAGAAATGAGCCCTCACATATATGGTCACCTGATTTTTGACAAAGGAGCTGTAAACATTCAATGGAAAAAGGACAGACTATTCCACAAATGGTGTTAGTCCAACTGGCACTCAGCATGCAAAAGAATGAAAATAGACCATTTCTTATCTCCTTGTAAAAGCTCAAGTGTAAGTGGATCAAAGATTTCCACATTAAACCAGGTACACTGAAACTATTAGATGAGAAAGTAGGGAATGTCGTAGAACTCATAGGCACAAGAGAAAATTTCCTGAACAGAACACTAAAGGCTCAAGCTCTAAGGTCAAAGATTGACAAATGGGACTTAATGAGATTTCAAAGTTTCTGTAAGGCTAAAGACTCTGTCAAGAAAACAAAAAGACAGCCAACAGAATGGGAAAAAATCTTTAGCAACCGCACATCAGATAGAGGCCTAATATAAAAGGTATGCAAAGAACTCAAAAAGCTAGACACCAGAGAATTAAACAACCATATTAAAAAATGTGGTACAGACTTAAACAAAAAGTTCTCAATCGAGGATTATTGTATGCCTAAGAAATGTCTAAGGAACTGCTTAAAATCCTTACCCATCAGGGAAAAGCAAATCAAAACAATCCTGAGATTTCACCTTACACCAGTCAGATTGGCCAAGATCCAAATCTCAGATGAGAAAAGATGCTTGCGAGGATGTGGAAAAAGTGGAATACTTCTCCACTGCTGGTGGGGTGGTAAACTAATACAACGACTCTGAAAATCAGTCAGGCTGGTCCTCAGAAAAAAGGACATAGTACTACCTGAAGACCCAGTTATTTCACTTCTGGGCATTTACCCCAGAGATGCTCAAACATACAACAAAGATACATGCACCACAATGTTCATTGCAACTCTATTTATAATATCCAGAAGCTGGAAAGAACCCAGATGTCCTTCGGTAGATGAATGGATACAAATATTTTGGTATTTTCACAATGGAGTACTACTCAGCTTTCAGAAACAATGACTTAACAAAATTCTTAAGAAAATGGATGCATCTTGAGAATATCATCCTGAGTGAGATAACCCAGTCAAAAAAGAACAGACATAATATGCAGTCACTGATAATGGGATACTAACCCCAAAAAGCTCTGAACAACCCAGAAACACCCCACAGACTGTGTGAGGCTTAACAAATAAAAGAATATATTTTAATTAAAATAGACCTGTATCACATCCCCCTTTAAGCCCTATAGCCCCTCCTACTCTCCTTCCTATCACCTCAAACTAATAACCTCTTTTACTATACTATTGTTACATGTACATATATATATATATATATATATATATATATATATATATATATATATATATATATGTGTGCGTGTGTGTGTGTGTGTGTGTGTGTGTGTACGTATATGTACCCACAAATACTTAATTACAACCTTAAAAATGAATTAGAAATATATATATATAGAGAAAGTTAAAAAAGAAAGATTTAAATACTCCCATGCATCTTTTCAGATCACCATGGTCTAAGACTTGCCTTTAATAACAACAAAGACAACAAAAAGCATATATACACATGGAAACTAAACAATGCTATATTAAAAGATAGCGTGGTCAAAGAAGAAATAAAGAAAGACATTAGGGGTTTTCTAGAATTCAATGAAAATAAAAACAAAATATACCCAAAACTATGGGATGTAATGAAAGCAGTACTGAGAGGAAAACTCATAGCCCTAAGTGCTTCCAAAAAGAAACTGGAGAGAGCTTACAATAACCCTCATTCCTAAACCTCACAAAGACCCTACACGGAAAGAGACCTTCAGAACAATCTCACTTATGAACATTGGCGCAAAAATACTCAACAAAATCCTTGCAAACCGAATCCAAGAACACATCAAAAGGATCATTCAAAGTAATCAGGTAGGCTTCATACCTGGGATGAAGGGATGGTTTAATATATGGAAAATCATCAATGTAATCCACCATATAAACAAACTCAAAGAACAAAATCACAATTGTCATCTCAATAGATGCTGAGAAAGCATTTGACCAAATTCAATACCCCTTTCATGTTAAAAGTCTTAGAAAGAACAGGCATCCAAGGCCCTAAACATAATAAAACATAATAAAAACCTAAACAGAATAAAAGCAGTATGCAGCAAACCAACAGCCAACATCAAACTTAATGGTGGGAAACTTGAAGCAATCTCACTAAAATCAGGGAATCGACAAGGCTGCCCACTCCCTAGTACTGGAAGTCCTGGACAGAGCATTTACACAGCAAAAGAAAATCAATGGGAATCAAATTGGAAAGGAAGAAGTAAAAACATCACTATTTGCAGATGACATGATAGTGTACTTGAGTGACCCCAAAAATTCCACCAAAGAACTCTGACAGCTGATAAACAAGTTCAGCAATGTGTCTGGATATAAAAATAATTCAAACAAAACAGTAGTCTTCCTCTACTCAAAGGACAAACATGTGGAGAAAGAAATTAGTGAGAAGATACCCTTCACAATAGTCACAAAAAATTTGAAATACCTTGGTGAGACTCTAACTAAGCAAGTGAAGGACCTGTATGACAAGAACTTCAAACCTCTAAGAAGGAAATCAAGGAAGATCTCAGAAAATGGAAAGATATCCCAGGCTCATGGATTGGAAGGATCAACATTGTAAAATGGCAATTTTACCAATAGCAATCTACAGATTCAATGCAATCACCATTAAATACCAACCCAATTCTTCACTGAGTTGGAAGAGCAATGTGCAATTTCATCTGGAATAACAAAAGACCTAGAATAGCGAAATCCATGCTCATCAACAAGAAAACATCTGCAGGAATCACTATCCCTGACCTCAAGCTATATTACAAGGCAATTGTGCAAAAAACTGAATGGTACTGGTACAGAAATAGGCTCATAGATCAATTGAATAAAATAGAAGATCAAGAAATGAGCCCTGACATATATGGCCACTTGGCTTTTGACAAAAGGGCTGTAAACATTCAATCGAAAAAATGACAGCCTATTCAACAAATGGTGGAGGTCCACCTGGCACTCTGCATGCAGAAGAATGAAAATAGTCCCTTTCTTATCTCCTTGTACAAAGCTGAAGTGCAAGTGAATCAAAGATCTTCAAATTAAACCAGGTACATTGAAACTATTAGATGAGATGGTAGGGAAAACCTTAGAACACATAGGCACAGAAGAAAATTTCCTGAACATAACACCAATAGTTCATGGTCTAAGGTCAAAGATTGAAAATGGGACTTAATGAGATTGCTAAGTTTCTGTAAGGCTAAGGATACTGTCAAGAAAACAAAATGGCAGCCAACAGAGTGGGTAAAGTTCTTTACCAATTCCATATCAGATAGAGGCCTAATATGCAAGGTATACAAAGAACTCAAGAAGCTAGACACCAGAGAATCAAACAATCCTATTAAAAAATGAGTTACAGAGCTAAACAATAATTTTTAAATTTTGGAATATTCAATTGCTGAGAAGCATCTAAGGATGTGGTAGACATTCTTAGCCATCAGTGAAATACAAATAAAAACAACCCTGAGATTCCACTTCACACCAGTAAGATTGGCCAAGATCAAAAATTCAGATGACAGCAGATGCTGTCGAGGATGTGGAAGAAGAGGAACACTTCTCCACTGTTTTGGGGATTGTAACCTGGTACAACCACTCTGGAAATCAGTCTGGCGATTCCTCAGAAATGTGGACATAGTACTACCTGATGACCCAGTTATTCCACTTCTTGGCATATACCCCAGAAATGCTCCAATATACAACAAAATACATGCACTACAATGTTCATAGCAGCTCTGTTTATAATAGCCAGAAGCTGGAAAGAACCCAGATATCCTTCAATAAATGAATGGATACAAAAATTTTGGTACATTTACACAATAGAATACTACTCAGCTATCAGAAACAAATACTTTATTAAATTCTTAAGAAAATGGTTTCATCTCGAGAAAATAATCCTGAGTGAGAAAACCCAGTCACAAAAGAACAGACATAATATGCAGTCACTGATAATTGCATACTAAGCCCAGAAAGCTCTGCACACCCCAGAAACAACTCACAGATTGTTTGAAGTTCAAAAAAAGAGAAAAAGAAAAGATGAAACCATTATGCTTAATCTTTCCACACCAAGAAAACTTTGACTAATTTCAGGTTACATCCTGTTTTACATGTACTTTATGCTCATTGTAACTAGTAAGATCTTAATTCACACTATCAAACCTTTAAATAAAAAGCCAAGCACTGACAAAACTGTATTCGTATACTTTTATGCAAAAATGCTTAAAATTTGTACATTTATCTTTATTTTTTAAAATAATTTTGCTCATAAAAATAAATGAATGAATAAGTTTTTAACCTTAAAAATAAGAACAAAAAATATCATTATGCTTAATCTATACTCCCGAAGAAAACTGATTGTTTCCATGTTTCCATGTTCCTTCCTACATGTACTTTATGCTTACAGTAACTAGTAGTATTTCAGTACATGCTATCAAACCTCTATAAAATTAAGTACTGACAAAAATATATTCATATAGTGATATGCAAAAATGCCTTTAAAATCTATATATGTATTCCTCTTTTTTTAAAATAAAGTTGTAAAAAAGAAAAAAAAGAAAAAATACTCTCAGTGAACAAACTAAACACACTAAAATATTAATTTATTATACCAGAAAGTTGAAAGATGTCAAAATGGTAATTTGATTTATCTCTACTTATCATATTTTTCCTAGTATATGATTGACTGTTAGAATGTAGATATATTTTCCCTTTTTTAAAAATAGCTTCACTTTTCCCAAGTATTTTAATTTCTATTCACTAAAGTAATTTTCATATTATAACTCATCATAAAACACCCTGTTTCCAGAATGTGCATTGATTTTCTCACTCTTTGGCCTTTATGCCATCTACAAAGGTCCATAATACATAAGCATTTTGCTTGAAGCACTTGAGTTTGCGTTTTTTTATTATTTAACATGACTGTGAATGTGGCAAGATTTCACTGAAAGTCTCTTAACACTAAATGTAGGACATAGCTAAATACATGTTCTTATCCATGTAGTATTTGCAGTTGCATTTTCTAGATATTTTCTATAGTTTCTCTATGTAATATCATTGAAAATGCCCTACTTACAGTCCTTAATCCCAGTTTAACTGTGTAATAAAAAGAGAATCACTGCTTTCTCCTTGAAAGTTGAAACAATATCTTATTATTGTTTATGTAACAAAACATATATATATATATATATATATATATATATATATATATATATATATATATATATATTTGAGAAAATAATAGCTCTCTTGTCTTTTCTTTCAACTGAACTCAAGAACTCACATTTCTGTTTATTTCTCTATAAAGATCAATATCCACCTTTTTACACACACACACACACACACACACACACATAGTATTGTTCACATGCATATGTATTTAGGACCAAGAATTTGTGATTTAATAACCTATCGGGAAATTGATCTCCCTTCACTCAGCAGCAGCTAATTGCTCATCGCTCTTCATTTAGAGTTAGGTCCTTCTAAGGTTGTCTCCGTCTACATTGGCAAGTCAACTGTTGGTGCATTTTCATGTATTGATTTGGCCAAAATGTTGGAGTTTCATGAGTGTAGCTTTTCAATCATATATAGAAAACATTATCTATTATACCTTAGTTCTCTGATTTTTGGGGTTCTGTTCTGTTTTCTGAGCCTTGGATATAGAAGATATATAATAGAAATTTCAGTCTGGTGTTGAACACTCAAAGATGAGTTGTTCTCTGCATTTTCACAAATTGTACTCAACTACTACAAAAAGATTATTCTGAGAATGAGAAGGTTTTTGGTTAAATTGGAGTCCTTTTAGATTCCAAAGAGAAAGATTTTGTTCTTACAGAGAACCCCGCAATTATATGAACATCTATCACTAGCAGGCCCTGCAAGTCCAGATGGCCAAAGTCCAAGATTCTTGCTGATGCAAGCAAGTACCTTGCTTTACGCTATTTTAATTACTGAAAGATTATAGAAATAAAAATATCTTCTTATTTCTCCCCTTAAAATGCTAACCTCAGGTCATTTCTACTCTTAAATTTGGCTACATACTACCATCCACGCTACAAACAATAATACCCAATATATTTGAGAACTTAAAATTAAAACTATTTGCTTTGGTGATAGGAGATACTTTACTTCTAAAACCTTAATAAATTAGTTGTTCATGTCTATTTACTAACTCTTGATCTATCAATGTAGAATAGGGTCAGTATGAAATGGACAATTTGTTTTAATATGGCTCAGTATATTATGAAATTGTTTTGTGTTTCTGCATCAAACTATAATATTATGAAAATGCGCTTGTATTCATTTTCTGAAGTTGGCTTATGAAAATTAACAATTTTCATATTTATTTTAATTTATATTATAAATACATTTATTAATTAAATTAGTGAATACTTTATTCTTCATTTACCTCACCTTCCAGATATGAACATTGTCATAAATTGGAGTATTTTCCATTTCTCATGTTGAAAAATGGTGAGAAGAAATACTGGGGGAAAGAGGAGAAGGAACAGAAAAATGTGAAGACAAAAAAATTTTTTTTAATATACTATAGGATTACTACAGAATAGGAGCTGTTCAGAGTGTTTTGTCTGTCTAAATTTATACAGTTGTTAAAAGGTCTGATTATAAAGATGAAAAAATAAAGACATGAATTAAATATATTTTGTTAAGATTATATGTACCAGTATCCAACTGACCATCTAGTATATTTAGAGCCGCTGATCCAAAAACCTTTAGCAAAATTAAATTTCTGTCTATGCTGTTATATTTCAAGATATTTTGTTGAAATAAAATATTTAATCTCAGGATTATTTTTTTACATCAAGCTATATGAAAGATCTGGAAATATGTCTTGCGGGACATCAGCTAAACAGCAAAAAACAAACAATAATTTATTTCCCATTTAAGCTGAATTAAAAAAATACAGAACAAGTAAAATACACATGTAAAAATGTGCACTACTCATATGCAGCAGAGGACAGCATTCTCTGGCATGAGTGGGAGGAGAGGCCTTTTGTCCAGCAAAGGCTTGCTTTCCCAATGTAGGGGAATACCAAGGTACTTAGGTAAGAGAGGGTGGTTGAGAGAGGGAGCAATTTCATGGAGGCAATGAGAGGTGGAAGGGGGATGTGTTGGGGGAAAAGGGGATAATATCTAAAATTGTAAATACAGAGAATATCCAATAAAAATAATAAATATAAAGAAAGAAAGTATGCACTACCAAAATTAGTTTTTATGACTGTGCTGTTGTTAAGTTTAAAATTCTTAAATTAGGTCCATATAAAGTGTGGATTGACATCCTTGAGAAAGATTTTAAGTTTCAGTTCTCAAATGAATAACCTCTTCCTCAAGGTAGCCTCAGATCTGGTATAAGCAGGCTTAACCAAATTATTTAGGATAATACAATAACTTAAAGTTGTTACAGATGTGAGCCACATCACCAAAACCCCTCATAAAACCATGAACATTAGTGTTTTGTTGACTAACTGACTGAGTTATTGAGTTATCACATTATGCTTATCACCACATCATTAAATACATAAGTTTATTCAGGTGACCTCAAAAGAAGCATCCCAGTAAGGTCATATGTGTGGTGCCAATGAAGATGAGTTATGAATGACAGAAGGCAGGCTGGTTATATCTAGTAGGGATTTTTGAGTGTGTTTATTGGCACATAAATCAAGCAGATAGAGAAAGTGCTACTCAGCTGTCCCTGTTGTTATTATCATTAGAGTACCATAGAGAGATCTTAGTGAGATATTCTTTAACCAAAACATTATGATGCCTCACACTGCTCAATATAATTTGTTGTTTTGCCGAATCTGTGAGATCCATGAAGCTTTAAAAATTCATCTCAATTTAACCTCTTCTCTTGTTGTGTTTTTCTTTATGTTATCCTCAAAATGGCATTAAACCCTTTGAGGCAGGCTCCTAAAATACATATATATATATATATATATATATATATATATATATATATATATATATATATATATATATATTTTTTTTTTTTTTTTTTTCTAAAGCTATAGCATGGGACATCAATAAGCATATTCTGAATAAGTCAAGCAAATGAACACAAAACCCACCATCATGACTTGGCCACTAACAGAAATTTCTGTTTATCTGGTGATAATTCAGCATGTAATTTCCACAGGGAATGAAGGACAGGAGTTCCACTCATTTTGAGTTATATTAACTTTGAGAATGATCATATCTTAGCCATCAGTACAAAGCTTCCAAGGGCCCTGTTTAAATCTCCAATCCAGTTTAATCCTAAGTTTCATGAGCCATCTCTGGAGGAGATACACAATGACTCCTCCTTAACCCTCTTTTGCTGTACGTTAATCACATAAGATTTTCAGTTTTCACATAGAGCTGAAGCTCCCATCTGTTGCTCAGGTATGCCATAGAACAGCTACAGCAACAACAAAAGCAAATCCAGACAACCCTAGAACAATGTACCAAACATGGTAACCATTGTTCCCCTTTGCCTTGTATACAAAAACTATGATAATTTGCCCTGCAACAAGTTTCCAGATGACACCGATTGTAGTAAACAACTCTATTGTGTTGCTCACAGCTGACTACATAGTTTCTATCAGATGGCAAGAATTACTAGAGTGGAAAGACAGGATTATGATTCTTAATGTTTTTAACATCTGCCACATTTCTTGGCATATAGATTGAAATAAAATGATTAAATGAAATAAAATAATATAATGCTATATGTGTCTTTCTAAAGGTTAATTAAATAGAAAAAAAACTGTCCATACATAAAAGATTGGAATGTGGACACTGTGGGATAAAGGATTGCATCCCATACTTTACAAAAACTAAGAAACTTCATGTCTTTTGCTTAAAGAATATGTATTAGCTAGAATGAAGGGAAACATAAGAAGATGCTGGACTACAGATAAAGTATAAGTTGAAATGAATTGAATAAATACATCTAGAAAGTATCTTGAATGTTTCTGTGTTTCTAAAAGTGAAAATTACATCAAATTGCATCATAGAATATGGAAAACAAGCATCTTTCTTCATTGTTGCCAAATGTCTAGACTTAGAGTCAGTTGTTTCATACTAAGCAAAAATAGCATGCCCTCAGGAATTCAAGGTTAATGATATCCAATTTGGGGTTTTCTCAGTTTTCAAAAGAAGTATACTTTCTCAAGTAACCAAGGAGTTATGTAACAAAACAGCCTTATTTTATTACTGGAGTCAGGAAATTTTGAGTGACTTTGCTTACAAATTTGTTCCAAGTATCAAAGGTTATTTTACAAGGAGACCTTACCACCTTTTGCTATCTTGGGCTAACTTCTCATTTCACTTTCAAAGCAAAATCTTAAATCTGATTATCTTTTGGCAGTACAGGTGCCAAAATAAACCACAGGAATATTTACCTCCACTGCAATAAAACTATTCTTACAAGAACGTCGCATTTTCCTATTATGTCATAAAGGAAAATCATCCTCAGTATATTCTTGTTCAATTCCTTTTCCTTTTACTCTGGACTCTAGAGCTCAGAAATCTTTCACTTGTGGAAAGGTAAAGTCACCCATCTCTATGTTCATGATTTTTCCAGAAAAGGGGGAACCTTTGTCAATGGAACAACCCCTAAACTTCCATTTTATATTTAATTAAGGATCACCACATTCATTAACAGCTTTCTAGATGCTTCAGGGGATGTAATCTATCAATATCAGGTATTGAAGAAAAAAGAAGACCTTGGGTAGCCAAATGCCAATCTATATTTTGACAGTCTGGGAAGTTTTTGAAGCTGACCTTCATTTAATATGTACTGTCTTCCCATAGAACATTATGTCAGTCCTGAATTATCACATAGTAAACACAATGAGAAATTTCAGAAGCACATATTTGCTTGTCCCAGTGACTTCCCACTTCTAGCTTTATCTTAGGGCTAGGAGGGATAGAGCCACGGGGTTGATCCTTAAGAAAACAACATATAAGCTATAGACACTATTGCTGTGGATATAAGGGATTATTTAGTGCTGAAGAGTTCTCCTGAGTGTTGTGACTATGTCTGTTAGTGACACAGACTTTGGAAAAGTTAGTCTTATGGCAATATGAGTTAATGGTGATGAAAGAACCAGCAATGATCAATAAATTAGGAACTATGAATCCCTGAGGTTAAGAAATAGTTGATTTCTGTCTACTTTTAAGGATGTCTTTTACCTCTCCTCCCTTACTTTAAATACAGCAAACCTTACAGAGAACAAACAATTACCACTGCATTAAAAAAAAAACAAACCGTTTGGATCTAGCAGACTAGATACTCACAAAGGTGAATAAAAGGATTGACTAAGTAATATTTTGCAAGAGGAAAAATTAAGCTATAGTTTTTAAATTATTACAAATAATTCCATTGTGTGAGGTAAAAATAATATTTGTGCATGGGTATTGCCTATATTCCTTGTAGATACCTATATGGTTATTCATATGTCTCTGGGCATAAATATATAGGGGCACATGATGGTTAATATCTACATACAGATGAGGGTACTGTGTGGTTATGCCTGTGTGTTCATAAATGTGGAATCCAGAGATTGGTGCAAGATATCTTCCAAAAGTTGATTGTTTTCTGCTTTATGTAGTGAAGCAAAGTCTAACTTTTAAAACTAGGGTTTACTGATTACTAGTCTGTCAAGCCAGATTGTTAATGGGATGCTCTGTTTCTGCCTCCTAATTCTGGGATTACAAGCATGTTTCAAGCCCACAAATCATGTAGGACACTGGTAATTTGAAAACTGGCTTTTATGCTTCCATGGCAAGTATTTGACAAATCAAGTCATATCCACAGGTCAATAATTTTAAAATAATTTAACTGCCTTCAATCACCAAATGAATTAGACTAGCATAAAATTCTTAGGAGAATTACCTTTTTATGTATCAGATAAATATTAAAAATATTTTGAGATTTGTTTCAAGATTTTTGCATTTTTCGTGCTGTATGTGATCTTCGGTCAGAAAGCCAAAGACTTACTCTCACATGTTGCTAACAGGGGACTACTGGTGGAGATTTGTCTCTACACCCTCTCTAAGCGCTGGAAACAGTGTTAGGCTTCATATGTTTTTAGATATTTGGCCATTCTCAGATTTCTGATGGAGTTGAAGACTAATTTAGTTTGATGGCCTATCCAAGATAATTAACTTTGAGAAAACATAGTCATTTAGAATATTTTCAAGTGATAATAGATATATAGAGCTTACATAATAGTCACGTACAGCTGTACAGCTTAAAGGCAAAGATTTTGTTTTGTTTTGTTTTTAAAGTAAACAAAAGGGGTGATATGTAGATCTATGTTAAGGCAAAACATGATTAGACAGGGAGACAAGGTGGGAAAAAGGAAAGGAAAAGGTAGAGGAGGAGTCGGGGAGTAAAACAGAAGAGGAGGAGTCAGAGGAGAAGGAGGAGAGGACTGAAAGGGAACAAGAAGACTGTTCACAGCAAATGAGAGAGATTTCTTTAGAGGGGAATAGAGGCCATAGTGGTAAATCTGCCCAGAATAGACCACAGCTTGCTTTTATAATTACTGAGTTGTGTTTTCATTGAATAGGTTTATTTGGTTTGAAGAGGAAAATCAACAAATTGATGATTGGGTTAGAGAAGATATTGCAACAGAGATTTATTACAATTATACCTTAAAAACAATGAGATATTTTTCATTTTAAAATATGCTTTTACCACCTACCCAAAGCTCCTCATCTCTAAACATGGAAAATTAAGAGTAATTTTCTGTTTATAGTGTGTAAATTCCTCAATGTCTAATTTTAGAGTATTTTGCCATTCTTAAAATAAGGCTCATAATAGTAATATTGGTCTTTTTCAACTGCCCGATATCCTCATATTTACATTTACATACTGATTGATTTATGTTGGTTCTTTTATTTGCTAATTTAAATAAGTAGTATGAATACTATCATACAATAAGCAGCTATCCTGGACTAGCATTCTTTATTTACTATAACAATTTTAAGTCTTGTCCAAGTTTTTAAGTGTGTCAATATGCATTACTATGTGTTATAGAGTCATTTCCATTGTACATATATACCACATTTTTATGCATTCAACAAGTCACTGGATGGTGGTCATCGGGATGTTTGATATTATATGCTGTTATGAAATGTATTGCTAGGAAAATTGGAGCAATGTTATTGCATGTAATAAGATTGCATTCTCTTGGATTGGATCACATTGGATAAGAGGAATATGTCAGCCTCTATAGGCCTCTTATAAGCTAGATTTGAATTGACATTTAATTTTTATCCACACTTCTCCTAAAGAGAAAACCATCTAGACAATGATGACTGTGTAGAACATCCATTACTCCTAATGTAGTCGGGAACAAAAGATCATCTACGTAGAGAGGGTGCACTGCTGTATTTAGAGGATACATATTGTATTTGTCATTATGATTCTTTAAGACATAAGGCCTCTTTTGAATATATTCTACCAAAGTAACAGAGAACTCCTACAGCTGATAAACAAGTTCAGCAAAGTGGTTGGATACAAAATCAACTCAAACAAATCAGTAGCCTTCCTATACTCAAAGGACAAACATGTGGAGAAAGAAATTAGGGAAAAGGTACTCTTCCCAATCGTCACAAAACTATGAAATACATTGGTGTGACTCTAACTAAGCAAGTGAAGGACCTGTACGACAAGAACTTCAAACCTCTAAAGAAAGAAATTGAGGAGGATCTCAGAAAATGGAAAGATCTCCCATGCTCATGGAATGGAAAGATCAACATTTTAAAAATAGCCATCCTACCAAAAGCAATCTACAGATTCAACACAA
The DNA here is from genome assembly GCF_963924665.1 of Micromys minutus. Classification (NCBI taxonomy): domain Eukaryota; kingdom Metazoa; phylum Chordata; class Mammalia; order Rodentia; family Muridae; genus Micromys; species Micromys minutus. The sequence goes on from NC_137969.1 coordinate 125,101,027, forward strand.
TCCACATCAAAACTCCAACACAGTTTTTCATGGAATTGAAAAGATCAATGTGCAATTTCATATGGAAAAACAAAAGACCTAGAATAGCAAAATCCATCCTCAACAACAAGAAAACATCTGCGGGAATCACTATCCCTGACCTCAAGCCATATTGCAAGGCAATTGTGGTGAAAACTGCATGGTACTGGTACAGAAATAGGCATGTGGATCAATGGAATAGAATAGAAGATCCAGAAATGAGCCCTCATATATATGGTCACCTGATTTTTGACAAAGGAGCAGTAAACATTCAATGGAAAAAAGACAGCCTATTCAACAAATGGTGCTGGTCCAACTGGCACTCAGCATGCAAAAGAATGAAAATAGACCCTTTCTTATCTCCTTGTACAAAGCTCAAGTGTCAGTGGATCAATGATCTCCACATTAAAACAGATAAACTGAAACTATTAGATGAGAAAGTAGGGAAAACTTTAGAACATATAGGCACAGAAGAAAATATTCTGAACAAAACACCAATGGCTCAAGCTCTAAGGTCAAAGATTAACAAATGGGGCTTAATGAGTTTGCAAAGTTTCTGTAAGGCTAAGGACATTGTCAAGAAAACAAAACGGCAGCCAACAGAATGGGAAAAGATCTTTACCAACACCACATCAGATAGAGGCCTAATATCCAAGGCATACAAAGAACTCAAAAAGCTAGACACCAGAGAATTAAATAACCCTATTAAAAATGGGGTACAGAGCTAAACAAAATGTTCTCAGTTGAGGAAATTCGAATGGCTGAGAAATATCTGAGGAAGTGCTCAACATCCTTATCCATCAGGGAAATGCAAATCAAAACAACGCTGAGATTCTACATCACACCAGTCAGACTGGCCAAGATCCAAACTCAGATGACAACATATGCTGACGAGGTTGCGGAGAAAGAGGAACACTTCTCCACTGTTGGTGGGGTTGCAAACTAATACAACCACTCTGGAAATCAGTCTGGCGATACCTCAGAAAATTGGACATAATACTACCTGAAGACCCAGATATTTCACTTCTGGGCATATACCCCAGAGACACCTTAGTACACAACAAAGATATATGCACCACAATGTTCATAGCAGCTCTATTTATAATAGCCAGAAGCTGGAAAGAACCCAGATGTCCTTCAGAAAATGAATGGATATAAAAATTGTGGTACATTTATACAATGGAATAATACTCAGCCACCAGAAACAATGACTTGAACAAATTCTTAAGAAAATGGCTGCATCTAGAGAATATCATTCTGAGTGAGATAGCCCAGTCACAAAAGAGCAGACATAATATGCAGTCACTGATAGTTGGATGCTAACCCCAGAGGCTTTCACTGCCCCAGAAACAACTCATAGACTGTATGAAGTCCAAGAAATAAAGAAAAGAAAACAAAACAAAACAAAAAATCTTTACACAACAAGAAAACTTTGACTATTTCCATGTTACATTTTGTTTTACATGTACTTTATGCTCATTGTAACTATTAAGTTTTCCATGCATACTATCAAACATTTAAAAAAATCAAGTACTAAGTAAAAAATATATTCATATAGTTTGATGTAAAAATTATTTTAAATCTGAAAAAAGTACTGACAAAATGTATTGTATAATTTTATGCAAAAATGCTTAAAATCTGTACATTTATCTTTGTTTTGTAAAATAAAGTTGTTAAAAAAATAAAAACAAGTTTAAAATTTTATGACAGAGTGAAGAAAAATGTTACAAACTTTAAGAAAATCTAAGAGGGAAGACTCAGCTGTTTTCATGTAAATAGCAAAAGTATTGTTCCAATTTAACTTCAGGATATCTATTGTACATCTTTTAAAATAGTTGGTCTGTTAATTTAGCATAGTATGAAGAAATGCAACTCACTGGATCAGAACCGGGATACAAAATTTCGATACTGAAGAGTTCTGTTAATTTTGTGTTTTCATTTGAAAAGTAAGATGGTGAGAAAAATATGAAAACAATTTAACAAACCTTGCTCAAACTCTGAACACCTTGTTTTATAAATCCAATGATATAATGGTTAGGACCATATAGACACTAATCTTGGTAACTGGCATGAATAAAAGAATAATTGTTTAAAATTGACTCAGCTCTTCCAGCATTCAGACAGAAGAGGAGGTAGCCACTGGAAATTTCTGCATGTAAGAAAGACCTAAAATGAATGCTACAGGGACACAATCCAGGAGAGTTTTGACATGGTGTAACTTTTAAGTTTCTTTATCAACACATCCTCACCAACTGCCACATATTGTATCTGAGTATATACAATGTCTTCTTGGAATTATTCTCTGCTTCAAATTTTGTCTACAGTAAATATTCACAGGTACTAACACTTAGCTTATAACTTGAAACTTAAAAAGCAGATGGATATATCGGTGAAACAAAGATTTCTCGCTTACAAATTTCTTTGTAAATAAAAGTAAGACTCAAGGGATCATTGAGTTCTCAAGTTTAAAAATTTTAACAAGTTCCAATATACTTAACTGATTCTTATTAAGTTCAATTCACTAATATCTGTCATATTTATTTATTTACCGTCTCATCAGTAATTGTGTGAGTGATGAATTTATTATTTATAGTTTTTCAATTTCTGTTTCTACAAATCTCACTATAAAATATCAATAGCACCTATATGCTGTGACAGTTGTAATGATTCTATATAACATATGAGAGAAGAATAAAACATAGTAATAATAATAATAATAATAATAATAATAATAATAATTAATAATAATAACTTAAAAAGCTGAAAGGTTTACACACGCATGGAAATAACAACATCATCAACAGCCAACACACTGAGGTGAAGAGGGTTATTGGGAGAGGGAGCACCTTCATAGGAGTAAGTTGAGGTAAAGGAGGGAGGGGAGTGGGGGGAAAGGGTATAATATTTGAAATGTAAATACAGAGAATATCCAATAAAATTAACAAAGGAAAATAATAAGAATGATAGTGATAAAAATATTATCAGAGTGTATGATACAGAATCCATCTGTTTTAGCATATCATTATTACTTTTTCATTTATTAAAATGTATGTGGTCTTATTAGATGACCTTCTTTGCCCTCTACTAAGTCCTGAAATTCCAAACCAGTTCTGCAAATAGTCACCTGCTTTTGGCTTGTTTTCACTAAACTAGCAAAATTGCTGCCAAAATTTAGCCAAACAGAAGATTCAAAGGGAAAGACATTCATGTAAAATATAAAAAATGAATTTCCAAAGAAATCAATATTGAATTAAATGGGTGTGAATGAACTTTATGAGAATTAGTAGGATATATAATATGAGAAGGGTGAATTCAGAAAATTTGAAGACATTTAATGAGCACAGCTTGTGATTTAGGGATTTTTCTTGATAACTTTCAAAAGAATGGTAAATCATTTCTCTTGATTTGATTCTTTCTTTGGTTCTTATTTTTGTTTATTTTGTTTTATCTAGCCTTCATTCTTAACATCAAAAATGTTTTATAACAAAACAATTTGTGAATGCAAATGTCCTTTATCTGAACTCTTTGAGCAAAAAAAATATGTAATTTTCTATATTTATCTAATAAAAGTCATAATGTCTTATTGGTATCAGCAGAGGCAGTGGCTCAGACTGAATCATTGCTCTCCCTTAACCCCACCACTGTGGCAGTTGTGATTGTGACTATTACTCAAATCCCGAAGCTGCCTCCCATGGCGGTAGAAAGCTAGCTCTGAACCAAAGTGCATCATACCAGGCAGAAAAAAATTCTGAATTTTACTCAGAAAAAAAAATACATTTTTGTTAAAATGAGGTAAAGAAGGGAAACAGTTGCTAAAAAGAAAATACATTTTAGATTAAGTTTACACATACAAAATATCAACAGAGCTAGTAGGCAGAATAGCATCCCTTTTACTGCCAAAGTAAAACATGTGGGAAGAATGCATGTGTGAAGCATACATATTAAAGTCAAATTCAACTCAATATGAATTATGGATCTTAAATCTTTAAATGTGTTTATTTATTCATCAGTCAAGTATGAGTATCATGAACTAGAACCTGTTCTGGATGCTACAGTGATTAAAATAAAGCACCTAACTCTTGGATGCATACTGCAGTAGTAGATAAAATTAATACTAATACAAACAACTGTCTTATAAAGTATGCCAGTAGAGAAGAAAAATAAAGAAGAGACAAACTCAGAGAAGTGGAAATTTGTTTGGGTTGGTGGAAGGAAAGTGTTTATTCAGCTTACACTTCTACATTGCTGTTCTTCACCAATAGAAGTCAAGACAGGAACTCACACAGTGTATGAACCTGGAGACAGATGCTAATACAGAGGCCATAAAGAGATGTAGATTGCTTCCCCCTGGCTTACTCAGCTTGTTTCACCCCTTTTTTAATTGAATATATCTTATTTACATTTCAAATGTTACCTTCTTTCCTGGTTCCCCCTCCATAACTTCCCTATCCCATCACCCCTTCTCCTGTTACAATGATGGTCCCCCCCACCCATCCCCTCCAGCCTCCCTACCCTGACATTCCTCTACTGGGCCAGGACCAAGGGCTTCTCCGCCCACTGATGCCCAACAGGGCTATCCTCTGGTACACATGCGGCTGAAGCCAAGTGACTCTTTGGTTGGTTGTTTAGTTCCTGTGTGCTCTGGTTGGTTGGTAGAACCCAGGACTAACAGACCAGAGATGGTACCACCTACAATAGGACTTCCTATCCTTGATGATTAGTTGAGAAAATGCCTTATGGCTGGATTTCATGAAGGCATGTTCTCAAGAGAGGCTCCTTTTTCTGAGATAACCCCATCTTGTGTCATGTTGACATACAAAACCAGGCAGTAAACAGGCCAATCTACAGAGCCTCTGGAACATACTGGATCATAATAGATGACACATAGCCCCTGTCTATTAGAATACTAATTTAGCCAACATTATATGAGAATTTGAAATTTTAAAGTATGAAACTCATCATAAAGATGATATTTTAAATACTATGGATGGAAGTTATCCCTAAATGACATTTTGAAAATGACATTCTAAGCTGTGGGATAATCCAAAACTAATGATCAACTTGCAAGAATATACCTTAAAAAATCAAATGAAACACAAAAAAGACACTTACACTAGTAGGATTTTGTTAAAAACAAGTGCTCCTTAAAAGTGAAGGTTTGGTTTCGCTTCTTGGCTTTAGTAGCTCCAGGTCAATATTGGGGAGACCCATTATTTTAGGCCATGAAATGGTAATGATGGGGAGTGCATGGTACTGACAAATCTCCCCCAGAAGAGGAAAATAAAATGGAACAAGATGACAGTAGTGTTCCATGATCCTCTTAGAGGCCCACCTCTAGTGGTCTAATATCCTATTCCATGTTTAAGTTTTTCCCACCTCTCAATGTACACCAGGATGGGAACCAAACTTGAATGCATTGGTTTTTTTAGGCTAATTTATCAAAATCACACTTAAGGTGAAATAAAATTATTAAGATTAGTGTGGGAGAAGGCAAAAACCTGAGAGGCCTTCAGGAAACTGACCTTTGTAAGCACAAGAATGTATTGTTGCTGAATGTGTACTCGCATTATAGTGCAGGTTTACATTGCACAAATCTATACATGAGGTCATGGAATATATTTTCTAGGCAGCTTGCTTAAGTGACCAAATTCTATGATGTCATTGCCTGTATCAAATGAAACACAATGGAGCCATTTTAAATTGCATCTTCAGAGCGTTTAGTGCCTTCTAAAACATTCCTGTAACATGAAATGGAAAAGCTGATCTTCCTCTGAAGAGTGTTTTGCTAAAGGAAAGCTTCAGAGAAGGAGAAATGGGAACCAGAGTGATCTGCTACCTGCTAGTATCTCTGCAAGGTGGTATCACATGTGTCCTTGTCTTATACTTATTTTTGTTTTCATGAAGTATAAATTCTTACTTACAGTATATGCTTTTATCGTGTTTACGTCTCGTCAACACCGTGTTCTCTACCATGACACTTTTTGCCTTCCCTTTCACATGCATTACATGCAAATACAGTTTTTTCCTTTCTTCACTTCTTATTTCTTCCCCAAGACCTCAGATCAACTCTTCCTGCTTCCTGTCATAAAAGAAACAGGAACAGACGAACAAACAGAAGAAAACAGAAGAAAGGATTAGCCCTTCCAATAATATTTACTGAACATAGCCTAAGAAGATACAGCAATACTAAGCACATCACCTGGACCTGGCAACCCACTTGGAGGAAAAGGATTTCAAGTACAAGCAAAAGAATAAGAGACATACCCCACTTCCATTTTTGGGAGCCCCACAGGAATACCAAGCTACACAACTTCAAAGTATGCAGAGGACCTAGAGCAGATCTCGCAGGGTCATTCCTGTTACTTCCTTTTGTGAGAGCTCTTTGACCCCTCTGACTCCTAGAATCCTTCCTCCCCTTCTTAAGCTAGGTTCTTTTGTCTCTGTCTAGTGTTGGAGTGTGAGTCTGTGAATTTTCTCCCTTTGGTTAATGGATGATGGCCCTGTGATGATAATTGTGCAAGGTATGAATATAGATCAGAAAATAATTAGGATCATTTCATTGCTATTTGTTTGTTTGTTTGTTTGTTTGTTTGATTCTCTCTTGTGTTTCTGAGTTGTCCTGCCTCAAGTTCATGAGGTGTGTATGTTTTTCATGGCAAATGGATACTTCAGAATCAACTCAGGCAGCAAAAAGTTCTGGCACCTGTTTGGTCCTTCTAGAAGCATTTGTGGTAGATGACGGATGGACTCAGTTCACACATACTTGCTGATCCACATCTCCTGGATGGTGGATAGTGAGGGCAGGATAGAGCTGCCAAACCAGACTGAGTTCTTGTGCTCAGATGTAGCAATAATCTTCATCCTCATTGTGCTGGGTGCTAGGGCTGTAATCTTCTGCATCCTGTCAGCAATGCCTGGATACATGGTGTTACCACCAGACCACACTGTATTGACTGGCAAACAGGTCCTTGTTTATATTTACCTATCACTTCATGATGGAGTTGAAGGTGGTCTTACAGATGCCATAGGACTCCATACCCAGGAAGGAAGGCTGGAAGAATACATCCAGGCAACAGAATCATTCATTGCCTAAGGTAATCACCTGCTTATCCATCAAGCAGTTATAACTCTTCCAAGGAGGAAGAAGTATCAGTAGCTATTTCTTGTTCAAAATCTAGGGCAACATAGCAACACAGCACAGTGTCCCCTAAATGTCATAACGAATTTCTCTTTCAACAGTGGTAGCAAAGCTCTGGCCCTGCTCAGTCAGGATCTTCATGAGGTAAGCTGTCAGGTCCTGGTCAGTCAGTTCCAGATGCATGAAGGCTGAGTGGGTCATGATGAGTAGTAATATATGCAGATGAGTACTATATGCATGATCTCAGTCACCAGACTTCACAACAATGTCATTCATGTACCTATGTACCCAGATGCATATAAGGACAGCGCCACCTGAATGGCCACATACATGGTTGGGGTATTCAAGGTTTCAGACATTATCTGCATAATTATCTCTTTGTTAGCTTTGGGTTTCAGGTGGTCAGAAGCACCGAGTGTTCCCCAAGGGCCATTGTAAAAGGTGCCAATTCTTATTTATTGCATTCCAGTTGGTGACAATGCAGTGCTCAATAGGATACTTCAGGGTCAGGATAGCCCTCTTGCTCTGGGCCACATCACCCACCTAGGGGTCACTGTGGACCGTCCCACCATGGTGATGGTAGAAGAAAACATAGGGCTGGGCACGTTGTTATCAGCAAAGCTAGCTTTATACCTGTCAGTCATTGTCAATGCTAAGTGTAGCGCTTTCTTCTTCCATTCCAGCCAATGAAAGACTGAGCAATGGAGCAGAGCAGCAAAAAGCTACGCAGAATAAGCTGGAAGCAGAGCATGTGCCACCTGTGAGTTGCATTTGCATTTCCCATGTATTATTGAATGCGGGGCACTCTACAGTGGCACAGTCACTCACAGGGAAACAGTATTATGAAAAAGGGGCTCTCCCATTCTCGACAGCTGTCAGATGCCAAAAACTCCTTAACTAGGAATAGGGTTTTTTTCCTACCTCCTCTCTGTGTTAGGATTATGCCTTGTTTGAGTCTGCACAAATATTGTGCATGTTGTCCAATCACTGTGCATTTGCATGTTAAACTTTCTTTTTAAAACCATTGTTTCTACAGTGCTGTTTGGGAGTGTTCGATCCTGTCATTCCTCATTATAGCTGGGGCCATTAGGATCCTTTGTTATTTCCAAAAGAATCCCAAAGGTTCTTTGCTCTAGTGCTACACCACCACTAAAATGTTATTGTAATTATGAGAAGTTAATTCAATTTATTGATTAATATTTTTTCCTTTTTAATAACTGGATTTTCTCATTAACATTTCACACTTATTGACTTTGTATTTCAATAATCATTGTAAATAAGATATTGTGCTTTTGATATATTTTTACACGATTATTTTTGATTCAAACAGATTTTTATAATGGACACTTGTCTGTCTTCATTAGTATTTGTACAGGAAATGGGTACACGGTAATATTTAACATATGTTAACAATATATTTTCACAACATTCTCCCCTTTATTTTTACTCTATGCCTTGTGCCACCTTCTCCCCAAATACATCTTTGTTTTTTCAGTTTTCCGCTGCTATGTTAAAATATTAGGACAAAATTAAACATCAGAAGAGAGAGTTTATTTTGGCTTACTGTTCAGAGATTTAGGGTCTATAATGTCAGGGGGAAGGGAGGCATCTGTAACTCAGAGCAGGAACCTGAATGTGAAATTTGTCAGCAAACAGATAGGTAAATGGAAATAGGACAAAGGCTCATAAACTCTAAGGTGCAGCTCTCAGTGAGATGTTTTCTCCAGTAATCCTCCTTGCCAAAAAGTTCAATAGCATCACCTCCCCAAACAGCAACAGCAAGTGAGGAAAAAGGATTCAAATGCAGGATCCAATGGAGAAATATTTTTCTTTCAAGCTACCACAAGCCCCTTCCTACTTTTGTGGTATACATTCATCCATATATTAAATTCAACACTTACATATATGTATACATATAATATATAATGTATATATACATATCCATGTATATGCATACACACACCCTCAGTCTACTTAAATGTATACTATTTCAATAACTTTTCAGATCACAATATCCTAATTCCCAGAATTCACTTGATATTTTTGAGAATTATAGTTTATAATTTACAATTCTGCAGTTTATATTTTAAAAATCATTGTTTCTAAGTACAACTCTAGCTCACAAACTATTGGAAATTGTTTGCAGCTAGACCAGGGAATGTCAGTCAGTGTTGGTTTTCCTTAAAGATATGGGTCCTGAGATGCTGAGCACAAGCTACTAAATACCACTCATCCAAGACCCCAACTGTTTTCCAGACATCTCAAATATGCACCTAATCCCACATCTAAGATAAGATGAAAAAAAGGCTAAATCTCATTTAGCCCTGTCTCTGTGTCCTTGGAATAGCACAATGATATGAATGCATTCATAGAGATAGGAAAATGCACCTACTGGCTAAGTCAAACTATCCATGGAAAGGAAGAAATATGAACACAAGGGAATATGAAAAATTAAATTGATCAAAATGCAATATGGGTTGAAGTGGGACAGGATTATACATTTACAATGATAAAAATATCAAGAGTTTGTAGTATTTTTTATGGTATACATTGGGCTGACTTGACTTTGATAATTTATATATATTATGTAATAATATATATATTATGTAATAGAAACAACCTCCAATCCAATTCAGCAATTAACAAGATACTTTGCCTGGCAAATTAGGCCTGACATGTACTGGGTTCAGGACTCAAAAAAATCATTGACATCATTTCTCTCCTGGTATCCAGGATATCATCTTCTTGCTTTATTGATGCTAACCTACAGGGAGTCACCTAGTTTTCTTGAGATTACTTTCGCTATGTTACGCAGACATTTTATGTGATAACTTCAGCTTTAGAGTTTCACCACATCGTTATCATTAGTAACCAACGGGATTGGGCATATCCAATGATATTTCTCATAATTCTCAAGCACCCCTCATTAATAGCTCACATGGTGTTAGTCCATCTCATGAAGCATGATTTTTATTTAATAAGTTTAGTTACCACCACGCAACAAAGCCAACTCCCTATTCCTATCCCCTGCGCTTATCCCTATTGATCTTTGAGCAATCAAACTGTGAACGCTCAGAAAGTCTTCTAGAAATTAATTACTTTAATTTACTGAAGAACGTTTTTATATTTCTTTCAATTTTGACATGTAGATTCAACAGATACAGAGTTATAGTTTGGTGGTTTCTTTCTCTCAATGCTTTTACTATTTCCCTCTCCACCTTTCCTTCTTCAGCTTATCCTGAAAAGTAAGATGTGATTCCAGTCATCTTATCATAGGTAGGATGTGTGTATGTTATGTTACCTTTAGGAATTGTTTTATTCTTTTCATGTACTTTTAAAACATGACATAAAAGCATCTATGTGGTAGTCTTCTTAAGTTGTTGTTTGATATTACACATTATGACATTGTCTTAGATATTCAACATGTGTCTCTTTAACAGGTATACTGGCTGATTTTGTGTATCAACTTGACATAAGCTGGAGTTTTCACAGAAAATGCAGACTCCATTGAGGAAATGCCTCTATCAGATACAGCTGTAAGACACATTCTTAATTAACTGTCAATGAGGGCATGCTATTTGTGAGTGGGATCATCCCTGAGCATATAGTCTTGGGTTCTATTAGAAGGAAAGCTGAGCAAGCAAGGAGAATCAATCAAGTAAGCAGTCCCCCTCCATGAACAGGAGCTCCTGCCTCCAAGTTCTTGCCCTGTGTGAGCTACTGTCCTGTTTCCTCTGGTGATGAACAGCAGTGGGGAAGTTTATTCATAAGCTAAATAAACCATTTTCTTTCCAACTTCCTTCTTGGTCATAATGTTTTGTGTAACAACAAAACACTGACTAAGAAAACAGGTATTCTTAAGGGTCTCTCAATTCATATTTTCTTTTGTTAAGGGGAGCTGGCTATCCAGTAGGTTGGTATGTGTTTTTTTCATCTCACCACATCAGTTAGGCTTTCATAACAGCGAAAAATGTTCAGCCTTGTGAATCCTTGGTGAATAGACCACAGTCTAACTTTGTTTAAAGTACTGATATTTCTTTTTAGAACTTGGTACAGAAGAATTTTCCTTTTTCCAACTCTGACCTTTACGGAGTACTTGGTTGATATTCTAGATGTAACCATACAAAATTCTAATTTTGTGTATTTAAACACAAATTAAACTTTCACAGTTCTTCACTGTTACCTTTCAGAACAAGTCAGCAACAGTTCAATTTCTATGCTGTCTTTATTTTCCAGGGTGCACTGCTCTGAACTTCTGCTGTATTAAAAATGACTTTTTATTATTTACCATCACTCCCCCATGTACAGGAATGATCTGCTTTGTTCTCTTATCTCTTGTGGACTCCAGAGATGATAGTTCTCCATGTTCCTTGAGGGACAAACAAAAATAATAGCTTCATACGTTTTAATATATACAGTATAACCTAGACTGAGTAATTATAGGGCTCAAATACAGGAAGGTAATATTGGTTAAAGAACTTGAGAACATACGTTCTTTCTGAAGGTTCAATGATGAGTTCATTTATGCTATTTGTATGTTTCTTTGTGGAAGCATAGATTATGGTGAAATTTTAAAAAAGGATTAAGACATGTTTATGGAAAAATAATTGCAATAACAGACAATAATAATAAATCTGATATTTATTTCTGGCAATCAATATGAAAAAGCTTACAATGTTTACACATAGTTACAGACAGGGCTTAATGGGGGTAGTACTAGTGTAATTGGTGGTGGTATTGGTGGTAGTGTGGTATTTGTGGTGGTAATGGTGGTGTGGCGGTATTTGTGGTGGTACTGGTGGTGTGGCGGTATTTGTGGTGGTATTTGCTGTGGTAGTGATACTGGTGATGATGTTGGTGGTGGTCTTGATGGTTTTGGTGATGGTGGTGTATCTGTTATTGTTGACATTGTTGTTTGTTTTGGTGGTGGTAGACATGGTGGTTTATTTGTTGTTGGAAGTGGTGGTGCCAGTGTTGGTAGTAATGGTGTTGGTTGCTTTAATTTTAGAGGTTGGACTTAGTATGCTAAGGCAAAAGAAGATGTAGACAATTCAGTTCATATATTGTGAAGAAGTAAAACTAATGTTTAATACAAATTTGAAAAAACAAAATTATATGTCAGAAAAGAATATATGCAAAAGTTATTTGAAGAGACACAAGGAAAATGATTCCCAAATAGAAACAAAAATTTTTAATAATTTTTACAACATAGATTAACTATTCTCATTATATTGTGTAGACTATTGTAAAGTTTAGTTAATTGGGTTCTGTATTACCATAAAACCAGCACACTTATTTTAAGTTGATTTAAATTACAGAAATGCCACTAAAACGAATAAAAGTGAAAGCTAACAGTTTTATGGATTTTAGAGTTTCTCATGTTTATTGAAATCTATTTATTAACTTGAAAAACGTTAGTTCTTAATTGCTCTAAGTAATTGGTTCTGTCCTGATTAAGTTATGAAGAAAATTAAATGGTTACCGATTGGTTATAAGTCTGTGAATATCCTAATTAATTTCACAATAAAAAATATGTCTTGAATTTTTTCTTAGTTCTTGCTACTTTTGTAAAGGAAATTAGCTGCTTGAGTTCAAAATTGAACAGTAGCCATGATTATTTTTCTTGGGGGCCATAGAATTCTCACTTTTTGGCTTTTTCCTGGTCAGGAAACAATGAATATAATAAAATTCTGAAAGGTTCTGCATAAAAATCAAAGCAACCACAAAGGTATCTTGGCACATGATTTTGTGTTTTAATATCACAGGAGACTTTATTTGAGTACATGTGTAACAAAGGCTATAGGTTATTTATTTATTTATTTTTATTTTGAACTTTCATTTTTTTTAACCAAACCATTTATCAGTGGCAAGTCATTTTTGGTCAAAGCATTTATTAAAATTGCCAAAATGAGAGTTTGACAGGTTTTAAGTTTTCTAGCAGTCAGTTCACTAGCTATATTTGAATACTAAACAGCTGTCCAGGTACAATTGGAACATTTATTAACTTGCATCTAGTCACAATTGTGGTGCAGTTCAGTGTGTGACAACTTGGTAAGCTTTAGAGACTCACACTTGACTTTTAAGGCAGCAAGCTACCATATTTGCTTGTAACATTTTCTCCTGTATTCCAGTTACTGACTTGAAGTTTCAGCTTCTAAGCTTTGGAGAGTTAAAAATTCTGACTTTTCAAAGAATAAGACATAAATCACCAATATCCTCTAAAATCTTCCATTTACTCATGAGAAATAGGCAGGTAATTGTTTTAAAAAAAAAAAACACTTAGATGGATCAACAAAGGATACTTGGAAAAGCACTAATAGTTTTCTTTTTCTGTTTACTATAAGCAAAATGAAAAGGCAATCAGCAATGTGTACAGCAAAAAGACAATCTACTAAATCCGGGCCCTATGGAACTAATAACAGCAGCCTAACCATAAACAAATTAAACATTTTTAATATATGCCAGATTTTTAATGGGGAAGTCATTAAAATCTCAGTGTTCATTTCATTTATTTCTGTGTCAAATATCCATAGGATTGTTGGATGTGTAAAACATAAATAATTAAATAAGACAACATTTGCTAATCTTTCAACCATAAACAGATATCAATTGTGTTTTCAAATACATATTAAAGAATGCAAATATATGTTCTCATTTGATTTGGAGGTTATTACTCCAAAGCAACACGGAAGACTAAAAATAAGCAAACAGCAAATACTAAACAAATGAAGAGTTTTATAATTTTTTCTTTGAATATTTTACTATATACTGTTTAATTTTGTAAGTCAAGACAAAAACCATGACATATCTCAAGGAATTAAGATTTTTTTATGACGCCTTTGTGTTCAGCTAGCCTGAGGCTTAAATGTTTGAAAGGCCTTATTTATTAATCATGATGACAGTTGTGTTATGAAGAACAAGTGCAATGTCATTACAATGTCTCAAGCACTGTTATAAGTTATCCTGTGTGCTCATTTTATTTGATAACCATCCCTGTTACCATATGTGTAGAGGGAAACAAGTATTAAGGCATTGTGGCCAATATGAGGTCTCCAGTACCTTCTGATTCAAATTTCACTCAAAATGTAGAATTTATATGCCCGTCAAAATCAGTCCTTACTTGTGTTTTTATATTTGTTAGCAACAGACATTTTGCATTTATCTTATAAAATTAATATTGAGATAAACTATGTAATGATATGTATAGTAGCATGTACATTTACTTTTTTATTTTTTATTTGATGTGTATGGGTATTTTACTTGAGTGTATATAGGTTCACTGCATAATGGTCTAGAGCCTAGGGAAGGCAAGCAAAAGAGGATATGGGATCGATCTCCTAGACTGGAGTTACAGACTGTTCTGAACTTCAAAGTGGGTGTTGGTAACTAAAGCCCTGTCCTTTATATAAGCAGCCAGTGCTCTAAAGCGTTGAGCCACCTTTCCAGCCTCATTTGTCTAGTTTTATAAATTTCATATTTTTAAGATTCTAACAAGTAACAGATATAATGTTTCAATTATGATTCTTGGTGCTCTGTTTTATAAAACATTTTAGGCTTACATTGTAATACTGTCACAGCCTAAACTGTTGAAATTACTCTATTTTCTTGGCTAAAGGTAATTTTCCTGGCTGAGTCAAGCAACAGAACCTGAAGACAGCTCAGGTGTATTATGTGAAGCAAAGTACACACAATAGACTGAATCATTACTGTGGCCATAGGCTCTGACATAGTTACTCAAATAGAATTGCATTATTTGAGAGATGACGGGTTTTCAATTTTGTGGCATCTGGATACTTCTGTAAAAACATATAAGTCAAACAATGGGTAATAAAAGATATTGATAACTGAGAATTACAAATGGCAGTTATAAATTGTTGAGAATAGTATTGGGAAAATATAAAACCTGCAGGGTTCATAGTTTTTTACTTCCAGGGTATAAATTCATTCCTCCTTGAAAAGAAATGATTGTGAGTGTGCAACCATAAAGGGCTGTGATTGATTTTCTTGGGTTACTGGAAGCCATCAGTTTCTTCCTTTTGAATTATAGCTCCTATGTCACAATTCAAGGAGCCTTAATGCTAGTTAATGTCTGAACCCAGGAAGAACACATAATAAACTTGTGGATTGCCTTTTTTCGTACACTTCATTTAGGAAAGCTAATTGTTTAGGGAATAGACGTTCCTTGGCTCATTGGCTTAATAATGCAGGAAACTCTCTTGGAATTCCGAACAAGGATGCTAAACTCAGCCTAAATGAATAATCCTTCCTTAACTCACACATGTGAGAAGAAGCAGAATGCCTTATTAAATCTAAACCAATAGTGAATGAATTCACTAACTATTCTTCCCTGCTGGGGCATTTAGCCTTTAGTAGCCTTGAGGTCTAAGCTGTGCAGAATGTAAATCCTCATTAATTTGAAGCAAAAGAAAATCACAAATGTAACATTCACTTACAAAACTCTGTCTTCTAATTCAAAGTGATAGGAATTAGGAGTGAGAGAGCTCAGTTCTCTAGGCAGCTAGTCAGGTCACAGGCAAACAAAAGTGTCTGTATGCCCTAGCATATTTGGAAGCTAAGCCTGAGAATAAAGGTTTCCTAGTAAACTCTACAAAATTAGTGATAAAGCCAATGACAAAAAAATAGCTCAGGAGGTAAAATTCCAAAGACTACCAAGCCTCCATATAAAACACACAATTGCCAGGCTTTCTTCATTTCAATTTTCTAGTTTATTTTCCTTGGGCTGAAGGGAGGGCTTTTTCTGAGTCTTCCCTGTTCCATTTCAACCTGACTAGTCAATTCTTTGCCTGTACCCACTGAACTATCCAAATATTCTAATCAAATTATTAGTTTTATCATAATTTGATGCTTATATTGTATATATGCATGAACAAATTGGTCCCTTCCTAAGTTATAAAAGCAATTCCTTTTCCAAGTATTGCTTGGGATTCCATGCTGATAGCTCGCCTTGCTGAAGGGGGCTGTTACTCTACACCTCTCAATTAAACTTTGTCTTCTACTACCTCAGTTGCTCTTGTCATTCTTCCATTTGGATTGTGAGACAATAAAGTAACTTTAACTCAGGCATCTCCCAACAAGAGTACTTCTCCCTTAGAGAACGCCGCAATCAATTGTCTGTAAAGTCCTTAGTACTGTATTATAATACTTGGTTTCCTTCATTCTCATAGAGAGCAGGCACTCCTAAAATAACATTATTTTCTTGAATTGAATTTCTGAGATGCAAATTTAGAATAGGAAAAACTAGACTGATATTTCAGCCACTATGCCCAGAACCCCTATGTTGCTAGACTTGCGTATTTTGTTTGTGAGAAACACCATTAATTTGTGTGAAAATGAACAAGTTAAGAATTAAAATGTCTTAACATTTTATATTTCATTTACAAAAGTTATGATGCTCATAGCCAAAGTCTTCATACTTGAAGAAAAGAAATGAACATATGTGCAATTGCCCTCTGAGATATATTATACAGTATATTGATATAATAAATAGTAAAGTCATATAAATACGAGTTTGCTGTGATAAAATAGCACTGCTGTTTTTCTAAGTATAAATTTTGGAGATGGTGATATATAGCTCATTCTTTATTTAATTGGATATTCTCTGTGTTTACATTTCAGTTGTTATCCCCCCCGCAATTCCCATCTCCCCTCTACCTCCCATTGCTGCCATGAAGATGCTTCCTCTCTGAACCACCCTCTCCACCTCAGCACCTCAGCATTCCCCTACACTGGGAAAATGAGCCTTTGCTGGACCAAAGGCCTTACCTCCCATTAATGCCAGACAATGCCATCCTCTGCTCCATATGCACCTGGGGCCATGGGTCTCTCTATGCAAAAGCATCGATTGGTGTTAATATTTACAAAGGAACTATCTAAACAATAAACAATTATACCAGTTAAACCAAGGCCATAACTCAAATGGCTATAATTTTCTAATGCACATAAAATATGTTAACACCATTTACTCATCAAATTTATCTCAACTTTCTCAAGAATAAGGTTGAATAAACTTGAAATAGATAAACTACAAAAGGATAAAGTAGACTCTAACATTTTGAAAGGTAACCTGATTTCATTCAATTTATGACCCTGACTAATTTCTCTAGAATTTATCTGACCATAATAATAAATAATTTTATACTTGATAAAGTAAAAATATAATTGCTGTCTCAAAACATTTATATTGAAATAATCCAAAGAACATTTTAAAAATGTGCCTCTCACCAAAAATCCTACTGCCCTTTCACGCTGTGTCACAGTGCAGGAATAATTTTCAGCAATGCAAAGGTTCCAGATTTTATGCCTGTTGAAATAAAGTTATTAATAAATCAATCTAAAAGAAAGAACACAATTTAGCAATGTTCACATGAGTATACCGCCTTTAAAACTATGGAACTGGAATGGCTCAAGGACTGATGCTTAAAGCCTTTTTCACTGGGAGATGGAAGTCCTGGTATAGACAGGTTTTAGAGGATAAGCTAATTATGTTTACAGAAAATAAAAAAGGGTCAAAACAAAAACAGTGGCCTTGGGCTTCACACATTAGGTCCTGCATATAATATCTGCCAGTCTCTTTTCCATGGCTGATTCTCCCAGAGAATAGTAGGTATCACATAATAATGACTTCCAATAAGGAAGGAAATTCAGTCACAAAAGCAAACTCCAGCAAACAGGACTCTTGACACTTCTGGAGAAAGAAGAAAGGAAAGAAGATGAGAAAAGAGAGGGTAAATAGAGGTCAAACAGAACTGTTTTCTGTAAATTTAATTTTTTCGAAGTCTACTTTAATGATGGTTTTTAAATGCTTTACCTTTCCTTGCAGCATGCCACCAACCAGAAGTAGAGTAAAAGAAAGAATATGGGAAGTGGACTTGTTCAGAATGTTCTTTGAAGTAATTCTTTAAAATTTTTTTATTAGATATTCTCTGTATTTTCATTTGAAATGTGATTCTCTTTTCCCTCCTTGTTCCTATCCGACTCCCCCTCCACTTGTCTTGCCCTCTTCCTAATCATTCTCTCTACCCAATTTCCCTGCCATTCCCCTACATTGGAAAAAAAAAAAAAAAAAAAACATGCACTCCCTGAACCAAAGGCCTCTTCTCACACTGATGCCAGACACTGCAACCTTTAGCTGCACATACACCTGCAACCATAGGTCTCTCAATGCTCTCAATGTGTTCTCAGTGGTTGGTCTTTTGGCCAATGAGGGTTGTCAAGGGTTTGGTTGGTTGATAATATCTTCCCATGTGGTTGCAACCCCTTTTCAGCTTTCAGTCATTTCATTAGCACCTTTATTGGGGTCCCTGTGTTCAACCCACTGGTTAGCTGCAAGCATATTCTGCTGCATCTTTATGAGTCTAGAGGAACCCCTGAGGAGACATCTTTATCTGGTTCTTGACAGTAAGTACTTCTTGGAATTAGCAATAGTGCTTGGGTTTGGTGGCTGCATATGGGATGGATGACCAAGTGAGGCAGCCTCTGAATGATCTTTTCTTCAACCCCTGTTCCTCTTTTTGATCTTGTATTTTCTCCCATGAGTCTTTTGTTCTACCTTCTAAGAATGACTGAAGTATCCCCATTTTGGCCTTTCTTCTTTTGGGGCTTCATAAGGTCTGTAAATTGATTTGGGTATTCAGAGCTTTCTGGGGCTAGTATCTGCTTATCAGTGAGTGCATACCATGTGTGTTCTTTTGTGACTGGGTTACCTCACTCAGGATGATATTCACTAGTTCCATCCATTTGCTTAAGAATTTCATAAAGTCATTGTTTCTAATAGCTGAGCAGTACTCTTTTGTGTAAACATACCACACTTTCTGTATCCATACCTCTGTTGAAGGACATCAGGGTTCTTTCCAGCTTCTTGCTATTATAAATAAGGCTCCTATAAACATGGTAAATCATGTGTCATTGTTATACATTGGAGAATTTTTGGGATATATGCCAGGAGACACATAGGCACAGGGGAATTTTTTCTAAGCAGAACACCAAGGACTTATACTCTAAGAGCAAGAAACAAAATGGGAACTCATGAAATTGTAAAGTTTTGTAAGGCTAAGGACACTGTCAAAAAGACAAAAAGGCAGTCAACAGATTGAGTAAAGGTTTTTACGAATCCTAAATCTGATAGATGGCTTATATCCAATATATACAAAAAACTTAAAAAAATTAGAACCCAGCGAATCAGACAATTTTATTAAAAAATGGGGTACAGAGCTGAACAAAAAATTCTCAATTGAGGAGTAACAAATGGCCAAGAAGCACCTAAAGAGATGCTCAACACCCTCTAGGCATCAGGGAAATGCAAGTCAAAACAGCTGTGAGATTCTACCCCATACCAGCCAGAATGGCTAAAATAAAAATTTCAGATGACAGATGATGATGACAAGGATGTAGAGAAAAAGGAACACTCCTCCACTGTTAGTGGGGTTGTAAGCCAGCACAACCACTCTGGATATCAGTCTGGCGGTTCCTCAAAAGTTTGGATGTAGTACTACCTGAAAACCCAGCTATTCTATTCCTGGGCATATACCCCAGAGATGCTTTGAAGAAATTCTTATCTGTCTTGTCTAGGAATCAAAAGTTCAGTTCACAGGTTAGCAGGCAGCGGAACCTTGATCTACTTGCAAGCATTTCACAGATACACCAGCTGTACAGTTCAGTAGATCTGTGATAGCAAACAGGAATCAGCAGTGGTGCCACTACCTATCAGGAACAACCATGCCTCAGCCTTGACAGGAGTTAGCAGTCAGCAGGAGGAAACCAGGAGGAACATCAGGAAAAGTTCTAGGCTGTGCCTCTCTCAGGGAAGCAAAGATCAGCAGGAGTGGGGGAAGTGAGACCCACAAGTTTTGCAGTTGTCTGTGTCAGGAAACCAAACTCAGATCCATCACTCTGTTGAGTTCTATTTATATCCTCCAAACATCACATGTCTTCCACAGGTATGTGTCTTGCCTCACCATGACTGTCTAAGCAGACATCACTCTGTCAATCATCCCAAGTCATCAGGAAAGAGCAAGAAACTGGAGCACACTACCAAAAGGTTTAAAGTACATTTCTCTCTACAGAGTCCTGACAAATGGAGTCTCACTACACACGGTAAGGCAAAATAATACATGGGTGTTGTTAACGAAACATTCTTCATTATGTGTTCTTTTCTGTGCTTGCTTTAGCATAACATCCTCTCTTTTGTGTCTGCTTCAGAAAAATACTCCTTTATGAGTCAACCTTAGCCTTTCACCTGTGTCCACTTCAGGAAAACACTCGTTTACATGATTGCTCCAACAAAATCACTTCCAACACAACTGACTTTCCAAAGGAATCTTAGGTTTCCACTTAAATTTTCTGAACAGTTCAAAAGAGCTTATTCTGGAAGACCTACAGGAGAGAAACTGGGCTGAGCTCTGAATACAAGGACAGCAAATGGTATATGCCAATGATTTGAAGCAGGGTGATGGGACCAATGAAGACCCATGGGTTAAGAGTTATAAAGGTCTCCAGCAACAAAGGTACTTTTATCAAATTCAAACAAGTATTTTTTCATGAAGTTTGGTAGAAGTTTCAGTTATTGATACTGTGAGATGAAGTACTTGATTTGATAACAAGAATGAGGAGTTCTCTAAAGTAATGGCAGGTTCTTTGTTCAGACTGCATCTAGAAATGGCAACCACAGGATTCATAAGAAACACTCAGTGGAACTCAACTAAAGCTTGGAGAAGCAGAGAGCTAACCAACTGTCTGCAGACATGCCAACTTGGAAGCCTCACCAAGATCTCCAGTTCGAGGGGAACACAAAAAGCCCCAATGCCCAAGGTTTCTCTAATAATAAAGACTTGTCACTGCATAGGGTCGGCAAGGACACAAAGCATAATGGTCTTTCTCATCACTTAGTTCCCAGAGAAGGAGGAAAAATGAAGCTATATGGGAAGCTGCAGAATGTAGTTCCAGCTCTTCTCTGTGTTTTGTCAACTTTGCTTGATGTAGCAAATAAGATATCTTGATAGGCTCACCTCTGTAATCACTATTTTATACTTGGGAAAATAATGTTTGCTCAAGCTGAAAGAAAAAAAAAAAAAAAAAAAAAAAAAAAAAAAAAAAAAAAACCAACCTGGATATTTCTGAAGCCTCGTAATCTTTCTTCTAATAATTTTGAAATTTTAATTAAGTCACCAATGTTGCCGTCTAAATACAGAGATCAGGACATCTGTATTGGCTTCAAATCATCCACAGAAATTGAGTACCGTACTCAAACTAGCATCATCGAATATATTTGCCAAGCAGGGTTCTTAAGTGAATGATTTCTATGATGACATGGCCTCCATCAAATGTACCACAGTGGAGCCACTTAAAGTTGTGTCTTCAGAGCATTCAGTGCCTTCTAAAACATTCCTGTAACATGAAATAGAAAAGCTGATCTTCCCCTGAAGACTATTTTGCTAATGGAAATTTTCAGAGAAGGAGAAACGGGAACCAGAGTGATTTGCTACCAGCTAGTATCTCTGCAAGGTGGTATCAGGTGTGTCCTTACATCTTACACTTATTTTTGTTTTCATGAAGTATAAATTCTTACTGTTCATAATATTAAATGAATTTATGGCTCTTAGAGCCAAGAAAAATGAAAATGGGGAAATGCAGCATTAACATTTATGATGACTTCAGTGATATATAAAATGAATAATATTCACCGAGAACTTTCCCTAGTTCCTAATGTTCTCATTCTAAGTTCACACTGGGACAGTGAAAGTCAGAAAAATTCACTGGCATTAACCCAATGCCTATATTTCACAGCATGTCGTAAATGAAACTTTACTCTGTCTCTGTAGCTATAAAACCTGGTAGGGAAATCAGATTCACTTTATGATCTTTCCTAGCTAAGATGTTCCATAATTCCCAATTCTGTGCTTCACTGACAGTTTTTAAGCATTCTCAAACTTGGATGTTGATTAGAATTTTCATTTGGTTTAAAGAAAATACAAACTCCAAGCACACTACTTTAGAGTCCGTAATAAATGGAGAGAGACCTGGGATAGATAAACACTGAGTCAAGCATGACTCTCAGGAGGTCTTGGGTATCACCACTTACGAAAATGCATGATTTGGGACCTGATGCTTCATTTCACTGTGTCTCAAGTTTCACATGTAATAATAATAATAACACTAACTACTCTCTTCAGAGCATTGGCCCAGAAATATAATTAATTAATTAATTAATTAATACCAAAATGGCCTATGTTAAATGAATATGCACTACTGTTATTTTAATTACTTCCTTACATGGGAAAAATAAAATGGATTGAATGAAAGTGTAGGTGATGATGTTGGAAGCCCTTTATTCAGGGTTGGAAAAGTACTGGCAGGGACAGACACAATGTCTCAGGTAAGGCAGCCATGTAAACTTTATGATTGTTTCTCCTCTAAAGCCTGGACTTTATCTTCAGTAATATGGAAAATATATGGAAAAATACTTATGGACATGTTGCTGAAGGTGCCAAAATGGTTATGAATTTTAGCTGGGAATGAAGGATTACTTAGTCTCTAACTTATTTTCAAAATTCAATTCTCTCTATGCCTTAAAGGCAACTCATATGCCATCTTGACAGGCCTTCAAGGCCACTTAAATGACATTTTCTCCAGGAAAATTTCCCATCATCTTTTTGTGTTGACACATGCACTACTGTTCACTCTTATTGGGAAAAACAGAGTGAAGTGTGCTAACAAGTTAGTCAACATATGTTTGATAGTGTATACTGTGGCTGAAGTTCCAGTCTAGCATTTTGAAAATAGTAATTCATGTAATTGTAATGAGGAGCTACAAAATCAGCCATACTTCTTCACATATTTATAGAGATACTTCTTGATGCCATGTCTTTGGCCATTCTTCGCCATTTTTTTCTCAGCCCCTCAAAATTCTGATGTTCTAAGTTTGTTTTGATAGAGTAGCAAAGATATTTTGCTTGTCAAAACTTGAGGATTAAAGGGTGAGTGCCCATTGTTTACGTGTAAACAAGAAGTAATATTATTCCCACTTGACAAATGAAAAATTCAGATGTGACACAAATCATGAAAGGAAGTGTTTGTCATGTGTTCTGTCCACACAATCATTGTCTAACACACAGACACCATGCTGTACTCTAAGGCAAACCTGTGTGCTGTATATATGACAAATCCTCAGAAAATACTACATATAAATGACAGATGGTATGACATTCAATATTTGTTTAATTTATTCTCACTTTCCTTTGCAAATAAGGTCATTTGCATTTTTGTGTATCTCCACTTCAGATCCTAAATGCCACAAAATATTTGGTAATTGCCTATGAAGCTGCCAGGAGTCATGATAATAACTTTGTAATGCCTACACGGAACAATCTCTTTTTCATCTCTGCTTTTTGTTCAACTCAGTATTTAGGGACTTCAGATACAATCATCTTTAAAAGGTGAAAACTTGAGGAAGACAAGGTAATTTGATAAAATCCAGACAGACAGAATGTTCTTTTACAGATTCTAGGCAAGTAGGCTTTCAACCTAAATATGTGACAGGCAAAGGGAGGTTCTGTTTTCATTATATATGACATATTCCATCTCCACATAGAAAAAATTAAAGAGTTCTTCATCATCCTCATTTTCTTCATCAACACACACACACACACACACACACACACACACACACTCACACTTTATTTTTTTTTCCTTCAGTAGGTCATATTCTGGAAAACTAACTTAATTTCTAAGAAGAAATCATAGATAACATATGTGAACCTCAATTGCTAATACAGTTCAGACCCCTTTGATTTATAATTCAATGAATAAATATCACAAATCCTTAGTAAGCTGAAATATCAGGCCTTCTGACCTATTCAGATGCTAATGTCTCATTGAAGTTTCTGCCTTTACCCAAGGAAAATAGAACTCATGGGAGAATCTTGAATGCCAGCCCCAGGAGGGTGAACTTTAACAGCCAATGCAAACACCAGGAAGGCCAGATCTATGGAAGTCAAGAGGATATACTCAAAGAAAATATAAACATGTTATCTTTTCTTCATTGCTCCTCCCCTCTAAGACCTATATATTTCTAGATATTGTAGGCAAGCAAAAATTTGCCAATTTTGCAATTTGCATTAGTTATCAAGGTCAGAAAAATGTGAAAGACACATTAACTGTAATTTCAGATTATTTCAGTGCAAAAATCTTTTCATTCCACACAATACCATGCTATTTTGGATGAAACTGAATTTTATGTATGGAATGATACACTAGACACTTGTGTGATGATTTCATTGTGGCTAATGTTATGCTAAGAAAATCCAGAAATTAAAGGCCAGAAGTAAGAAAGTAAAGAGAGGAGAGAAGGATGAAGCCTATTATTCATCTGAAAGTATAGATTCATAAGGATAATAAGATTTTTTTCATTTCATCATTTTCTTGTCTTTTTTTATCCTTTTGAAGAGATACATTAGAAATAGAAACGTTTAAATCCTAGACTCTGGATTTAGAACTTAATAGATTCAATGCTGATACAGTGATCATGTGTATATCCCTGTGAACACAATTAGGTATTACCTTTAGAGATAATAATGATCTGGATATATCTAAGCTGTTCATGTTATGATGTAGTGTGTCTTTGAAGTTCCTGCTTTCATAGGTGAGGGGATTTGTTTCAAAGCCCTTATATCATTTTTCTTTATGTGTTTTTCTCTAGGATATTTAGCTAAAAGGTTTACATAAAAATGAAGAAGAGAATAAAATAATCCTTTTAGCTTAATATATGATAAAAACATAGTTTAACTCTAGATCCCAAGCTGTCACTGCCTTGCTCTTTATCTTTCTATATCCCCAAAAATATTTCAAATTTAAACTTTGGGACCCCTTGGGAAAGACTGAGCTGCAAGGCAAACTATGAACATAGAAGAAGGTATTTGAATGTAGGGTCAGGTCTATTCCACACTTCAGGAGCCAGATACGTGACAGAAGAGGAAAGTAACAGGCCAGCATTGCCTTCGAAATCATTTTAATGAGGCCCATAGTACCAGTAGAGTAAGAGACTACTCTTGGGTAACAAGGAGCAAGTGAAAGAGTGAAGAAGTAGCCTCAAATGCTTTAATACCAATTTGTCCCTCAAGCAGAACTGAATGCAACCCAAAAATAAATGAATAAAGCAGAAAAAGGGTACAAGCATCACAATGCAGTGTAGACATTTGATGCTCTCAGTACATGAAGAGGAAGGAGTAAACAAACAAGAAAAGAAAAAAAGAAGGAGGGAAGAAGTTAGTAGTGAATGGAGGAGGTATAATGTGGAACTATCACACATAATCTTGCGTTTAAAACAATAGGCTATGAAATACAGAATATATATGAATTAAAAAAACTAATATTTTGTTTTAAAAAATTACTCCAGCAAGTTATTGTCACGTCTAAATCAGTACTAGAAGAGTTTGTTCAAGGCACCAGCATAGCAGACCAAGATGAACTCAGTTCACCAGAAGCATGGGGGCTCGAAATATAGAGATGAGAAAGACTACAGCTCAAAGACCTCCTGTGTCTGATTGCCTTTACCTAAAGGGAAATTTGGTCTTCCTTTAATTGTCTTATTCCTTAAACTGGAGGCAGTTTTAAAACGTAATGTCTTTATCAGGATTAAATTTGAATCCAAAGGCCAAAGCTGAAGATATGAAAACCTGATTGTCTCACTCTAGTTAGGACAACTATTATCAATATACTAAGAAAAATATGATTGTATGGAGAAAAAAAAACTCTTACACACTGTTCATAAGTGTGTAAGAGATGTCTGCATAGAACTAAATATGAACTTTCTTCATAACATTGACCTAAAATCTAGTATTTCATGCCTAGCACCATGTCCAAAAAATTTATTTCATTACACAAAATAATATTAGCCTTTCTGGTTTCTTGTGGTACTACCTACAGAGGTTCACACATGGGATCAGTGCATGCTTCCACTCAACGGACCACTGGACAAAGATTGTGATACATGCCTACAGTGAAATATTGTTCACTATGAGACTTGGAATGAAAACAGTTAGAAGCATTCTTACTCATGATTTCAGAACAAAACAAGTGCATGTTTGACACAGATATAGATGCACCACACTGAACACATAAATGTCTACAGTTAACACAAGGTTAGAAAGGTTATGTTCACTACCACCGTCACCTTCTCCCATAAGAAACTGCCGTTTCGTAGCACTATCTTTCTTGATGACAGCATTTAAAAGAAATATTTCCTAAGTCCTTCAAAAAGATCACTTAATGTTGACAAACTGGAAAACATTTGCATTTGATGCAGAGAAATGGTTTGATGTAACAAGCGACCTTAAGTACTTCGTGTAAAGTGGTAAAGTCAGAAACTAGAATCACAAGGAAGCTTCTCAGTACCTTGGCCAAATTAAAGGGGCTGTGAAGTTCCATCTTGGTCAATATCATCAGCAGGGCTTCCAGAAGGCAGAAAAAAATTGGGGAGAAAGCATGATTAAATCAAAGCTGGGGGTCTAAATTAAGGCTAAGAACATGTTGCCTGGGGAAAGAGAGTGTCCTCTTGCTGGGCATCTTATAGCTCAGGTTTACAGAAAATAGCTGTACTGAAAGGAAGAGCACCAAAAAGATGTTCTAAGGGAGCAGGCTGATGGGATTGGTAAGAACCTATGTGTCCTTGTCGTTAGCCTCATCAGTACATGATTTTATAGGTAGACACTATAGGCCAACAGATCAATTTTTTAGGTGAAGCAATGTCACAGAGGAAGCAAACAAGCTGTGCTGGCTTCATTACAAGTGGGACCCTGCTGAGGTCCTTTGGTTTGCTTTTAAATGGCTCAGATGTTGTGTGGGGAGGAGATATCCAGTTTGGATTATCTGACTCATTCCATCTTGTACAACAATTACATTATGGAATGAGTTATACAACTCTGCCCTTTGCACACATGTAATTAACTTGAACTTTAGGGATCTTACACACTAGATCTAACCTTCCTCTCATTTGTCCTTACATAGTTGCTTGATAGGGGTTTTGGGGAGCTGGAAATGCTCTGGAGTTTTGTAGATGGTGATAATTTGGACAACGCAGGAGGACATCTTCCTTTAAAAAATACTGTCCCTTAAGAATGAACAAGTGGAGCATCATGTTCACCACTGTGTGCAAGAACAAGGAGACAGTGGTACAATGAGGGTATTGACCTCTCTCTCTCCTCCCTGATTTTCAGCTTAGAAACCACTTCTCCTGATGAAATGGTCTCAGAGGTATAAGAAGCACCAGTGTGTCAATGACTTATAGCCTGGTCTTGGTACTAGAACTTTTGTCTTCCTACACTTCAAAAATAATCGTAAGAAAACTGAAATGCATTAAAATATGACAATCAATGTGTAATTATTAATATGAAAAGAGAAAAACCATACTGAGATGATGTTGTGGTATTAATAGGAAGATGAAAGGCCCCATGCCCATAGAACTCTAAAATAAAGAGATCACATTAAAAAAGAAAATTAAAAAGCAAACATCATTAAAAAGAAATTAAGCCTTAATATGAATTATGATAAGAGTACATAGCAATTTAAAATTAATTTGCAATCCAGGTCTAAGTTCCTGAAATAAATTATTGTGAAGGCTGAACAGTCCAAAATATCCAAGAGCAATAGAATATTCACAGAGTGCAAAAGTTACATTAACAAGAAAATAAGGGACATGTTCAAACTCTAATTTAACTAGTGAAATGGGTAGTTTTCTTGAAAAATCTTATGATCCGGCCATATATTTACTGTATGGCTACTCTAAATCCTGAATTCTTTGTTAGCAACTTGAAATAATAAATGCTCACTTATATCCAAGTAAAAATACACATTTTCTAAAAGATTTAACTGATTTCATTGCCTGCAGTATCCGTTGACTCCAGCCATAAGTGTTTTGCATAGGCATAGCAACTGAGACATAGGAAAACCACTAAGGATTAGAGAACACTGACATCTCCACTGCCAGAATCAGGGATAATAGTTCCTCAGCTGGGTCTGGATCCTGTGATTTCTCTGTCACCAGGACTGGAAAAAAGATGAGCTTGATTCTGTGTTTTCTTTCTGAACAGTGGCACAGCTGCTGAGACCTAGAGTACATTGGCCATACCTTGTCCAGAAGATACATTTGTAGCAGATTTTCAAGAAGGGTAGGTAGCAGAAGAAGGAGGTGGAGAGTAGGCGGAGAAGATAGTCAAAGTGCATGATATATGTATGAAAACTGAGAATAATCTAATCTATTTATGTTTTGCAGTGTAATAAAATATAAGCATATTTTGAAAGTGAGAAATGTCATTTACTAAATGGCTGAGTGGCCATAAAATATATTTCTATAAAATATATTATTCTGCACATTGACAAATGTGTTTACTATGTATTACATATTTATCATTTATGATTATTATTATTTTTTAACAACATTATTTTACAAAACAAAGATAAATGTACAGATTTTAAGCATTGATTGCATAAAATTATACAATACATTTTTGTCAGTACTTTTTTTCAGATTTTAAAATAATTTTTACATAAAACTGTATGAATATATTTTTTAGTCAGTACTTGATTTTTTAAAGGTTTGATAGTATGCATTGAAAACTTAATAGTTACAATGAGAATAAAGTACATGTAAAACAAAATGTAACATGGAAATAGTCAAAGTTTTCTTGTTGTGTAAAGATATTTTTTGTTTTGTTTTGTTTTGTTTTCTTTATTTCTTGGACTTCATACACTCTGTGAGTTGTTTCTGGGCAGTGCGAGCCTCTGGGGTTAGCATCCCACAATCAATGACGGCATATTTGGTCTGTTCTTTTGTGACTGGGTTATCTCACAAAGAATGATATTCTCCAAATGCAGCCATTTTCTTAAGAATTTGGTCAAGTCATTGTTTCTGGTGGCTGCATAGTATTCCATTGTGTAAATGTACCACAATTTTTGTATCCATTCATCTTCTGAAGAAAATCTGGGTTCTTTCCAGCTTCTGGCTATTATAAATAGAGCTGCTATGAACATTGTGGTGCATATATCTTTGTTGTGTACTAAGTTGTCTCTGAAGTATATGCCCAGAAGTGGAATAGCTGGGTCTTCAGGTAGTATCATGTCCAATTTTCTGAGGTGTCACCAGACTGATTTCCAGAGTGGTTGTATTAGTTTGCAACCCCACAAACAGTGGAGAAGTGTTCCTCATTCTCCACAACCTCACAAGCATCTGTTGTTGTCTGACTTTTAGATCTTGGCCAATCTGACTTGTGTGAGGTGGAATCTTAGGGTTGTTTTGATTTGCATTTCCCTGATGGCTAAGGATGTGGAGCACTTCCTCAGATATTTCTCAGTCATTCGATATTCCTCAACTGACAACGTTTTGTTTACATCTGTACTCCATTTTAATAGGGTTATTTGATTCTCTGGTGTCTAGCTTTTTGAGTTCATTGTATAACTTAGATATTAGGCCTCTATCTGATGTGGAGTTGGTAAAAATCTTTTCCCATTCTGTTGGCTGCCATTTTGTTTTCTTGACAATGTCCTTAGCCTTACAGAAACTTTGCAATCTCATTAAGTCCCATTTGTTAATCTTTGACCTTAGAGCTTTAGCCATTGGTGTTTGGTTAAGAAAATTTTCTCCTGTGCCTAAATGTTCTAAAGTTTTCCCTATTTTCTCATCTAATAGTTTCAGTGTATCTGGTTTAATGTGGAGATCTTTGATCCACTTACACTTGAGCTTTGTACAAGGAGATAAGAAAGGGTCTATTTTCATTCTTTTGCATGTTGAATGCCAGTTGGACCAGCACCATTTGTTGAATAGGCTGTCCTTTTTCCAATGAATGTTTACGGCTCCTTTGTCAAAAATTAGGTGACCATATACATGAGGGCTCATTTCTGGATCTTTTATTCTATTCCATTGATCCACATGCCTATTTCTGTACCAGTACCATGCAGTTTTCAGCACAATTGCCTTGTAATATAGCTTGAGGTCAGGGATAGTGATTCCCACAGATGTTTTCTGGATGTTGATGATGGATTTCGCTATTCTAGTTCTTCTGTTGTTCCATATGAAATTGCACCTTGACTTTCCAATTCCATGAAGAACTGGGTAAAAATTTTGATGGGGATTGCGTTGAATCTGTAGATTGCTTTTGGTAGGATGGCCATTTTTAAAATGTTGATCTTTCCAGTCCATGAGCATGGGAGATCTTTCCATTTTCTGAGATCCACCTCAATTTCCTTCTTTTTTTTTTTCTCTTTAAACAACTTTATTTTACAAAACAAAGATAAATGTACAGATTTTAAATATTTTTTGCTTAAAATTATACATTTCTGTCAGTTCTTTTTTCAGATTTTAACATAAAACTCTGTGAATGTATTTTTTTAGTAAGTACTTGATTTTTTTCAAGTTTTGATAGTATGGCTTGAAAACTTAATAGTTACAATGAGCATAAGGTACATGTAAAACAAATTGTAAAATGGAAATAGTTAAAATTTTCTTGTTTTGTAAATTTTTTTTTTGTTTTGTTTTGTTTTCTTTCTTTCTTGGACTTCATACAGTCTGTGAGTTGTTTCTGGGGAAGTGTAAGACTCTGGGGTTAGCATCCCACTATCAGTGACTGCATATTATGTCTGTTTTTTGTGACTGGGTAATCTCACTCAGGATGATATTCTCTAGATGCAGTGATTTTCTTAAGAATTTGGTTAAGTCATTGTTTCTGGTGGCTGAGTAGTATTCCATTGTGTATATGTACCACAATTTCTGTATCCATTCATCTTCTGAAGGACATCTGTGTTCCTTCCAGCTTCTGGCTATTATAAATAGAGCCGCTATAAACATTGTGGTACAAATATCTTTGTTGTGTATTAAAGTGTCTCTAGGGTA
This sequence comes from Micromys minutus, assembly GCF_963924665.1. Lineage (NCBI taxonomy): Eukaryota > Metazoa > Chordata > Mammalia > Rodentia > Muridae > Micromys > Micromys minutus. Next base: position 125,132,079 of record NC_137969.1, read on the forward strand.
TATGCCCAGAAGTGGAATAGCTGGGTCTCCAGGTAGTACTATATCCAATTTTCTGGGTATCGCCAGACTGATTTCCAGAGTGGTTGTATTAGCTTGCAACCCCACCAACAGTGTAGAAGTGTTCCTTTTTCTTCGCAGCCTCGCCAGCATCTGCTGACATCTGAGTTTTGGATCTTGGCCATTCTGACTGGTGTGAGGTGGAATATCAGGGTTGTTTTGATTTGCATTTCCCTGATGGCTAAGGATGTCGAGCACTTCCTCAGATGTTTCTCGGCCATTCTGTGTTCCTCAACTGAAAACGTTTTGTTTAGCTCTGTACCCCATTTTTTAATAGGGTTATTAGATTCTCTGGTGTCTAGCTTTTTGAGTTCCTTGTACACCTTGGATATTAGGCCTCTATCTGATGTGGTGTTGGTAAAGATCTTTTCCAATTCTGTTGGTTGCCGTTTCGTTTTCTTGACAATGTCCTCAGCCTTACAAAAACTTTGCAATCTCATTAAGTCCCATTTGTTAATCTTTGACCTTAGAGCTTGAGCCATTGGTTTTTTGTTCAGGAAATTTTCTCCTGTGCCTATGTGTTCTAAGGTTTTCCCTACTTTCTCATCTAATAGTTTCAGTGTATCTGGTTTAATGTGGAGATCTTTGATCCACTTGCACTTGAGCTTTGTACAACGAGATAAGAAAGGTTTTATTTTCATTCTTTTGCTTGCTGAGTGCCAGTTGGACCAGCACCATATGTTGAATAGGCTGTCCTTTTTCCAATGAATGTTTACGGCTCCTTTGTCAAAAATCAGGTGACCATATACATAAGGGCTCATTTCTGGATCTTTTATTCTATTCCATTGATCCACATGCCTATTTCTGTACCAGTACCATGCAGTTTTCAGCACAATTGCCTTGTAATATAGCTTGAAGTCAGGTCTAGTGATTCCCGCAGATTTTTTTTTTTTTTTGTTGAGGATGGATTTCGCTATTCTAGGTCTTTTGTTATTCCATATGAAATTGCACATCGATCTTTCCAATTACATGAAGAACTGGGCTTTTTTTGGTAGGGAGGCTTTTGATGACTTCTTCTATTTCTTTAGGTGTTATAGGGTTATTTAGATGGTTTACTTGGTCCTTGTTTAACTTTGGGATCTTGTATCTGTCTAGAAATTCGTCAGTTTCCTCCGGATTTTCCAATTTTGTGGAGTTTAAGTTTTTGTAGTAGGATCTGATGATTTCTTGAATTTCCTCAGTTTCAGTTGTTATATCGCCACTTTCCTTTTTCATTTTGTTAATGTGGATACTCTCTCTTTGCCCTGTAGTTAGTCTGGCTAGGGGTTTATCAATCTTGTTGATTTTCTCAAAGAACCAACTCTTGGTTTTGTTGATTTTTTCAATGGTTCTTTTTGTTTCTATTTGGTCTATTTCTGCCCTAATTTTGATTATTTCTTGCCATCTACTCTTTTTGGGTATATCTGCTTCCTTTTGTTCTAGGGCTTTTAGCTGTGATGTCAGGTTGCTCATGTAGGCTCTCTCCAGTTTCTTTTTGGAAGCACTTAGGGCTATGAGTTTTCCTCTCAATACTGCTTTCATTGCATCCCATAGGTTTGGGTATGTTTTGTTTTCGTTTTGTTGAATTCTAGAAAAATCTTTAATTTCTTTCTTTATTTTTTCTTTCACCCTGCTATCCTTTAACAGAGCGTTGTTTAGTTTCCATGTGTATGTGGACTTTTTGTTGTCTTTGTTGTTGTTCAAGACCAGCCATAGATTATGGTGATCTGAGAGGATACATGGGAGGATTTCAATCTTCTTATATCGATGGAGGCTCATTCTGTGTTTAATTATGTGGTCAGTTTTCGAGAAGGTGCCATGGGGTGGTAAGAAGAAGGTGTATTATTTTACTTTATGATAATATGTTCTGTTTATATCTATTAATACTTGTTGGTTCAAAGTCTCTGCTAGTTTTGCAGTTTCCTTGTTCAGTTTCTGTTTCCATGATCTGTCCATTGGTGAGAGTGGGGTATTAAAGTCTCCCACTATTATTCTGTTGGGTTAGATGTATTTTTTGAGCTTTAGTAGGGTTTCTTTTATGAATGTGGGTGCTTTTTTATTTGGAGCATATATGTTAAGGATTGAGAGTTCCTCCTGACAGATTTCTCCGGTAATGAATTAAAAATGTCCTTCCTTATCTTTTTTGATAACTTTTGGTTGGAAATTTACTTTATTTGATATTAGAATAGCCACTCCAGCTTGCTTCTTGGAGCTGTTTGCTTGAAAGTTTTTTTCCCACCCTTTTACTATGAGATAGTGTCTGTCTCTGTCTCTGAGATGAGTTTCCTGTATGCAGCAAATGGCTGGATTTTGTTTATGTATCCAGTCTGATAGCCTATGTCTCTTTATTGGGGAGTTAAGTCCTTTCATGTTAATAGATATCAAGGAATAGTTGTTTCTGTTTCCTGCCATTATTACTTTTTTGGGTTGAGTTGTGTCTGTGTTTTTTTCTTCTTTTAGTTTTCTTGTTGAGGAGTTTTCTTGTTTTTACTAGGATGTATTTTTCTTCATTGTATTGGGTTTTACACCTATAATTCGTTGTAGTGCTGGGTTTGTGGTCAGATATTGTGTTAATTTTGATTTGTCTTGAAATATCTTCATCTCTCCATCGATTGTGATTGATAGTTTTGCTGGGTATAGCAGCTTGGGCTGGCACTTGTGCTCTCTTAGGGTGTGCATGATGTCTGTCCAGGCTCTTCTAGCTTTCATAGACTCTGTTGAGAAATCGGGTGTGAGTCTGATTAGCCTGCCTTTATATGTTACCTGACCGTTTTCTCTTACTGCTTTTAGTATCCTTTCTTTGCTTTGGGCACTTGATGTTTTTACTATTATGTGTCGGGAGGTATTTCTTTTCTGGTCCAACCTTTTTGGAGTTCTGAAGGCTTCTTTTATGCTCGTGGTCATCTCATTCTTGAGGGTAGAGAAGTTTTCTTCTACGATTTTGTTGAATATATTTACTGTGCCTCTTAGTTGATACTCTTCTCCCTCTTCTATTCCTATTATCCTTAGGTTCAATCTTCTCATTGTGTCTTGGATTTTCTGGACATTTTGGGTTAGGAGCTTTTTAGTTTTGCATCTTCTCTGGCTGTTTTGTCTATGTTTGCAATGTTGTCTTCTGCCCCCGAGTGCCTCTCTTCGATCTCTTGTAATCTATTGGAAAAGCTTGCTTCTGTGGCTCCTGATTTCTTTTTTTGGTGTTTTGCCTCTAGGGTTATCTCTTTTAGCATTTTTCTTTATTGTGTCAATTTAGGTTTTAATTTCTCTCTTCTATTCCTTTATTTCTTTGGTTCTGTTTTCCTCTAGTTCTTTGTGTTCTTTGAGTGTTTTCCTTGTTTCTTCTTTAAAAGATTCTGAATCTTTTTGCTTTTCTTACCTTTCTTGTTTAAGTATCTCTATCAGCATCTTGAGGTATGATTTCAGGTCTGTGTCTTCTGTTTCTGGAGTGTTTGGAATTCCGATATTTGCTGTTATGGGAGAGCTGGGTTCTGGTGTTGCTAGATTGTCTTGGTTTCCTTGGGATATACTCCTTCGCTTTTCTCTTGCCATTTTGTTGTCAGTGAAATGTTCTTGCCTTTCCCTTGTATCTGGTCTGTGTCCCAGTATCTCCACTGCTCCAGTTGTCAGATGGGCCGAGCCCTGTTCTATGCCTTAGAGTTGTCGGGTGGGAACAGAAGTTCCAATGTTCTGTTTCTGGTCGCTGGCTCAAGCAGGGCAGGGCAGGGCAAGGCAGGGGGTGCACTTTCCCTGTGCAGTCTGCAGAGATCTCTCTGCTCCCCGGCAGCCCAGGTCTCCCACCCACCAGTTGCTCAGCCTCTACAAGCTGCCGTTCCGGGTGGCAGATGGGCCAGGATCCCCTCAATTTCCTTCTTTAGAGGTTTGAAGTTCTTTTAGTACAGGTCCTTCACTTGCTTAGTTAGAGTCACACCAAGGTATTTCATAGTTTTTGTGACAATTGTGAAGGGTACCTTTACCCTAATTTCTTTCTCCACATGGTTGTCCTTTGAGTGTAGGAAGGCTACTGATTTGTTTAAGTTAATTTTGTATCTAGCCACTTTGCTGAACTTGTTTCTTAGCTGTAGTGGTTCTCTGGTGGAATTTTTGGGGTCACTCAAGTACACTATCATGTCATCAGCAAAGAGTGATGTTTTTATCTCTTCCTTTCCGATTTGTATCCCCTTGATCTCCTTTTGCTAATTGCTCCAGCCAAGACTTCCAGTACTATGTTGAATAGGTAGGGGAATAATGGGCAGCCTTTTGGAGTTTCTGATTTTATTGGGATTGCTTCAAGTTTCCCACCATTAAGTGTGATGTTGGCTGTTGGTTTGCTGTATATTGCTTTTATTATGTTTAAGTATGGACCTTGGGTTCCTGTTCTTTCCAGGACTTTTAACATGAAGGGTTGTTGAATTTTGTCAAATGCTTTCTTAGCATCTAGTGAGATGACTATGTGATTTTTTTTCTTTGATTTTATTTATATGGTGGATTACATTGATTGATTTCCTTATATTAAACCATCCCTGCATCCCAGGGATGAAGCCTACTTGGTCATGATGAATGATCATTTTGATGTGTTCTTGGATTCAGTTTGCAAGGATTTTGTTGAGTATTTTTGCATCAATGTTCATAAGTGAGGTTGGTCTGAAGTTCTCTTTCCTTGTAGGGTCTTTGTGTGGTTTAGTTACGAGATTTATTGTAGCCTCAAAAAATGAGTTAGATAGTATTACATCTGATTCTATCTTTTGGAATAGTTTGGAGAGTATTGGTGTTAGATCCCCAATAAATGTCTCATAAAATTCTGCACTGAACCCATCAGGACCTGGGATTTTTTTTTTGGTTGGGAGACACTTGATGATTTCTTCTATTTCTTTAGGTGTTATTGGTTTATTTAGATAGTTTACTTGGTCCTGGTTTAACATTGGGATCTTGTATCTGTCTAGGAATTCATCCATTTCCTCCAGATTTTCCAATTTTGTGGAGTATAAGTTTTTGTAGTAGGATTTGATGATTTCGTGAATTTCCTCAGTTATATTTGTTATGTCTCCACTTTCTTTTCTGATTTTGTTAATGTGGATACTCTCTCTTTGCCCTCTAGTTAGTCTGGCTAGGGGTTTATTAATCTTGTTGATTTTCTCAAATAACCAACTCTTGGTTTTGTTGATTTTTTCAATGGTTCCTTTTGTTTCTTTTTGGTCTATTTCTGCCCTAATTTTGATTTTTTCTTGCTGTCTACTCTTCTCGGGTATATTTGCTTCCTTTTGTTCTAGGGCTTTTAGCTGTGCTGTCAGGTTGCTGATGTAAGCTCTCTCCAGTTTTTTTTTGGAAGCACTTAGGGCTATGAGTTTTCCTCTCAGTATTGCTTTCATTGCATCCCATAGGTTTGGGTATGTTGTGTTTTCGTTTTCGTTGAATTCTAGAAAGTTCTTAATTTCTTTCTTTATTTTTTCTTTGACCCTGCTATCATTTAACAGATCATTTATGATTATTAAACAACTATTCATTTATGAATGAATGTACAAATCATCAAAGTAAAAAGGATTGTTTATTAGTACATATTAAAAGTCCTTCAGTTTTACATGTGTATAATGAGTACCATCCCAAAATATTTTCAATTACCTTTATGTTATTACTATATTATATATCTGATAGGTCTTATATTTCAAACATATCTTAGGTATTATTGTCAATACTATAGTTAATTTAGGATTTCCCTTTGAGCAGAAACCTAGAGAATATCAGATTGGTAAAGGTAACTTCAGCGTTACAAAATCTAGTTCCTCTTGCTTTTTTAATTAATTAAATAATTAACTTAGTTTTACTATATTTACAAAAGAAGTGAATGCCTGGTCAGTTCTTGAGAATTTTGAAATTCATTCCTAAAAAATTTGATATTAGTTTTTATACTTATTCATAAATTTTATTTCTGGGTTAACATAATCAGGATGATAATGCCTAATTTTATTCATTTGCCTTAGAATTTCATGAAGTCATTGTTTTCAATATTTGAATAGTATTCCACCAAGTAAGTGTACCACATTTTCTGTATCTATTTTTCAGTTGAAGAACAATCGGCTTCTGGTTTTTAAAATATGAACATTTTGGAACATGTGTCCTGGTTACATGTTGGGGCATCTTTTGGATATATGCCCATGAGTGGTATAGCTGGGTCCTCAGGTAGTACCATGTCCAAATTTTTGAGGAACTGCCAAATTGATTTCCAGAGTGATTGTACCTATTTGCAATCCCACCAACAGTGGAGGAGTACTGCTTTCTCCACATCCTTGCCAGCATACGCTGTCACCAAAGTTTTTTTTTTTTTTTTTTCTTAGCTCTTCTTACTAGTTTGAGGTGGAAATTCAGTGTTGTTATGATTTTCATTTTCCTGATGACTAGGGATGTTGAGCATTTATTTAGATGTTTTTCAGCCATTCAGGATTCCTCAGTTGAGAATTCTTTGTTTAGCTCTGTGCCCCATTTTTCACAGCAGTATTTGGTTCTCCAGAGTCTATCATCTTGAGTTCTTTGTATATATTGGATATTAGCCCTTTATCGGATATAGGATTGGGAAAAATCTTTCTTCAATTTGTTGGTTGCCATTTTTTCCCATTGATAGTGACTTTTGCCTTACAAAAACTTTACAGTTTTATGAGGTCCCATTTGATGATTCTTGATCTTAGAGCTTATGTTATTGGTGTTTTGTTCAGGAAATTATCTCCTGTGACAATGTGTTCTAAGCTCTTCCCCACTTTCTCTTCTATTAGTTTCAATGTATCTGGTTTTATGTGGAGATCTTTGATCCACATGGATTTTGTACAGGGAGATTAAAATAGATCATTCTGAATGAGGTAACCCATTCACAAAAGAACACAAATGGTATGCACTCACTGATAAGTGGTTATTAGCTTGGGATACCCAAGATACAGTTCACAGACAACATAAAACTCAAGAAGAAAGAAGACCAAAGCCTGCATGCTTCAGTCCTTATTAGAAAGGGGAACAATATACTTAATGGAGTAAATGGGGAAACAAAATATGGAGCAGACATTGAATAAAATGCTATTCAAAGACTGCTCCACCTGGGAATTCATTCCATATACAGACAACAAAGTAAGACACTATTGTGGATGCCAAGGAGGGATTGCTGAAAGATGCCTGACATAGCTGTCTCAGGAAAGGCTCTGCCAGAGTGTGACAAAAGCAGAGGTGAATGCTTGCAACATTGGACTGAGCATTGGAGCCTTAACAGAGGAGTTAGAGAAAGGACTGATGGAGCTGAAGTGTTTGCAACCCCATAGGAAGAGCAACAGTATCAACCAACCAGACCCTCCAGAGTTCCCAGGGACTAAATCGCAAACCAAATAGTACACGTGGAGGGGAGCCATAGCTCCAGCTGCATATGTAGCAGAGGATAGCTATGTGAACTACAATGGGAGGAGAGGTCCTTGGTCCTGTGAAGGCTTGATGCCTCAATGTAGGAAAATGCCAGGGTGGGGAGGTGAGAGTAGGTTGGTGGGTGGGGGAGCACCCTCCTAGAACCAGGGGGAGGGAAGTTGGGATAGTGAGTTTTCAAATGGGAAAGCTGAAAAGGGGATGATAATTCTTTAAATGTAAATAAACAAAATATCAATTAAAAAAGAAAAAAAAATATTTCTCTCTTCACTCATTCTAATTGCTTTGGAACAGTTCACTTGTCCACACTGTAGGCTTTAGTTTTTTTTTTTTTTTTTTTTCTTTTTCCATTCTCTAACACTAAGGAGACACAATGATCACCTCAATCCTCTTTTACCAAAAGGATAAAAGCATGGTATTCAATTAGTGTGTTAAAATACTATTCCCTTGGAGTGTATGTACAAAGAACTGATCATATACATCATTATGTTAACAGACCAAAACTAATCCAAGTGAATTATGAACAGACACATTCCCTCTAAACAGTGGATATTTTTTCTAATTTTGAGGCAATAATTGTTTTTGTCGATGAGATAACTTTTTTTAAGCAATTGAGACTTATTTTAGGATCATGTATTGAATCAAATGAAAGCCACACCAGACAAGGGTCTAAACTATGTGTATCTCCACTCACTGCCTAATTTTTATGTTCAAACTCAAATTTATGTCAATATTCTGAAGACATAATTGGGATAACTGGACTCTTTTACCTGCATTTACAAAGAAAAAAATCTTAGGATGTGTACCCTGTACATTTGACAAAAATTCGTTAAGCATAATTTTTATGCTGTAATGGAAACTTTGACGAATTTATATATTTCTTCTTATGACTGTCAAGTCAATAGGCAAGTTAATAGATCTTATGTCTCATAAGTTTCTTAAGAATATACTATAAATTTACAGTGATATGTCAGAAAACAGTTCCATAAAAACCTTGTATAGTCCTTTAGAACATAGGTTTTTCCCATATCTTCTATTAAAGTAATTCACTTTATATTATATATATAATACATATAATATTATGTATGATAAATATATATAATAAAAGTTTATAATATATAAATTTAAAGGATATATATATAATATATATATATATATATATATATATATATATATATATCTTTTTATTGTATTTTAAATTATATGTACTAATGTTTGTGGTGGAAAATGTTCATTGGTGTAGGTTCACATGGAAAACAGAAATGGCCAACAGTTTTGAGCTGCCCAATATGACTGACAGAACTTAGGTTTTTTTTTTTTTTTCATTTTTACTTGATATTCTCTGTATTGACATTTCAAATCTTATCCCCTTCCCCCTACACTTTCTTTCCCTCACCCCTCCCCTTGCTTCTATGAAGGTGCTCCTTCATCCACCACCCTACTCTGACCTAAATGACTTGGCATTCCCCTATACTGGTAAAATGAGCTGTCACTCTGCCAAAGGCCTCTTCTCCCATTGATGCCAGATAACACTAGCCTCTGCTGAATATGGAACTGAAGACATAGTTCTCTTCATGTGGTTGGTGTTTTAGTCCTGGGAGCACTGGAGAGTTTGTTCGGTTGATAATGTTTTATCCATGGGGTTGTAAACCCTTTACGCTCCTTCAATTTTATCTCTGGCTTCTTCATTGAAGTTCCCATGTTTGTTCCTATGGTTAGCTACAAGCATCTTCATCTGTATCAATCTGGCTCTGGAAGAGTTTCCCAGGAGTCATCCATATCAGTCTCCTTCCAGTAAGCACTTCTTGGCATTAGCAATAGTGCCTGCATATGGGATGGATCCCCAGGTCTGGCAGTCACTGGATGATCTTTACTTCAATTCCTGCTCCTTTATTTGTGGTAGTATTTTCTCCTGTGAGTGTTTTTTGTTCTTCATTCTAAGAAGGACTGAGGCATCCATTCTGGTCTTTCTTCCTTTTTGAGCTTCATAAATTCTGTGAATTGTTTCTTGATATTCAGAGATTTCTGTGACTAGTATCCACTTATAAGTAAGTGCATACAATGATTATTTTGTGACTGGATCACCTCACTGTGGATGATAGTTTCTAGTTCGAGCCATTTCCCTAAAAATTTCATGAAGTCATTGTTTTTAATAGCTGAGTAGTACTCCATTGTGTACATGTACCACACTTTGTGTAACCATTTCTATATTGAAGAACATCTGGGTTCTTTAAAAATTCTGGCTATTATTAATAAGGCTGCTATGAACATGGTGGACCATGTGTCCATGCTATATGCTGGATGGTCTTTGGGCTATATGCCCAGGAGAGGTATAGCTATATCCTTGAGTAGTACTATGTGAAATTTTCTGAGGTACCGTCAGAATAATTTCCAGTGTTCTTGTACCAGCTTGAAATCACATCAACAATGGAGGAGAGTTCCTCTTTCTCCACATCCTAGCCAGCAATTGCTGTCACTTGAGTTTTTGATCTTAACCACTTTGACTGGAAAAAGCAACATACAACAAACCAGTAGCCAATATCAAACTAAATGGTGAGAAACTTGAAGCAATCCCAATAAAAACAGGGTTCTTTTTAGACAAGTCTGCCCACTCTCCTTCTACCTATTTAATATAGTACTGGAAGTCCTGGGCAGAGCAATTATACAACAAAGTGATGTCAAATGGATACAAATTGAGAAGGAATAAGTAAAAATGTCACTATTTGCAAATGATATGATAGTATAGTGAAGTGACTCTAAAAATTCCATCATAGAACTCCTAAATCTGATAAACAACTTCATCAAAGTGGCTGGATATAAAATTAACTCAAACAAATAAATATCCTTCCTCTACTCAAAAGATAAACAGACAGAAAAAAATTAGGGAATTGACTCCCTTCACAACAGTCATAAAGACTATAAAATACCTTGGTGTGACCCTAAGCAAGCAAGTGAAAAATCTGTATGACAATAAATTCAAATTTCTGAAGAAAAAAATAAAGATCTCAGAAGACAGAAAGATCTTTCATGTTCATGGATTGGCAGGATGAATATAGTAAAAATGGCCATTTTGCACCAGGATAGCAAAAATGATTCTCAACAATAAAAGAACTTCTGCGGGAATCATCATCACTGATCTCAAGCTGTATTACAGAATTATTGTGATTAAAAACTACATAGTACTGGTACAGAGACATGCATGTAGATCAATGGAATAGAATTGATGAACCAAAAATGAATCCACACACCTATGGTCAACTGATTTTGACAAGGGAGCTGAAAACTTTCAATGGAAGAAAGATAGCATTTTCAACAAATGGTCTTGGTTCAACTGGCAGTCTGTATGTAGAAGAATGCAAATCAATTTTTTCTTATTTCATTGTACAAAGCCCAAATTCAAGTAGATCAAAGACCTTTACATAAAATCATGTACACTGAAATTAATAGAAAATAAAGTGGGGAAGACTTTAGAACACATATGCATGGGGGAACTTTTTCTAAATGTCTTATGCTCTAAGATTAAGAATCTACAAATGGGATCTCATAAAATTGCAAAGCTTTTGTAAGACAAAAGACACTCTCAATAGGAAAAAATTTTAATCAACAGATTGGAAAAAGTTATATACCAATACTACATATGATAGAGGGCTAATTTCTAATGTATACTTAGAACTCAAGAAGTTGGAATCCAGGGAATCAAATATTCCTATTAAGAATTGGGTACAGAGCTAAACAAAGAATTCTCAACTGAGAAATACTAAATGGCAGAGAAGTACTTAAAAAACTGTTCAACATTCCTAATCATCAGGAAAATGTAAATCAAAACCACTCTGAGATTCTACCTCATACCAGTCAGATGGGCTAAGATAAACAAAAATTATATACACCTACAGCAAGGATAGCTCCTCTTTACTTACTAGACAGAGAAGTATCTGGAAGAATGGTCCATGAAGAATGGCTTTAATGTGTGAGGACCTAGATATCTAAGAAATAAAATCTCAATCCCCTGTTTAAGTATGTGTGCCCTTGCGGGGGCCAGAGTATGACATCAGTTGTCTACCTCTATTGCCTTTTGCCTCGTTGACTGAACTAGAAGTTCATGTTGTTGCTTGGGATCAACCTGTCTTCCCTCCCCAGTGCTGGTGTTACAGATACTTGCCACTCAGGTGGCAGCAGATGCTGGCAAGAATATGGAAAATGAGGAGCACTCCTCCATTGTTGGCTGGATTGTAAGCTGGTACAACCAGTCTGGAAATCAGTCTGGCGGTTCCGCAGAAAATTGTATATAGTGCTACTTAAGGACCAAGTATACCAGTCATGGGCATATACCTAAAAGATTTTCCAACATATAACTTGGGTCTTTTAAAAGAGCAGTATGTTCTCTGCTTTTAACCACTGAGCCAACCCTCCAGCCTTCCTACGGAACTTTCTCAGCAAGATTTTTGCAGTTCAGTCTCAGGATAAGTTGTTATTTTTATACACCCAAGCTATAATATTTGTTTATTGGCTTACCTTATTAAACAAGCACAAAAATGGAAGTACTTGCCACCTTCCCCCATATTGTATTGTGTTTTCTGACTATTGTTGGAGCATGTTCCTTTAGAGGAATTGACTTATTGTTTCTGTCAGCAACATTTATATGATTCTTAATCCAAGTCAACAGATTTCCTTTTCAATGCATTCTGTTGGAAAAGATTTATTGGTCAAATTATTTATAAGTTATATACCTTAAAGCAAAGCATGCCTGAGGGCAGATCTTAATATCTTTGCAGAAGTTTTGCTTTGTTACTAAGCTTTGCTCTTTGTTGGTACTCAGTAAAAAACAAGGTAACCCTATGCTACTTTCATATCACCCTTCATTTGCCTCTGTCTTTCCAACCAAATTTACATATGATGATGCTGCTATTTACATAGTCATTGTATTTTTTGGTCCTCAACTTTGTTTGAATTCTGTCTACAGATCTTCATTTGATCATGCTACCTTCCTTTCTTCCTTCTTTCCTTTCTTTCTTTCTTCCTTCCTTCTTTCCTCCCTCCATCCCTTCTTCCCTCTCTCCCCCTTTCTTTCTTCCTAACTTCCTTCCATCTATTTATTTTATTTTATTTCAGTCTGAAAATAGCCAGTCTGTAATTGGCTACCATATTTTCTGAAACATTCATGGCCCCTGACTCAAACTGTCAAAGGAAGTAAGAAAACAAAATGGTTCCCATATCTAAAAGAAAGCATTTATACCTCTAATGTAGGCCAGTAGCACTGCCAGAAGCACAGTTCCAGTATACTAGAAGCCACCTTTCACAATGGCCTACCTACATCCCTATATTTTACCATATTGATGCTGCCTGTGTAAAATTTAGAACTGATAACACCCATATACCTGCCTAACATGATGTATGTAAGTTCTAAAACGCGTAAGTCATTTCATGTCTGATATGTGCTTTCAGGCTTCTGCTCATCATTTCTGCCCATATCTTTAAAAAAAGCCAGCAAAACCACCTAGAATCCACATGACAGTCAATAACATGACAATCTGAAACCCTGTCACTTTTCTTCTCATGTCTAATGATGTCTTATCACTTTGTAAGAACTTATCTCAGAGATTTTCCCTCTGATAAAGTATACATACATTTCTCAGCTCAACACTGGGTTGTGGCCTTATGGTAGAATAAGATAGGCTTTGCTGGAACACCTGCTATGCAAAAAAACTAGTTTATATATGTATGTATATGTGTCTTCTGCCAAACTAAGACTTCTCTATGTGAAGTGCAGTGCTTTCTGTTTCACAGTACATGATGTTTCCCAATGTCAGTACTATTTTTGTGATGGTTGGGACATTACTTATTATCTATACTATCCTCTGCATTTTAAGATGCTTATCATCCATAACCCCATCTCAGCAAAAGTTCTAAATGCTTGCTAAGTATTTGCCATTACCCATAGCCAAAATGTATGGAATAAAGAGAATCAGATATGTCTTGACTAAGATAAGAATTGGTAAAGAAATGAACTATTGGATCCACAAATGACCACCATTGTGTTAAAATAAACCATAACTTGCTTAGCTTATTCTTCTCTAGCAAATTCTAAATGACCAAGTAGTATTTTCCCTAAAATTACTCTGAAACAATCTCTCTCTCTCTCTCTCTCTCTCTCTCTCTCTCTCTCTCTCTCTCTCTCTCTCTCTCTCTGTCTGTCTTTCTCTCTGTCTCTCTCTCTGTCTCTCTCTCTCTCTCTCATCTCTGTGTGTCTGTGTGTCTGTGTGTGTATGTGTGTGTGTATGTGTACATTGAGATTCTGTTCTAGAAAACTTGTCCATAGTTGTGGTGTGGCTAAGCCCTAGCACATACATATGAGAGCTTTCTGTTTATTATTAACAGATTGAAAAAAATTCAACCTTAGGTCAAGAGGTAGAGCACACAACCAGTTGACAGGAAGTAAACAAAGGAAAATACCATAAAGAGTGAGAGAATATCAAGAGGATATGAAGTGGAATGGGGGGACATTCAGGTAGAAGGATACTTTTTACAGCAATGAGAAGAAGAACTAGATCTTTCCTTTAGGGACACTGGTTGAAGTGAAAGGTCAGTTGGATAGTTATCAGTCTATGAGATAACAAGCTTTCACCACAGTGTCAGGCTTCTGAGTCTTCACTTAGTGAAATTGGTCATTGGGGATTTTGTTTTAGAAACATCACTATTCTTGACTTATTTTACATAGGTTTTAAAAATAAAACTTATTTTACAAGCCAATCATTTCACTATTTGTGTCATCCTCACAATTCCTAATTTAGAAGACTTTAAGTGATACCTTTTAAAAATTATATTTATACAACTCAAATATTTAACTCATTTAACTTCATTCCAGATATTTTTTAATTAACAACAATTTCTGTTAGCTTTACCTTTATAGCTATATGTGCTCACAACATCAGTAGACAGAAATATCTTTTCTTAATCTTGATAGGATGAATTAAGGGATATCCCCAGGTAAAATATCTACTTTCTGAATCATGGCATAGGCCAACATGTGTTTCTGGGAGTATGACTAGAATTGATATTATAATCTTCAATAGCTGGGTCCTTAAATTTATAGTTATGTGCTGTTTTGACACAGTAGAAATAATGCATCAACACAAAAATAATGTTCTTTTGACACTTAGGAGTGCAAAATAATTTCTTCTAGTTGAATTTTTTAAAAAGTATTCTTTGTAAACAATGAAATAATGATAATCTAGTAAGGCTGTCAACCTCTTTTTAGGAAATAAGATGTGTTGTCATCATGTTTTCTATATTATTATATTTTATCAAGGGCTTTCCTGACATTTTGCCTTGTTGTGGCCCCATTCTCCTGTTCCCTCTCTGCTTGTATCCTCTGCTTCCAGCATTCTCAGAACCACTTTCCTCTCACATGCAACTGACAGTCATTAGGTGAGTGTAAAGAAGTTCAGTCTCTAGACTTAACTACAGAACTGTGTACGTTATCTTATTTGTTTAAGGAGTTTATGTACAAGCAGATATGTATGAACTTTCTTTGGGAATAATCTTTCTCTTAAATTGCTTCATTACACTAAAATATATTGATATTTTTGCAAAGAATTATTTCTCATAGATTACCTAGCAAAAGCTTTATACAAACCATCAGTACCATCACTGATTGGCATCTTGAAATCATTGGGCTTCTGCAGTAATTAATCTTCTTCTGTACCCAACATTTATTCAATTCTCTGCCTCTTAGCATCACCCTTCTAGCCACTTCTATCAATACTTGGAAACCTAAAATGGAACAAGGTTACAGAAAAGAACATGGATTTCGCTAGACTATAGATTTGTGTCCTTTACTGCCTGACTGATCTTTGAACATTTCTGAGACTCTTTATCTATATGTAGAATAAGGACAAATATGATGGAAACTTAGGAACATAGACACATTAATATCTAAATAATTAAACTTCTTGAAAGGATAGGGAAATCATAAGACTTGGAATTTAAGCCTTGTTTATAGTACTGTAAAACAAATACTGAATAACAGCCTATAATAGAGTATATCCAGGTTAGCAAACGGGTCGTTCCATTTGATTTCATAGCAATGAGTATTTCATGCAGCTTTACCAAAAGAGATAATGAAGTTATTGGCAGAGCTGCCAAGATAAACAGAATCAATCAAGAGTTCTAATAGGAAAGATTAATTTGTGCCATTGAACAATTCCCCACCCTTCCACATTCAAACCAGGGACCCAGAAGACCTGAGCGTCTAATCCTAGTTTGAAAACAAAGAGTTTGAGGATGCAAATCCAAGTCCAAGTATTGACAATAATAACTCATCTCAACCTGTTGGTTAAGAAATACTGGGATTAAAAAATTCCTCTTGGTTCTCCAGAAATCAGTGGATTGAACAGTGGACATTCTGAAATGCAGATTTAATTTCTCATCACTTCCGAAAACACCTTAGGGAGATGCTATTAGAAGTGTTCCTCAAGAACACCGAATGGCCGAGAAACATCTGAGGAAGTGCTCGACATCCTTAGCCATCAGGGAAATGCAAATCAAAACAACCCTGAGATTCCACCTCAGACCAGTCAGATTGGCCAAGATCCAAAACTCAGATGACAGCAGATGCTGGCTAGGCTGCGGAGAAATAGGAACACTTCTCCACTGTTGGTGGGGTTGCAAGCTAATACAACCACTCTGGAAATCTGTCTGGCGATACCTCAGAAAATTAGATATAGTACTACCTGAAGACCCAGCTATTCCACTTCTGGGCATATACCCCAGAGACACTTTAATACACAACAAAGATATATGCACCACAATGTTCATAGCGGCTCTATTTATAATAGCCAGAAGCTGGAAGGAACCCAGATGTCCTTCAGAAGACGAATGGATACAAAAATTGTGGTACATATACACAATGGAATACTACTCAGCCACCAGAAACAATGACTTAACCAAATTCTTAAGAAAATGGCTGCATCTAGAGAAGATCATCCTGAGTGAGATAACCCAGTCACAAAAGAACAGACATAATATGCAGTCACTAATAGTGGGATGCTAACCGCAGAGGCTTGCACTCCCCCAGAAACAACTCACAGACTGTATGAAGTCCAAGAAATAAAGAAAACAAAAAATATACATATATTCACAAAACAAGAAGACTTTGACTATTCCCATGTTGCGTTTTGTTTTGCATGTACTTTACGCTTATTGCAACTAGTACGTTTTCAATGCATACTGTCAAGCCCTTGAAAAAAATCAAGTACTGACTAAAAAACATATTCACATGGTTTTATGTAAAATTTATTTTAATGTCTGAAAAAACAGTACTGACAAAAATGTATAATTTTAAGCAAAAAATGTTTAAAATCTTTACATTTACCTTTGTTTTACAAAATAAAGTTGTTTAAAAAAAAAAAAAAAAAAAAAAAAAAAGAAGTGTTCCTCAAAGCAGAAACCACGTGGAAGGTAATTAAAAAGAACTAGAATCCATTCTTTTAGAAATGACCTAAATTATCCTTACTTCTCACGTCAGCTTTCCTTTTCTATTCCCAATCTTGAGCCTTAAGGCTGACCACTTATCATGTTTCATAATAAATGAGCATTCAAAAGACCATTTTAGTGTTTTTTATCACCTTCTACTATCTTACAAAAAAATCTCAGAGCACTACAGCCACAAATGACTACTGACCATTCCTTATCTCCAAACCTGTCAACTTTCTAAAATTCCATATTTTGATAATAATCTTGCTCAGTAACTTTAATCATAAACAGATGATATTAGCAGTCTTCCTTTGTTTTAATCCCTCCAAAATCTAAATCCTCCTGCTTTTTTCCTTCCTTAGGCCTATCTAAAAGCTCCTTACTCTTTGCATTCCATACTGTCTCAATGTTTCCTAAACTCTTTTATTTGGACTAGTGGTCCTCAACATGTATGTCATTATTCCTGTGTGTGTAGCAAGTCAGATATCCTGCAATCAGATATTTACATTTTGAATCATAAGAGTAGCAAAATTTCAGTTATGGAATAACAATGAAAATGTTAAAGTTGGGTGTAAAAACTACTGTAATACAGGGTTGCAGCATTAGAAAAGTTGAAACCCATTGATCTGGAGACTATTCACATACTTCACCAATGCAACCTTCACTTTGTTTTCAGGGATTTTAATGACTATATGTTACAAAATAAAGCTGTTTTCTATTAAATTTATAACCTTTAAAACATATACTTTATGTAAGCAAGATATAAACTCCCACTTTTTTTATAAGAGATCCTATAACCTTCTTCCAGACCATTTTGGAAGCCTCTTCTTTAAAGTCTAAATAACAATTTATTTCATCAGATTATACTAGCTGGAACCATTTCTAACTCTTAGAAATTTTAAGATGATTTTATCTTATTGTTTGAATATGTTTGTTACATGGGTACCTTTTCCACGTGGAATCTATGTCTTTGACCTTAAAAATTTTAAATTCATCTAGATGACAATATCCAGACCCATCATTTCTTGGCATACAAATTTTAAGTCTCTTTTCTTAAGGTATTCCTGGTACAATCCTCTGCAATTATTTCAAATTTGTTTTCATTTGACACTCTGGAAAGTTACAGGTAGTGCAAATATCTATTATAAATCTGAAGTACACCTGATGCCTCCTTCTTTTACATTATTCCATTACTGTAACATACACTGTGAATTACTGTTGCAAAATGCATTGCTTTGAACAAAATAATATATTAAGAACACTGTTGTTAAAAATGTGTGTGCATGTATGTGTGTATGTGTATGTGTATTTTTCCTGCATATATGTCTGTGTATTACATGCATACCTGCTGCCCTAAGAGGCCAGAAAATGGATGTCAGATTTCCTGAAATTGGAGTTACAAGTGAATACTAGGTTCCAAGTGTGTCTTATAACCACCATGTGGGTCATCTGTAAAAGTAATCAATGTTCTCAACCAATGAATAAGGTCTATAGAGCAAGAAATACAATATTTGACAGCCTATAAGATGGATCAGCTAGCAAAGGCTTCCCAGCAAGTCTGAAAATCTGAGTTCAATATCTTGACCCTAATAGTGCAAGGAAAGAATCTGCCACTGATAATTGACCTGTGAGTTACCTACCTATTTACACACACACACACACACACACACACACACACACACACACACACATACACACACACACATGCATGCATGTATGTGCTGCACATGTGGAAGGATGATTAAATGTAAAAATGCAACATAAAATATAAAAACTAGTAATATATTGATTTTATTTTTAAACTAATCATGAAATTACATTGATGTATGTGCCAGAAATAAAATTCATATCTGTAGAGAAAATCTCTTGTATTCTATGGTCATCTGCCAATAAAATACTGTTGGCCTGTTAGCTTAGGCAGGAAATAGGGAGGTAGAAGTTCCATTACAGAGAAAGGATCTCTGGGAATAGAGTACAAAAGAGGTTCACTTCAGAAAGAAGACGGGTGTACAAGACCTAAGCAAAGGTAACAAGCTAAGTGAATGACTCAGAATAGAAAACAGGTAAATAAATTATGAGCTGGTCAGAAAATGATCCTAGATATTTCTTCAAACATAAGAAGTCTCAGAATTGTTATTATGGGGAATTTTTCCACTGGTAGGACAATTGGGGTTACACTGAGGGTTTAACTATTTAGAATTTTTTTTAAAAAAAGAGCTTCTCTTGACCCCTACAATCTTCATATCTACTTGCTCGCTTTCATAGTGGTAGAAGGTGCTATCATAGAAGAAAGAAATTTGCTGAACTTACTTAGATATATATCATGGCATCTATAATATTGACCAGTATGGCAAACTATGTTCATTAGTAAAGTGGTGGAAAAATGTTATGGAAGTTATCAGTAACTTTCTGATTGGATCTAAGAGCTATTTCAAATATAAAAACTTATACATGATACCATGTTTGAGTCCAAATACCTGTGGTGAGAGGGGAGTCACAGACCTCTTGAGGAGAAATATATTACTAGTACTCAGATGAATGGGCACAATACTAAACATAATAATTATATGCTTATGTTTGGCATCTCTTAACAGTCAATATGATCAAAATACATTAAATAAAATTTTCAAAGAGCTAATATAAGTGTAAGAAAAAGCCCACTAGTTTGGAAGAATTATTATCTGTTAGATCATTTAAGAACAAGAAAATGATTCAATTTGACACATATATGTTCTTTCTAATACCTTTCATTCTGCATGCTTTTGTTTTGGCCTATATAACTTCCTTCCCACAAAAACTGCATTGTCACTTGTTAGGGGAACTAAGAACCAATAATCTAGTCATATATGATTTGCAGAAAAAATATTTTAAGGTGGTAAGCAGCTTTCTCATTCTGATAATTTTCTCCTTTTAATAAATTTTGATTACCCCACAGAGAGAGAAAATGGCTTCACTTAGCTCCCATTAATTTTATTTGTTTGTTTATCTTAGGGTTTCTGTAGTTTGGCTGCCTGGCATATCCACATATGTAGATAATCTGTGTATTTCTTTGTTTCTCAAAACCTGCTAGATATTATTTGGACATCCTGAGTCTGTGACTTGAGCACTGTAGCTTGCAGAGAGGTCAGCCTCATTCTTGCTTCATGGGTAACTTCTTCCCTCACTGGGATAAGCACCACACAAGGGACCAATTCATGTAGTTTAATTTTGTTGTTGTTCTTCTTCTTTTTCTGATCCATCTCTTCCCCTGCTTTATATTTCTCATCAGATTAGAACTCTACTCCTGTATTCTAAAGCTAATAGATGCTTGTCTAAGTTTGCTAATGAATCGATACAAATATCCAAAGCACTGTGCTAGTAATTTTATATCTCACATCTTCAGTTCTTTTTCAAGATTTCCATGTTTTCATTGCCCATTTGTTCTTTATGCCCTTTGGCTTCATGTACATCTTTTTCTTGTCTCCAATCCAAAGAACAAGACCGAAATCAATCTTTAATTATATATCATCTTGTGTCTAATATTTCTGTCTACGTTTTCCTAGTAACATCTTCAAATAATATGAATTCATACTATGTATATTCTCTTCAATCAAAACTCTTTCTTTCATACTTATCATATATGTCTGTTTTATGTGTATGTGTATCTGCTTGCTTGTACATATTGCATTACTTGCATTTGGGCACTCTAAAGGTCAGGATGGGGTATCAGGTCCACAGAAACTGATGCTAGAGGCATTAATGAGCTGCTATCTAGATGGTGGAAACTGAACCTGAATCTTCTATAAAAAATAGCAATGGTTGTTTGTAAGTTGATGTCAAGGTAATACATGTTTAGACAGCAGAGAGTCAGGTGGGAATAAAGTTTTGGTAAGGTAGGAGAGATGAGAAAGGAGAAGAATCAAGGGAGTCAGAGTTAAAGGTAGAATGCCAAAGAGCTATCAGCCAACATGTCAGCAGTTGTCAATATTCTCTGCACATAAATACAGGTAGTAATGAGTCCTTTGGTGTGTTCACTGATGTAGCACCTTAATTGAGTTCAAAAGAAAGTGTAGTACCAGGATGTACAAAACCTTTCACAGAATAGAGATGTGTGTGTGTGTGTGTGTGTGTGTGTGTGTGTGTGTGTGCCAGGTGTGGTAACAACCCACCAAGAGAAAGTGAGTGAAAACAGCACACTGGGATTGTCATGGACCACCTAGGCAGAAGCAGCCAGGACAGGCAGAGTTTCTAAGATAGTTTCTAAGACACTTGAAAAACTGTCCATATTAAGGTCTTGATACTTTTCTGTAACTAAAATCAATAGCCAATATTTAATTGCCCCTTGAGATAACAAATGCATTTTAGTTATTTCTAGCATTCATTATTCTGAAATTACTTTTGTTAATTGATAGACTTCTGGTTATTTGTATCTCACTAGCTTTTTTTTTCTGTTCATGTATATGTAGGCTTGTATGTTCACATATGTAATGGTGGTGGCAGCAATGTGGGGCCATTCATTTCCTACCAGGCTTCATTCAAATTTCCTCTCCAATGATCTTAAAGTCCGTACTCTGATCATGTTGGAAGCTTCTTGTTCAGATTCTTCACACTTTCTTTTGTATTGCTCTTGGAAGAGGTGGTTTAGATTTACACAATGATATGGGGAGGTATAGCCTATATTCTCATATGCCTCCTCAGTCACTCTGATCTACTGTTATTAATATTTTGTATGCACTGTTCTTTGTTGCAAATAATGAATTATTATTAGTATATGATTGGCTGCATCCCATTGTCATGTGCTTACATTAGTGCTGATTTTTATGTTATACATATCAACATAAATACCACAGCTTTCATCTTGAAGGGAATAAGAAATGTTTATTCTGGAGCCATTTTGCATGACCATGGACTGAAAACTTGGATTAAGCTGCCCAGATTTTCAAGTTTTGTGAAGTTTTTATTCTTTAACTAAACAGAGACAGTGTTTAGTTAATAAATCACTGCAAGTTCAAAATACAATGGTGGGTACTTCAGCAGGTCGTGTACATCCATATAGGAAAACTTCTATAGGACTCAGATTCTGTCAGATAATGCCTTAGTTTTTGGATTAGTAAGTACTAGTTAACTGCTAATTTAATAGATTCTAAAAGTTTTTAGTTGATTGTCATAAATTATTAGATAATTAGTTCTTACATAGAGGAACAAGGAATGACTCTTCCAGGGCCAGAATTTAGCCTGAGATAAGGTAATTAGTCACTGGAACTTGAATATTCCAATCTCTCCACAGTACTGAAATTCTAATCAGTGTTGACTGACACAGTTTTTGTTTTGCTTTGTTTTAGTCTCAGCTCAACTTGACAGATTTTTTTAAAGAATTGACATAAATTTATGAATTTTAAAAACTTTTAATGACCCATATTTGATACTCATTTATATTATGAAAATGCTGCTGGAAAATAAGAGTGCCCTATTGATTTGTTCCTTCTTCCTTCTGGAGAACTCCTGGACATAATTTCACTGGATTTACTTTTCAAAGATATTCAAATAATGGTACTCTATATTATGAAGGGTTTTGTTGTTGTTGTTTTGTCTTGGTCTTTTGGATTTGTTTGTTTGTTTGTTTTGGGTACGGACTTTATTTTATTACTGTTGTGCCAGGAAGCAATTTTGAACCCTCAGAGACCACCAAATAACCATATCTGATGTAATAGCATTAAGGTTTCTTTATTACAAGTTTTGTCTTGGACTCATCTTCAACACAACCCTGATACAGCAGGGCAGGAAGAAAAGCAGGGCAACCTCAAACCCTCATAGGACAAACTTTTATAAAATGATAGGAGCAAGTGGTGGGTTAAGGGAGGGGTTTTCCAGTCTGGCAAGCATGTAATAGAATGACTATAAGTCAATAATTGGGTGCTCTGAATCAAGACCATGTATAATCACAAAAGGTCTGAAAGTACATATATAACAATCAGAATAATCTTAATTAACTGTTGCTAGGAAGTAGCTAGAGAGTAACTCTACTCAAGGTCCAGCCATGGGATCCTTCCTGGTTTGTGGTTGCAGCTTGGGTTCTACAGCATGTCAATTTCTCAGACTGGTTTTTCTATCTTTCTTTCTTTCTTTCTTTCTTTCTTTCTTTCTTTCCTTTTTCTTTTTAAGATGGAGACCAGTCCCAAGACAAAGTATGTTTGACCTCTCATTACCAATACATATCTAGCTTCTTTAATGTTTTTCATAGCCCATGAGATAATTTATTTCATATTGCACATATTTCATCTGTCATATAAATGAACTACAACTTAGTTTTCTATTTGTGAGTTATGGAAATTATGATCACAATAGTTTTGAATCTTCATGTATAGGTGGTTGTTTTCATGATATTTTATATAACATTGGATTGCATCACACAGAAAAACAAAGCTCATTTGTAAATAGAAACCTATACAATGACCTTCCAGATTTTCCTTAGATGCCTTCTCAAAGAGTCATCTTTCAAACGTAAACTCTATTCCCCTGTTATGTCATTGACATTTTCATAATCATAGAGTGATTATGTCTTTTCAAACTACATGAAGCTAGACTACAGCTCCACCCCATCTCAGTTCTTCTGTGGTGGAATTTGCTGATATCACCTCTGAGAAGTGATAAGTTGACAAAGGCACAATCTTTGTGAACTAGTGTCCTTGATCAAAGTCATCATAGATAATACTCTCATCTCTTCTGCCTTGTGAGAACACCCTGAAAAGATTGCTACTTGAAATCCAGGGAATGGCCTTCACCAAACACCAAATCTTCCAGTGACTTGATTGAAGGTCTTTCTAGCCTACAAAAATATAAGGAACAATGTTTTGTTGTTTATAAACATCAAATCTATTGTCTTTGATTATCATATTCTGAATTGATTAGCATAAAAAGGTACCATTGATATCATTTATCTTTATTCAGTACCTTAATTTAAATAATTAGTTATAACTTGCTACATATTATCTAATACCATTTACGTATAATTCAGATACAATGGGCTTATTTTCCATTTTATTTTTTTTAAATACTGTATTTCTAAATCTTAAAAGAGTAGATCATGAAGGCCATTTAAATAATTATTAACTTGAAAGACTTTTAAGTTTCAAAAAATTTAAGGCCTGCGTTTTTAATCAATTTGCAAACTAAACTAGTTTGACACAATTTTATGGATGCTATCAAAGCTAGAAGGCAACTATGTTATAGATGAAGAGGACATTAGATAAGGTGCAGTAAAAGCTATGCATCTGAGAGTCTAGGTTAATCAGGTCAATAAGAACTCAGCCTTGATGAGAATTTCCCTTAAAACAGTTAGAAAGATGATGGTGCTATTGAGGTAGCACAGCAGTTAAGAGTACCAGCTACTGTTTCAGATTTCTTGCATTCAATTCCCAGCAACCCAAGGTGGCTCACAACCATCTAAAATGAGATCTGGCATGCAGGAATCGTGCAGATAGAGCACTCACACATAAAATAAATAAATAAGTCTTAAGTAAAACTATATAGAAGTTAAAGAATTTTAGAAACACAACTAGAACATATCTGCTCTGTTTATTTTGTTAATTTATCTAATGGCGTGAACTTAACATTAGCTGCATATATGACTTTAAATTTGTTCCTCAACAAAGACTTTTATAATTCAATATAAAAATGGCAGCAGCTTTACTATACCACTCAAAGGAAGTATCATTTTGTTTCAGATAAAGGGGGTCTCATCTCCCCCTGGGAATTCATTAGGAGATGAGTAATGTTTAAAATCCTGCTAAATATTTTTAAAGTCACTGTTCCTATTAAGTTCTAAGCTCTTTTAGAAACAACTTGCAGATGTTGATGGTCTTATGAAATAGGATAAAATGTAGCAGGATGGCTGTAACTTGACTTCTTAATTTACACCTATTTAACTTTTCCTTGGTTCCTCGATGTCTTGAGCCTAAGACAGTCAAACAAATAGCAAGTAAACCTACCATTTTGTTAGCAGTGTCCACCCTGAACACTCAACAGTTGATACCTTGAGGGAGCATTGTGACTAGTGAATGAGGGTGCTCTGCATCTCATGCTGCTGAAGGTATGCAAACTCCTCCAATGACCAGTCTTGATTGTTTAAATGTACAGATTGTAAGACAGTATTAAGCTTCAATGTACATTAGATAATTCTTCAGATTTTTCCATCCCAACCAAAAAGAAAACATCTTTCTTGGCTTAGCAGTGAATAAAGTATTATGACTTACAGAAGGGACAGCATCGTGAAAATTTTAATATAACACTTAAGTTTCATGAAGGTCTGCTGTGATGACTGCAAACAGCCCTCTCTGTGGAAGTGAATTCCGTCATTATGCAGATGGCTGGGAGAGACTGTATTATTTACCATCCTATTCTTGTGATTATAGACCAGGACCAAAGCAAACAATAGAAAGAAGAGTTTAATTTAAGCTTATCACCACAAAAGTCTAAAGTCTATGATGGGCGAGAGGGTATTGCCAGGGTGGGACCAGCAACTAAGATCTCATATCTCCAAACACAAATAGGAATATGCAGAGAGCATGATCATAAAGGTGTGAGTCTTTTGAAGCCTCAAAGCCTTCCCCTAATGATATACTTGTCCATCAAGACACTATATCATTATCACATCCAAACAACCACCAATAACCAAGAATTCAAATGATAAAGGAAGGTCAGTGTACAACATTTCAGACAAATCTACACAGCCATCTTTTTGTGCAGCCACTTCAGTTGCTTCAAAAATTAGGACTTCAGATGTACCTTCTTTCTAATCTTGACATCCATCTTTATTAGAGCTGGCTGATTTGTCAACAAAGATGGAGTGATGGAATTGACCCTGCGGGTGGATGAGCAGTTATCCTAGAAAAAATGGAATAAATTGCATAAACAGGAGAGGCAGACATTGGCCAGTAACTCACAGTCCCTAAAAATCTCTCACCAGCAGTAACAACATAAACAGAGGATCTTCAAAATGGCTATAATGTTGGCACAAAAGCAGCAAATGCAGGAGCAGAAACTGATGCCCTGGTGACACCAGCCTTGACACTGACCTCAGTAACAGGACATAGCTGTTAATTCAGTAGATCACTTGGGCAAGGATTGAGAGAACTTTTCCAAGTAGAGAGAATCCAAGAAATAGACTGAGCTGAAAATAAAGAACAGTTAGCTATAAAGAGCCAGAGAGAAGAGGATTCAGGCCCTAGATCCTGGAAAAATTCTATAGAACTCTTAAGCAACATGACCAAAAGGGTCTCAGATGATGAAAACACAGGATACATGGCACTGCCTCCTGTCACGGGCTCCAAAAACATGAATCATTGTCCCAGAAGCAAGTCTTTGTCATTCCAGGACTGTCTCTAGATGAACACAAGACACTTGAAGGCAGCAGTTCTCACAAGGTGAGTCATGAGCACTTTGAAGATCCCATGTCAGATTTCCCGCTATCAGATATTTACCTCGCAATTCATAGTAGTATCAAAATTACAGTTATGAAGTGGTAATGATATAATTTCACGATTAAATCTCAGGGTCACACACCCTGAGAAATTGTATTAAAGATTCACAGCATTAGGAAGGGTGAGAATCTCTGTTTTAGACCTAAAGGTGTGAGCATCCAAGGCTTGCAAGAGAGCTGTTACCCCAGAGGACACAGTCTTCTACTAGTCCCAGATGTTTACTGCTGTCACTCCCCAGTGTCAACTGCCAAGAGCTAAAAATGTCAATGCTGGAGGAGCTTTTCACATGTACTGGATTTCTATCAAGTTTAAGAGAGGGCTCTGACTCAAACTAGATGATTTATAGCTGTTTGTGGCACAATAGGTGATGCTTTTTTATAGATATTTTGTTACAGCCATAGCTCAATGTGCCTTGAGAGTGAAGCAGCTCCACTACCTGTTCCCTATCCTGAGACCATTGCTAATTGCACACACTTGCACTTTTTACACTTGAGTGTCTTCCCTAAATTCACTGCTTACAATGTTGCTAAAGAGCTTTTGGCTTAGATATATAATAATAAAGAACATTCTTTTTTTCATTCATCTGGCTTTGCTTAATAAAGTACATAATAGTTGTGCATAAGCCTGGGTCATGCCATCAAATGTATCTATCAAAAAATCAAGTACACAGTGCAAAGCAAAAGAAATATTGCTTTGGAGCTCTGAAGTCTTAAAAGGAAACCCATTGCTATTTAATGTGTTTATCCTGGAATCAGTTTATAATCACAGTTATAGTCGACCCTTTCTTAAAAGGAAAATAAACAGTGTTAAGTAAGCCCTGATTCTATAGACTTTTTAGATGTCATGTTTACAGAAACAATGACAACATGATTTATACTTCAACAGCAGTGGCCAAAGCAATTATTAGGATTAGGCTAGAATCCATGATTTCTACAGATTCATACAATTATTTCTCTCAGAATGTCATGGAATATCCAATTTACTGCAGAGTAGAAGTTTGAAATTCTGTAAGGGTAAGCTTTTGGGATTAGGTAAAAAATTCCAGTTACACACCTGGCAGTTTTGTGACATCGACCAAATTCTATCACTCTCTGGGCTTCAATATTTATAATTATAAGAGAGGACAAGAACATATTTATTTTCATCTTATGAATTACAATAAGTATTTTGAATTTTGCCTAACTATGGCCCAAGAACTGTGCTAGCTTGTTATGCATATTATTTTATTTACCCATTTAGAAGCAACTGCTGTAGTTGAGGTAACTATTTCATAATATTGTTGAAAGAATATACCTCAAAGGAATGGAAATTTTCCCCTGGAATCTAATGCTTGATGAAGGAAAATAATTCAGTCAGAGGAGAAAACTGTCATTAAGAAAGATTTCACTCTTTTCTAAAAATTTGTCAGACTGCCTAATAAAAGAAGACTGAAGCCCAGACAATGATGGATAAGTGATAGGCAGGAGTATACCTTGACAAAGACTGGATCTTAAAACACATAGCCTTCTATTTAAACACTAATATTACTTCAGAACCCAAAGATTCTGTGGGGCAGATAATTAGATATCTCTTTATCTCTTTACCCCTCTTCCAAATATGACCACAATGACAAAAAGTTCCTCTTTTCTGATTTCCCCTTTGATTTTGAGTATTTATTTGACTTGGTTAGGTCCATTGTCTGAACCTAGCTTGTAAAACAAGTAGTGACCCTCAAAGCTAGTGTCTGACCCTTGGGCAGGTATGAGGTTGTTAGAGCTGGTTCTAGTGGCAGCAAGAAGATTGGGCAATCGTCCTCTCTCATCTTTGCCTGAATCATAAAGGACCCAGGTATCTAAAAAGCAAATTAAATTTAGAATCTCTTTGTTTAGCAATCCTGATGGCAGATAAAGGCTGATCACTCTATGTGAGACTCTTCTGTACTTGAAAAGTTCATCTGGCTCTACAAATACCCTTTTTCCTGGGGACAACTGACATTTGTTCATGTATGTATTATTTACCATTTTCACACTTCCCACTGCTCAGATAGAATTGCTGGAACTCTTTATAATGGTGTCAGGTTTTTCTTTTTCCTTCTTTTTTTTTTTCTCTTATAAAATGTCCTGAGGCCAGAGGGATTAGATGCATTGTGTAAATTCCGTAAGAAATAAACAGATTTAGCAAAGAAGAAAGTGGCATGTTGTTCTTGAGAAGTACTCTTGGGCAAATTTTGCAAACTGGTGATCCTGGAAGAACTATTATTGAATAAATTAAAACCCTTATTTGTGTATGTATGTGTGTGTGTGTGTGTGTGTGCGCGCGCGCGTGTGCCTGTGTGTATGTGAAAGTCCACTTCCTCAGTCGTCAGAGAAAATTTCAAGAAAAATAACAGAGCTTCTTCTGGTCTTACATAATAACTATTTTGACAACTTTTGCTTTTTGTGTATTCACTGTTTTTGCCTTAATCTTAATCAGCCCTCTGATAGATACACACACACACACACACACACACACACACACACACACACACACACACACGGTGCTTAGTGTTTCTTCCTGCAGCATTGAAAGCAAAAGCAGAGAGTGGCCCATTAACCTCATTCATTCAAATTCATTAGTAACCGTTAATTATGTAACAACAAAAGACCCACAAAAGGCCTATGCCTAATCACAAAACCTCAGAAACACTTTCTCTAAAACAATTTTAAAACTTGCTTTGTTTCAACCTTTATATAGGTGTGTAATATCACATCTCCAAAATGGTTTCAAAGTGCATTCTTGTTACCTCCTCTGAAATAAGGGTTTCTTTTTCTTCTCTGTGCTGCTTTTGCTCATGGTTTCATTTTGCATGTCACTTTTCATATCACAAAACTCACAGACAGCTATTCTTTGATGAAAATGAATTCCATTTTAATAGCAGAGTTCTCAGTCTATTTTTAAAAAAGTTGATTAATCATTGGAACCAATGAGGTTTTTCCTTTTAAAACTTGAAATTGTTGTAAAAAAATGAATATTAATTTCTCTATCTTTGTTCATGCTGAATTTCTGGAAACATTCCAATTAAACCTTAGTGGTTTCATTTCTTTCCCAATTTATAGTGCTAAACATTACGAGTATGAATTAATATATAAATCATATGTGCATACTTGGTGCTTAATACACACCACATAGAATGAATGACTAAAAGAATCAAGAAACATGGAAGTATATTATTTATAAAAAGCAATATTTAAAGCAGTCACTGCTTATATCTGTAGTTCATGCATTGTAGAAAACAATAGAAGTACAATATATCCCTTGTTTTGTGAATCTGCCTACATGAAATAACCTCAAGTATTGTCCCATTTTGATATGAATCCAAATGAATGAAGTAGATACCAGATGATAGCTTCCATCTGTGTGACATTCAAACGTGTTTTCAATATGTCCAGTTTAGTGTTTCTTCTATTATTTTTTGTCTTTATAATTCTGACTTGTATTGTGACACTATTCCTGGAGACATATAAATAGCTTACCTAGCAGATAGTACATAGCAGACCAAAGAAAGAATATCACCAAAGCTCAAGGTGGTGACTTAAGTAGTTTTACTGTGGCTTCATACATAAGTATTCATGAGCTTACTCACAGGACCAGAAATGACTGAAGTGCAGCTCCATTCTCAAATACCCACTCCAGCATGAGCAATCTCACATGATCCTGGAAACCTGAAGGCAGTTCAAATGGTGGGGGAACATCCTTTCAAGGACATTCCAATTGTCTGACTCTCTTCTATGCAGTTCAACTGGCCTCTGTTTCTAGACAGGTTGGATATTCTCTGTTTCTTCTAGATGATTCCCCTGGTTAAAGCCACTTCTAAGCACTCTAAGATTATATGAGCATCTTATAGGCAACTCACTTGTCCTGCCTCTGTAGTTGCTTGACTGGTCTGAAAGTGTCTCTGAGAAATCCTTCCTGATTCTATGCTTTGCTCTAAGTGCTGGGGCTGCTAGAAAGAAGAGTCAGTTCTAGGGACTTTATGAAGTTTTTGAGTTATTTACTTTATAAGATGAATGGGGTTCCTGACAGGATAAACTGTTTCACCTCTCCTTAGAAGATCCTGATGTTTTACCTTCCTTAAACAACAACATCTCAGGGAGCTTCCCTCCATGATGGACAGTTTCTTCTCTGGAGAAATAACGAGACAGCATACCCTTATTTTCAGCCCCTATTTTGCCTATCCCTTTTCCTCCTTTTCCTTCTCAGTTCTTGTTCCTTTCTTAAAAGATTCTTTATCTAAACAGATTAAAAATTGCATTATATCTTAACTGGTGCACACAACTAGAAAAACTGTAATATATTATGTACTGTGAAATATTTCAACACATAAAGATTTTATAATATTTAATTGTAATCAAACCTATCTTCTGAAATACTTGGAATCTTGGTGGAATGCACATTTGAAGTCTATTATACAGAATTTATTCTATTGTGCAGAAGGAAACAGTTTTTACCCCTCTCGAAATACAATCATTAGTCAACCTCACTACATTCCTTGCTCTCTGGACTCCCTAGCAATTGTTCTTAGTTCTATCAGGTTCACTTTTTGAAATCTACATTTGACTCAGATTATTCCGCCCTAGTCTGCAGTCCCCTTCTCTGTATTGAACACAATGGGATTTCATTTATGTTAAGTGAGTGGATTGTATTCTGCTGTGCATGCATGCGTGCGCACATGTGTGTGTGTGTGTGTGTGTGTGTGTGTGTGTGTGTGTGTGTGTGTGTGTGTGTGTGGTTATTTTTAATATACTTGTTTTTAATTTAAAAATATTTTAAGATTATAATATAACGACATATCTTGACTTTTCACTTTATTTTCTCTAAATATCCCACCTGATCCTTTTCAGATTCATGGTTTCAATTCATAGCTTCTCTTTAAGTGTGTGTGTGTGTGTGTGTGTGTTTGTGTGTGTGTGTGTGTGTGTGTGTGTGTGTGTGTGTGTGTGCTGTGTGTATTTAGGAATATTTAGATACATTGTATGTAATTCTGTATTTAGGAATATAATTATACATTAGGTATTAAATATATAGTTATGCTCCTAAATGTATAATATATAAATACAACTTTCTCAGTCTATTTATGTTTACTTGCATGATTCCAGGGCTGCCTATTTTCCAGCAAGAAGAATGTTTCTTCCTCTATCACCATTCCTTTAGTTCCTTCTAATTCTTTCTCCAGGATGGTGCCCCGAAGGCGTTCCCTCTCCCATGTTAGCACAGCTATTGACATTGTCTATTTTCAGGTCATATTTAGTCCATCTTGTTAGTGAGACTTCATTGGTTCAGTTTGTGAATCCGAAAAGACACATTCCCAAAGTAAACTTCCCTTTCCTCTGTTACAATATTTCTGTCCACATTGCTAATAATTTTTGAGGTAGAAGAAATGTGTTAGATATGATCATTGAAACAGGTATCCCCAACTGCAACTCTATATTTTAGTTCATTGTGGTTTTTTACTGTGGTTTCTTTTTCTTACAAATACAAATTTCCCTTCAGAAAACATTTATTTGTGTGTATAAAACCTGCAGAACATGCTGCCAGTGTAGACATGCTGGAATTTAAAACAGAATCTTCATAAAATAAAGAAGGGAGACATATATCACTGTACACCACAAATTTATTTAAATAATGTTTTTTTTATTTTACATTTTAAAAATTTGTATTCTAAGGAACTATCTGAGTGTCGATGTCACCTACAACTAGGTATACTTATGCCTTGGTGAAATGGATGGATCTACTTACCGGCCTATGGCATGATCCCATTCAGAATGTGGATGTCTCAGTCCTTCTTAGAAGGGAGAACAAAACACTAACAGGAGAAAATACAGGGACAAATATAGGAGCAGGGATTGAAGAAAAGATCAACCAGTGACTGTCTCACCTGGGGATCCTCCCATATGCAGTCACCAAATGCAAGCATTTTTGCTGATGCCAAGAAGTGCTTACTGGCAGGAACCTGATATGGATACCTCTTCAGAGGATCTACCAGAGCCATACTGACATAGATGTGGATGTTTGCAGCTAAGCATCGGACTGAATATGGAGACTCCAATGTTGTCTGAAGTACTGTCCAGGTTTGTTTCAACTTGACACAAGCTTGAGTTATCCCAGAGAAAAGAGCCTCAGTTAAGAAAATGCCTCTATGTAGAGCCTCAGCTGTAAAGCATTTTCTCAACTAGTAATCAAGGGGGGAGAGTGCAGATCCTTGTGGGTGGTATCATCCCTAGGCTGGCAGACCAGACCTGCATTCTATAATAAAGCAAGCTGAGCAAGCCAGTAAGTGACATTCCTCCGTGGTATCTGTATCAGCTCCTGCTTCCTGACCTGCTTTGCTTCCAGTCCTGTCTTCCTTTCTTGATGAACAGCAATGTGAAAGTGTAAGCCGAATAAACCCTTCCCTCCCCAACTTGTTTCTTGGTCATGAGTTTTTTACAGGACTAGAAACCTTGTCTAAGACACTTGGCTTCTTGGATTTGCCTTTCACCATCCACTTATCTCTGGTGTTAGCTAGTCTTGCTGATTCTGACAGTAGACCCTCACATAAGCCTGACAGACAAGCTCTGGCATAATAGGGTATGGATAAGGAGCTGTGGCACAGGAACTGCACAGGGTGCAGATGGAAACCGGGAGCATCCTGTCCCAAACTGTTTCCCGATTCCTCTGTCCTGCAAGCTCTGGGCGGGTCCCTTGGACCAGCAGTGGTGGTGTTAGCTGTTCGCTCAGGTGTGTCAACACTTCTGGGAGACCAGCTCTATCAATGGGAACTGGGTACAGGAATTGTGACACAGGGTCAGCTACAGGAGCAGGGGGATACTGGAGGGATCCTGTCCTAGACTGTGCTTTCAGGAAGAAGGATAAAACAGCATAATAGGGAAACCCAAGAAACTTGATAAAGATGGATTCTACGGAAGTGTCCATGCATTCTTGAACAGTCTAGAGCTCGACAGTAGCAAAGGAAACTGTAAGTTGATATTAGGATATGCATCTCAATTATCATTTTAGTTAATGAATTTTAATACTCCAAACTTCAACAAACAATAAAATATATCATTAATAGTAAAAAATGAGCTATTATTGAAAAATGTAATAATTATACTGCTTTAGTTAAGAAGAATTTATGTAGTTTTTGTCCCAAGATCCATGATTTCTCTAGCCCTGGGTAGTTGACAAGGTTCCTTGTGCCAGGCATGATCTATCATTGTTCAGCAGGTCTTAAATCCTAATATGAAAGCCTCTTTCCTGAGGACTAGCTGTCATGGTACCAAAAAGCAGCATCCAAACTTCTAAAGTAGAGAAGTAACCAACATTCTTAGACCTAAGAACCACAGGACTATCTGCACCGCATGTTGTCTCTAATGCTACAAGGGTGACATGCCCAACTTGGTGATCAACAACAACAGCTCTTATTTCCTTTTCCTTTTTCCTTATTTTATTTTATGCTCTTTTTTCCTTTATTTATTTAATCCACTTCTGGGAGGTTCAGACAAATAGTTACAATGCATAATTTGTCTCTCTATGTCTGTGTTCTTACCTGTTCTTTATCAGAAACCCCTTTAAATAAAAACAGGTGTGAAATTAGGGGAGTTTGATGAAAATTAAAAGCTAATCAGAGCACAGGGCCTTTAAAATATAAAAACACTGTTTGAAGCTGAAACAATATTCTCTAGATGCATCCATTTTCTTAAAAATTTCATAAAGTCATTGTTTCTGATAGCTGAGTAGTACTCCATTGTGTAAATGTACCACAATCTTTGTATCTATTCATCTACTGAAGGACACTATGGTTCTTTCCAGCTTCTGGCTATTATAAATAGAGCTGATATGAACATTGTGGTGCATGCGTCTTTGTTATATATTGGAGTGTCTCTGGGGGTATATGCCCAGAAGTGGAATAGCTGGATCATCAGGTAGTACTATGTCCAATTTTCTGAGGAATCGCCAGACTGATTTACAGAGTGGTTGTATTAGTTTGCAACCCCACCAACAGTGGAGAAGTGTTCCTCTTTCTCCACATCCTCTCCAGCATCTGTTGTCATTTGAGTTTTGGAACTTGGCCAATCTGACTGGTGTGAGGTGCAATCTCAGGGTTGTTTTGATTTACATTTCCCTGATGGCTAAGGATGTCAAGCACTTCCTTAGATGTTTCTCAACCATTCAATATTCCTCGATTGAGAAATTTGTTTTAATCTGTACCCCATTTTTGAATAGGGTTGTTTGATTCTCTGGTGTCTAGCTTTTTGAATTCTTTGTATACCTTGGATATTAGGTCTCTATCTGATGTGGGTTTGGTAAAGATCTTTTCCCACTCAGTTGGGTGCCTTTTTGTTTTCTTGACAGTGTCTTTAGCCTTACAGAAACTTTGCAATCTCATTAAGTCCCATTATTTTATGCTATTTTATTTGCCTCTTATATTACCTAAAGCTTGCCTTGAAAGCATTCCTGGGGGTCAGTTTATATCCCAAGATGGCTGGGTAAAAACATGCTCTATGAACCATTGATTGGGTATCTTTTGTGGAGATCATACCCCAAAACCAGAAGACAACTGGAAACACCCTAAACTCCTGGAATGAAACCCTCCACAACAGGTTGGCTAGTCTGTCTTAGAAAGCATCAGTGATTGACTGGGCTTACTATAAGACCAATGTGGACTAGGCTGTCTTGGTGGATAATTTTGAAAAGAAGTATACTGCCCTGAAGATTCATGTGCCGGAGGATAAACACAGCCCTGGTGGAATACAAGGAGACTGAGGATGTAAAGAACTGTGCTGAGTTCATGTATGGATCTCAGGCCAGGATTCAGGAGTATGAGAACAGCAGGAGAAAATGAGGAACATAATTTCTTTTGACCAGATGACCATTGATGTCTTGAATGAGATATTCCCAGAAACCAAGCAAGACAAGAAGTAGTACCTATACTCGCCCAACCAGACCACTGAGATCTTATGAAGCAGCCTAGGATTGTTCCTCAGCTGACATGAAATGAAACATTTCCATAGTAAAAAAATAAAAAGAAGAAAGAATTCCTAAATTATGGATCTCTTGAGTCAGCCCGTGGAATATTTAAGCCATAGCCCTCTCTTGGTTTATATCAATTTCTTATGTGCTGTAATTAGCACTGCAGCAAATGTGACATTTTGTCTACTGATTTCACTATGTTGGGTATGTATAGGACCATAATTTGTGAAGCATAAACTAATTCTAGTTTTACTATTTTTGAGGCAACTCCATTCTCTTTTTATTATATTATACCAATAACCATTCTCAACAATTGTGTGTAAGTACCTCTTTATATTTACACTCTCAACAGAATTTGCTACCTATTTTTCTATAATACTAATAGATATATTTTCAGAGTGTATTGACTTTTACCTTTTTGCTTGAATTCATCTTCCTTCCTTTATACATTCTGTTTCTTTTTAAACATCACATAATATTCTATTTTTTTATTTAATTCATTCTCCTTGTGTACTGATTTTTCTCCAGGTAGTTAGTTTTTGTGTATTTGCTTTTGTACATACATGTATGCATGTCTACATGCACATGCAAGTGTGTGATGTTAACTTCCCATTTCAGATCTTCTTCTGATCATATTATATTATGTCATCTCATATCTTCATTGCTCTAATCTCATCACAGAATTTTACTGTAGGCTATTTTGTGATGGTTTTTGTGCTCGATCTTATAATCAATTGCTTTAGATTATGAAATTCTAATTAAAGAGATTATCACTATGAGTAAAATCTATAAGCCATTCAGAATGTCCAATGTGGAGCACATATGTTGAACGCTTACCAAGGTAATACTCATAAGTACTGATGAAGTAAGAGATAAACCAGAAAATGTCTTTTTCCTAGGTTTTATTTGGAATGTATCCTTCAGTTAAGCATCTTAAGAGAATTTCAAAAGTTCATTTACTGTGAACTTTATTCTTCTACTCCAGGTATTATGCACCAAGAAATGAAAACTTCAGAAGAGGACCTTACATGTCACAAACTGTGTTTTCTACAAATTATGAACTTAAGTCATAGAAAGTGATAGTGAAAAAAAAAGATAGAGTAGAGAGTGGGGGGAAACCAAGAGATAGATAGATAGATAGATAGATAGATAGATAGATAGATAGATAGATAGATAAATAGATAGATAGATAGGTAGACAGATAGACAGACAAATATATAGGGGAAGCAAGAAAGGGAGAAAAGAAGCTAGAAAATCAGAAAAGTAAGCAAGCAGACGGATATTTAGGGAGGAAAGAAAGAAAAGCAAAATTCTAATCTGCAAGTTAATCAAATCTTTGCTTGGATTTAATATTTATATCAATAAATTTCTGAAAAATAATGACAATTTTGCTTCATTGGAAAACAATCATTTTTATTAAATGCTACTGGTATCAGGACTGTGGCAAGGATGATTCTGATTAGATCAAAGAACGGCGTATACAAAAAAAGTAAGTAAACACCTCAGCATCCTTTTCAACTAGATCCATTGTTTTTTAAGTCCTTTGCTGATAAGTCTTAATAAGTGAATACAACTGTGAGAAATATAGTAATAAAATTGCCACAGATGTAACATATCAAAATTTTCTGGTATTAGGAAATCTGAGCATAACTTGAGGTGGCTGTTGTGTCTGCAAGAGGATTCAACTAGAGGCTTTGTTTAGCACCTACATTGCAAGGGTAATTGGAAGCAGTTGATTAAAGAATCCAAACATTGCCACATTGCAAGCATGACTGATTATTAACACACATTTTAATAAAATGAAATACCAGCACTTAGAGCCATTCCATTTTTTCAAACCAGGAGTGTGGGAGAAATTCACCAGAGAAAAAAAGCATCATAAAGACAGCCTCCTCATTTTCATACTTCCTTCTAAGGAGGCCAAGAAAATAATCTTGATCTTATATTTCCAGCTTCTTAAATGCTGGTGCAAGATTCAAATTCTGGTTTCTTCAGATACATGCTGGACTATAGAAGCCACTCTCCTTCTGGCCTCCATTAAATAGACCAAAACATAAAAGTGGTATGAAGGTTTGGTGAAGATGGTGGACAACATTCCTATTGTCAAATAGAAATTCCCTATAATCCCAGATGCAATCTCAAAACTTATGGGGACATCTTAGAAGACACTGTTCATAAGTAGTCCAACAGGAACTACTAGGAAACCAACAGAGAGGGGATAACAGGACAAGGGCAACAGAATGTCTGTCTAAGAAAGCATCAGGGGACACTAAATACAGAATGGTGAAAGCAGAGAGACAGGGAAACATTCCACTTAGAAGATAGGGTAGCAGAAGTAAAGCCTAGATATGGTAGGTCAAAGATGAGGTTATTGGGTTACCTAATGATCACAGCATATTTGGGTCATGTGTTTCAGAATCTGGGTTTGGATTCCACAGTTCCTTGATGAGACAGTCTATCATTAGGCAAAGGACCAAAGAAAAGTAGTTTTCCCACACCCAGAGCTAAATATGGGAGGTATAGCAAAATAACATGAAGTTAAAGTGTTATATTGAATAAATCAAAATAAACATTAGAGCCAAGTATGAAAAAATATCATTTGTAAAATAAACAAATTTAGTTATATTCTTATTGTTATGAAACTTGTAAATATGTAGTTATATAAAATATGTAACATAAGAAATCTTATTTTTATATCATGTGTATGAAAGCAAATATTTTATCGTACTTGAATGAATGATAACTTACTTTAAGGAAAGGCTTTTGAAGAAAACTTATTTGGAAGGGAAAATTCTAAGCACCCACCCCTAAGGCAAAGGCATAGAATTCATCTTTATCAGCTTGAGATAATTGGTCATTTTCTTCTCAAAGATCTATTATATACTCTTGATTTTTAAAATTCATGTTTGCTGGCCAGAAACATTTTAAATTTTCTCAGCACCACATTACATAACCGAGAATTGTTCAATAAGCAGGATTTTCAGTATAACAGATTTTACTGAGTCTTCCCCCATCCATATTCTTTCTTGCTAATTAGGTATTGTAGGCACCAGTGACTAATGGATAAGCTCTTTAAGTGGGAAGGATAATTTAGCTGGGCTTGATAGCTATTGGAAATTTAGAATGTGTGCATAATCCAGCCAAAGGAATTAGAATGGAAACAATTAGGGGATAAGAAGTTATCAAACTGAGTATTTATCATTATGCTTAAAAGAAGCTCTTTTAATTTCTTTTCTTTTTTTTTCCCTTTACTTTATTTTACACATTTTTGCTGTGCCTGTGGTTTTACAATTGCACAGATGTAAAAAGGAGGATTTGCTGCTAGTGGTAACTAACCCCAGGATCTTTCTAACTTTTGGGAATCCTTGTGGCTCTTTTCTGGTATCCATGGACATAACCCTAGTTCGTCCTTTCTATCTTCACTCTCTACAAATTCTCCCAAGAGATTAAGACTGACTAACTTTCATAGCAAAGAATTCTACCAGTACTCAGGCTGTTTCCATGAGTTTTAACAATGAAAAATAACATAAGGAAGCATCATCATCTCACTGATAGTCACTCAAAGAATATTTTTCAAATGGACATTTCAAAATAATACTGAAAAATTTATGTCAGTTAGAAAAATAACTGATTAGTGGGTACTAGCTCAATAACTTCAGAATACCCAAGGCACAATTCATAAAAAATTATGAAGTTCAAAGAGAAGGTCAGAAGGTGGATGCTTCAGTCTTTCTTAGAAGGAAGAAGAGAACACTCATGGGAGGAAATCGGGGCACAAATAAAGGATCAGGAATTTGAGAAAAGATCATCCAAAGACTACTTCACCTGGGGATCCACCCCATACACAGCCACCAAACCCAAGCACTATTGCTGATTCCAAGTAGTGCTTTTTGGCAGGAGCCTGATATGAATGCCTCCTCAGAGGTTCTGCTAGAGCCATTCAAATACAGAGGAGGATGCTTTCAGCTAACCATTGGACTAAACACAGGGACCCCAATGAAAGACCTAGAGAAAGGACTGAAGGAGCTGAAAGGGTCTGCATCCCCACACACAGAACAAAATGATCAACTAACCAGACCCACCACAGCTCCCACAGACTAAAATACCAACCATTGAGTTCAGAAGGAGAGACCCATGGCTCTGGGTGCATATGCAGCAGAGGGTAGCATTGTCTGGCATCAATGGAAAGAGAGGCCTTCAGTCAAATGATGTCAGGGCACTAAGATGGAGAGGGAAACCTTCATGAATACAATGGGAGGGGGAGGGAGAAGGGGATAGGACTGGGGGAAAGGGGACAACATCTGAAATGTAAATATAGAAAATATCCAATAAAAAATTTAAAAAGAAAATATGAAACAAAACATAATAGTAAGTAAGATTTTACTTTAAATTACTTAGTCACAGGAAAACTCACATGGCATGCTACGTAGGAGAAAAGAATAATTGACTCAAATACAAAATGTAGAAGAAGAAATATTAAAATGAAATGTAATAGTGTAGTAATACATGGTTGTTCACATTTAATGTATTTATATAAATATTAATGGTAAAATTAAATTACAATCTATAATAAGTACTAACCATATGTATACATATGCGTAGTAAAATATATTGAACTTAATTTAACTAGAAAATAATTATATAGCCTTATAAATTAACAATTTCATAGAAAATCATGTAGTGGATTAAATTACACATAAATTCTATATGTAAGTATGCTTCATGGGCATTGGGGTTACTGTAATTATATCTTGTAGATGATAAATTTGCTATTTTTTCTATATTACCTTATCCAAGTAAAACAGAATTGCTAACATACAAATATTGATATGCCTAGAAATTATTATTTAAATTAATCAGATAAGTAAATCTTCTATATAGCAGAAATTACATACAGGATCAGATGTCATGGCGTTTTATGATTTTCTCCCCTGTTTTGTGAATGATATATTTTTTCTTCGAAAAGGTGTGTCCTTAGCTCCAGAGTCATTCAGACTGCGAGGAATATTTTGTTGAATTCATGTGTACATAGCTGAAGGAAACTATATTTTAACAAATGTTTATAAACATTTCTTAGCTTGACGAGACAGATTATTTAAGGACCATCTAGCACAATGATCCAATTTATCAATATTCCCTGGCCAGAGAGAGCATGACTGTCCTCAGTTTCAGCTATTACAGAAGTTATTACATCTTCAGTTACTGGGGTGGAAGTAGTATAAAACCTTCTGAAGATATAAAAGAACAATGATCTTAGCTAACAATGATTCTTAGCTAATTATCCAATATTTATGGCATGCTTATTACAAAAAGGTAATAGTTATGTGATTTTAGTCTTAATTGTCACCTGAAACAACCTAGAAACAACTGCAAAGCAATCTCAGTGAGGGACTCAGTGACAGTCAATATTAGTTAGATGGGGTCTAACTAACATGTCTCGAGGGGTTGTTTTACTAAGCAAATTCATATAAGAATAACAAGTATCCTGTCCATGAAATATTGCTAAGCAGAGATTCTGAACTGAATAAAACTGCAGAAATTGAAATGAGCCTAAGCAAACATTTGATCATAAATGCAGCCATTCCTTTCAGCTCTTTGTCTGATATGATGGGTTCTTTGAAGCTCCTGCCTTGGACACAACTCAGGAGGTGTAAACTTAGATAAATTGCCTTGTTCCACAAGTTATGTATGTCTTGTAGTAATATTTTTTCACAGGATTAGAAATAAAATTAGAAGACTCTATACAGACTTTTATAGCAACTATTTAATTGGAAACACAAGACCAAAATTATAGTAAATAAATGATTTTACTGACTTATGGCAAGACACATACACACACTACACACATATATATCTATATTAAATTGATTATAAGATTATATGAAATTATAAAGTAAATGACTAATGATGAAAAAGCAAAGCCTTCCCTCACAGGAAAGCATGTCATTTATCTTCTGGCATCCATATGAAACAACATAAAAGTTTATATTTTTAAACAATAAAATAAGAGGCAAAAACAGTTCAAGGGGTGTTTAGACCAGTTAATACCTATTTCATTTTCCTTGAGGGCATAGCATGCTCAAACATTGCCATAACATATATTTCATAATTATACTCAGTTGTCTACACACTACAATTTAGTAGTAAAAAGAGTATTTATTTAAAGTAGATAAGTTGTCCCAGTTATCTGAAGTTCTATAAGAATTTAATAGGTATACTTATCTGGGAATCAAACAAATGTCATAATAAAATGAGACTGAAATCAGCACAAAATGAGTAGCTTCCAGGGCTCTGTGCTTGGCAATTAGTCTGTACCATAGTAAGCCTCCTTCTGGGAGAACAATTATGCCACACTGATTTCTTTAGTAACTCTTTGCTCTAAAGTGCTTTAAACAAATATTCTGAAGGATGGGGAAGAGATTATCATCTTGAGTGAGGTAATCCAGTCAAAAAAGAACAGACATAATATACAGTCATTGATAATTGGATACTAGCCCCAGAAAACTCTGAATACCCCAGAAACAACTCGCAGGCCTTATGAAACTCAAGAATAACAAAGGCCAAATAGTGAAAGCCTCAGTCCTTCTTAGGAAAAAAAAGAAGTGTATAGCACCCTCTCAGGGTGTGGTACACCTAGACCTTAAATCATTAATAATCTAAGAGCTAGGAAAATAGTCTCATGGCAATTTTTGGTATTCAAAGATCATTATGTTTAATCTACACACACCAAGAAAACTCTGTTTCTATGTTACATTCTTTTCTACATGTACTTTATGCTCATGGTAACTAGTGGGATTTCAATGCATGTTATCAAATCTCTAAAAGAGTTGTCAAAATGCTTTAAAAAATCTGTACATATATCTCTCTTCTTTAAATAAAGTTGTAAGAAAAAATTTTAAAAATGGAGAGTGAACTTCTAGGAAAGACAGGGAAGATGTATAATACTTCCAAATGAACAAAGGTAACTGTAGCTAAAGCAACAAATCAAGTGTAGAAGGAAACCTGAATCCTACGTATTCCTTATGTAACTATCCATAGTTAGGAATGTTAGACATATTTTTGGACATCTAACCTGTGTTCACTTTGTGCTTCTTGAAATAACTTAGGCCTCCTAAAGCACAGGACATACATTTTTTTTTTCTTTTTTTCCTTCATCCCTTTTCTTCTTTCTTTTATTTATTTATTTTTCTGATGTCCCAAGGATATATGTTGTAAAAGATACAGGAGTGAACCTCTGATGGTCAGGTTCCTGGTTACTCACAGTAGCGGAAGAAAGTTCTATAACCTGCCATAACACCTGATACAGAATACCACATAACAGTAGAAAACCAGCCTTCAACCTGGATATCTACAGGGTTTAGTGTTTCTGAAGGTGCGCCATTTAAAAAGTACATGGGAGCATCAGAACATTGCTGCTCATAATTTTAAGGGAACATTAAACATGTTTGCAGACATCTGTTTATAGGATGGTTTATCCCCAGTATCTGTTCACACGTCTTCCTGAATAATTATCATGATGAATCTACTTGACTTCGCTTTCTGCTTAGAATGGTGATTTTTCCATATGTAGTATAAAATTCTTTGCACATCTCTATCTGCTAGAAACTTTGGACCTCAATTGTATCTAATAATTATTTTAAGAAAACTAGTTTTCAGAGGGGTTATAATCCAAAGTATTTACTTAAAATGGTTATGAAATGGCTATGCAAGGCTAAAGTCACAGTTGCATTCATCACAGACCTACTAGAGTTTCCAAAAGCAGACACTATTTCTTCTTGGTATAGTTGTGCATAACTGTCAGCTCCTTCCTAGGAAGGAGGAGGCAGAACTATAGCCATGACCTCAATGGCTATAAACCCAAGCTATATAAGTAATAGGAGGATCCAGGATCATATACATGGACACACACACACACACACACACACACACACACACACACACACACACACACACAGAATTTTCTGCTTTTAGTATCATGTCTCTTAATAATCAATAGAAATTTTCAAGTGATAATAAATCTCTATGGAGTGACTTTTCAGCATACACAATAAACCTTGTTGCAAACAAGATCAGCTAAAGGGAATGATTAAGAGAAGCCATAGCAGCACAGGAAGTTTATCCTTGTGATATTGCTATCTTATGCATGCACCCACACTAGCACATATGAAGTGCAAATCTCACCCCACTTTACAGAGTCTGTCTGCTCTGCAGGAGGCATGTTTCTGCTCTAAAATAGATGAAATCTCGAAATTTCCACTGAAAGCAAACAAGTAAAGAACGTCATCGGCAAATATTTAGAGCAGGGAATGATTTCATAACACTTTCATATTTTTGCCAGTTCTCAGGGTAAGTTTTCTTGCCACAATGAAGACTCTTGACTCAGGAACACAGGGACACTTATTTAAAGCAAGGTTGCAGAATTTAGCATCATGTATTTGCAGGCCATCTCATATTGTTCACATCCCCAGGCAATGAGAAATGGAATTCCCAGTGAAGAGTATTATGTGAGAGTCTGCCTTGAGATGTGATCAATTTAATTATGAGCATATTGCGATAGAAGTATAGTCGGCTTTGCATGCTGTAGTGCTGACATGGAATAGTTCATGTGACTGTAGAAGCCCCACTTTTTCCCATGCCTGTATTTTTCTCTTTTGAGAAAATGCCACCCT
Source organism: Micromys minutus (assembly GCF_963924665.1). NCBI lineage: Eukaryota > Metazoa > Chordata > Mammalia > Rodentia > Muridae > Micromys > Micromys minutus. The sequence continues at coordinate 125,176,066 of NC_137969.1, forward strand.
GCTGAAAATACTCACCAAAGAGGTGGATTGCACAGGATTGGAGGGGGTCAGTATTAATCACTGTGCCCTTGATCATAGGTTGGTTTTCTTTCACACTGTTAGAGGCTATGTTTTCTTAATTTCTACAGGACCATAACTTTCCAGTAAGAGGTGATTTATAAAAAGCTGAGTACATCCAGTTAAAGTGAACTATGCCAGCACTCACATATCAGCACTAGTAAGATGCTCTGCTTGTCAGTGCTTTTCCTTCCTTTAATGGATCTTTGAAAGGTTAATATTTCCTCTTGGAATAAGTGTTGACAAAGACAACTATCCTAAGTAGAAAATATTTTACTGCAAGATGATTTAATCAAGGAGAGGTGTGAGTTCTTTTTAAGTGATTGCATTTACTTAGTGATAGCCTTGGAGTCAGCTGCTTTCTAGAAGGGATGCAGGGAAAATTAGAATTTGTGAAGGCAGTCATGAAAATAAAAACAGTTGCTTTTGCTGATGAACATTGCTCTTTCTCTAGAAAAAAAAAAACAAAACAAAACAAAACAAAACAGTTACATGCTGTTTCAGTAGAAACTCCAACCCAAATACGCCCCTACAATCAAAGCACAACTCAATATAAATACAAGCTGTTCACCTGGATTGGGCAGATCTACCAATACACTACTATATTCCCCAGCTATGAGATCCCTTAGAACCTGTGGATTCTCCAGGCCACTTGCTTCAGCTCCATTTTCTTTTTACTCCCTCTTCTTCCATTGTACCCTCCTCCCTCCTCCCTCAATCTTTTCAGCTCCACCTTCCCTCCCCTTGCCCAATCACCAACTCTAGTCTTTATTTTACAAGTTCTAATGGGGAGAAGGTTCTGATGAAGTCACCTGAGTATATAATTCTAGGCAGCCCTTCTTGTGGAAGCACAATTAGCATCAAAATACAAACAGCACCAGGGCAATCCACTATAGCATGCAACTTTGTGTTTATTATCATTAGATTCAAGCTGCTTGTAATTTCTACTAAAAGAAATATGGCTTTCAAAATATCACATTGTCCCTAATCTAAGCTTTTCTACTGCAACCCAATTTTACAGGATGTTTAATTCATTGGATATTAAATACAAACAATGAGAAAATCAAGAAGTGAGAATATACTAAAGAGTAAAGTGACTGTCACTATGAGTTTTGTTCCATTAAAGTCAATTAGGATAAGTTTTAACTGTGGCTGGCAAAGCTGTGGTGGGGAGAACACCATCCTGTAGTGTTTATATAATAGATAAACTTAGCATAGACTTGTAGGGTTTTTATTTAAAGAAAATGTATCATTTCCTAACCAAAAATAAATCTTCAGAAAAGTAAAGATATTAAAATTGTATTAATTTCAAACACACCAGCAGAGCATGAATAGAGAATACTTCCATAAGTCCTTTCCTTTTGGTGAAAATATTCCAAACATTGTCATTGTCTATTGTGTGGGTGACATAGGTTTTACTATGATAAAAGTTTTGAAACAAAATTTATACTATCAACAAGAAATATAGGGATGGTGGATGAAGCAGAGAATCAAGGAATGGCCAAACAACAATCAGTACAACTTGAGACCTACCCCATGGACATGCACCAATCCCTGACACTAATGGTACTTTGTTGTGCTAGCATGGCTGTCCTCTGCAAGGGCCCACCCAGAATCTGACTCAGACAAATAAAGACATCCACAGCCAAACAGTAAATTGAGCGTGGGGACTCTTCCAGAAGAAGAAGAAAAAGAATCATAGCCTCTAAGGGGACAGGAACTCCACAGGATGAGCAACAGAGTCAACTAAACTGGATCGTTGGTGCTCTCAGGACTAAACCACCAAGTATTGGCTAGAGCTAGGGCTTCACACATATTTGTCGATGTGTAGCTTAGTCTGCATGTGGGTCCTGAACAACTGAGTTGGGGCTATCACAAAACCTCTTGTCTATATGTGGTATATATTCTTCTAGCTGGGCTGCATTTTGTTGTCTAGGGATAGAATACACCTAGCCTTATAAAGAATTGGTGTGCCAGGATAGGGGTCTACCCAGTAGGAGGGGGTACCCTGAGGGAACAGAGAGTGGGAAGTGAATAAGTAAAATCATCATCATCATCATCATCATCATCATCATCATCATCATCATCATCATCATCAAAATGTATTCACCTTGATAAAAAAGAATATGGGATATAATTCTTCTCACCTAGGTAATATTATTTCACACCTATTCAGATTTTGTATGCCGGTTACTAGACACCACTATGGACTTTAAAGGACAGTGTAACACTCTCACCTATTGTTCAAATATTCTATGATCCAGTAGATGAAGAAAAATGAGAGCACTCCAAGTCCCATGTATACTGGGGCTTTCCTATTGAATTATGACACAGTCCAATACATCTGAAAACATCATAAATCAAGGATGTTTTATGAAAATTGCTTTATGATGTTTAATATGTGTGTGTCAGAATGAAAAATAAATCTATGAAAATCAACTGTCAACATTGATTATCAAATATTATGAAGAGAAGGCAAAAGACTAATGAATGACTGCTAAATACAACTTTCTTCACAGGATAATAAAGGTTCTGAATATTAGTATGATGAAAATATACTAATGAACACTACTTCATATAATTCTGTACTTCAGAAACCTGAATTACATCTCTCAAGAACAAAAGCCAATAAAATATTTGGACTACAGAAAATATAATACACTTTTAATACCAATTCTTATATATTCAAAACACTCATTGACCACATAAAATAAACCTTTAGTAGTATGACTTAAGTCTTCAGTATATTTTTAACATATATAAGCAATCACATTATTCAGTTTTTACTACATGGGTAAGAATAAGTTACAGTCTTAGACTGAATGGCTATTTATACAAATAAATATATGAATATTAACATTGATTTGTGGGATTTTAAATATTTCTTTGGTACATAGAACTCTGAGAACCTTTGGTAAGTTTTTGAATTCTGGATAAGATTGTGTATTTTTGAAAGTTTGTTTAGCAAATAAAATTTATGAGAATACAGAAGGCAGACATAATTAGGAAAAACATTTGTGCTTTAGTTTTCTGAAGCATAAAAGTGATGAATAGTAAATGGATTCTCATAATTTAGAAGTCCAATCTGAAATCCATATGAAAAATTCACTTCCTACTGCAGAACATGTTAGAACTTGTGATAATCCATTCCTTCTGAAATTTCACTATATAAATTCATGCTATTTTGTTTAACTTTTTTTTTACTACATTTGTCTCACCCTTTCAATTATTCTTACCCTTTTCAGTTAAAGTATTTAGCACTTGAATAATCACAGGAATTATCAAGTAACTGATGGAAATTTTTTTACTATTACATTTGGTTTTGTTTGTGTAGAATATGTGTGTATGTGCCATATAGCATGTATGGGGAACTCTGAGAACTACTCTCTTCTTCCATGGTATGTGTCCCAGGTATCAAATTCAGGTTGTCAGGCTTCACAGGAAGTGCTATTTACCTACTGAATCATATTGCTGGGCCCACAATTTTTAAAATGAATACAAAAATACCAGATATCATTTACACCTTTCCATGTAACTGTAGAGCAAATTCAGGTAGCATATAACTGTATTTTTAGACATAGGGCAGGAAAATGAAATGAATAACTATCATAAAGAGAAAGTGTTTTTACAATTAGTTTTTATTTTTGTTGTTTTTAAAATGTACGGGATATTAGCTGTATTTACAATTTAACCTTTGCCCCCACTCCCCTCCTTCCTCCCCCTCAACTTGCTTCCATGAAAGTACTCCCTCTTCCAATCACCCTCTCTGCCTCAGTGCTTTGGATGGTTGATAATGTTCTTCCCATAAAGATTCATTGGGGTCACCATGTTCAGTCTGATCTTTAGCTGCAAGCATCCTCATCTGTATCGTTATGATTCTGAAAGATCCTCTGAGGAGACATTCATGTCTGGTTCCTTCCAATAAACACTTTTTAGCATCAGCAATAGAGCCTGGGTTTGGTGGCTGCATGTGGAGTTGTGGTTCTACAGCTGAGGCAATCTCTGTAGATTTTTTCTTCAATCCCTGCTCTTCTATTGGAACTTGTATTTCCTCCAGAGTTTTGTTTTCTCTTCTAAGAAGGACTGAGACATAGACATTCTGGTCTTGCTTCTTTATGAGCTTCATATGGTTGGTTTCTTTATTTGGCGGGAGGAGGCGAGTATCCATTATCATTGAGTGCATACTATGAGTGATATTCTGTGACTGTGTTACATCACTCAGGAAGATAGCTTTAAGTTCCATCCATTTGCCTAGAAATTTCATGAACTTTTTGGATTTAATAGCTGAGTAGTATTCCATTGAGTAAATGTGCCACAATTTTTGTGTTCATTACTCTGTTGAAGAACATCTGGGTTCTTTCCAGCCTCTGGCTATTATAATAACGCTGCTATGAACATTGTTGAGCATATGCCCTTGTTAGATATGAGCTACATTTGGGTATATGCCAAGGAGTGGCATAACTGAGTCTTCAGGTAGTACTATGTCCAACTTTCTGAGGAACTGCAAGAGTGGTTGTTTCAGTTTACAATGCCACCAACAGTGGAGGAGTGTTATTTTTCTCCACATTCTAGCCAGCATCTGCTGTCACCTGAGTTTTGAATCTTATCAATTCTGACTGGTATGAGGTGGAATCTTACAGTTGTGATTTGCATTTCCCTGATGACTAGAGATGTTGAACATTTCATTAGGTGTTTCTCAGCCATTCTATATTCCTCAGTTGAATTCTCTGTGTAGCTCTGTACCACATTTTTATAGGATTTTTGATTCTCTAGAGTCTAACTTCTTGATTTCTTTGTATATATTGGATACTAGCCCTCTATCAGATGTAGTACTGATAAAAATCTTTTCCCAATCTGTTGGTTTCTGTTTTTTTCATTGAAAGTATCCTTGGCCTTACAGAAGCTTTCTAATTCCAAGACATTCCATTTGTTGATTCTTGATCTTAGAGCTTTAGCCATTGGTTTTCTTTTCAGAAAAATTTCTCCTGTGACTATATGTTGACTCTTCCCCACTTTCTCCTCTACTAGTTTCAGTGTGCCTGGTTTTATGTGGAGGTTTTTAATCCACTTGGAGTTGAGATTTGTACAAGAAGATAAGAATGGATTTATTTGCATTCTTCTGCATGCTGACTTCCACTTGATCTAGCACCATTTGTTGAAGAGGCTGTCCTTTTTCCTTTGAATGGTTTTACCTCCTTTGTCAAACATCAGGTAACCATAGGTGTGTGGGTTAATTTCTGGGTTTTCAATTATTTTCCATTTGTTTACCTCCCTGTCTTTGTACCAAAACCACGGCAGTTTTTATTAGAATAGATCTGTAATACAGTTTGAGGTCAGGGATGGTGATTCCCCAAGTTTTATATTGTTGAGAATGATTTTTGCTATCCTGGGTTTTTTATTATTCCAAATGAATTTGAAAATTGCTCTTTCTAACTCTATGAAGAATTGAGTGGGAATTTTGATGTAGATTGCATTGAATTTATAGATTGCCTTAGGCAAAATGGTTGTGTTTACAATATTGATCCTTCCAATTTATAAGCATGGAAGATCTTTCCATCTTCTGAGGTCTTCTTCAATTTCCTTCTTCAGAAACTTGAAGTTCATGATGTATACATCTTTCACATGCTTGGTTACAATTACACCAAGGTATTTTATATTCTTTGTGGCTATTGTGAAGGGTATCAGTTCCCTAATTGTTTTCTCAGCCTGTTTGTCCTTTGAGAAGAGAAAAGCTACTGATTTATTTGAGTTAATTTTATATTCAGCCATTTTGTGAAGGTGTTCAGCTGTCAAAGCTTCCTGGTAGAATTTTTGGGGTCATGTAAGTATATTATCATATCATCTGAAAATAGTGATATTTTGATTTTTTCCTTTCCAATTTGAATCCATTTGATCTTTTTTTGTTGTATTATTGCTCTTGTTAGTACTTCAAGTAATATATTGAGTACGTAGGGAGAGAGTGAACAGCATTTTCTAGTTCCTGAATTTGATGGGATAGCTTCAATTTTGGCACCATTTAATTTGATACTGCCTACTGGTTTGCTGTATATTGCTTTTGCCATTTTTAACAATGAGCCTTGAATATCTGATCTTTCCAATACTTTTAACATAAAGGGGTGTTGAATTTTGTTAAATTATTTTTCAGCAGCTAGAGATATAATTATGAGAATTTTTTTTCTTTGAGTTTGTTTATATAGTAGATGGCATTGATGGTATTTCATATATTGAATGATCCTGGCATTTCTGGGATGAAGCCTACTTGATCGTTGTGAATGATTATTGTGATGTGTTCTTTGAATCAGATTGCAAGAATTTTATTGAGTATTTTTGCATCAATATTCATGAGGGAAATTTTTCTAAAGTTCTCTTCCTTTGTGGGGTTTTTGTGTGGTTTAGGAATGAGTGTAATTGTATCTTCGAAGAATGAGTTGGTTAGAATTTTTTTTGTTTATATTTTGTGAAATAATTTGGAGCATGTTGGTATTAGGTCTTCTATGAAGGTCTGGTAAAATTCTGCATTCAACCCATCAGGTACTTTTTTTTTTAGGTTGGGATCTTTTTGATGACTACTTCTATTTTTTTATGGATTATAAGAGTGTTTAGATAGTCTGTCTGGTCTTGATTTAACTTTGGTACATGGTATCTGTGTAGAAAATTTTCCATTTCCTCTAGACTTTCCAGCTTTGTTGAGTATAGGCTTTTGCAACAGGAGCCAATAATATCTTGAATTTCCTCAGATTCTATTGTTATGTCTCCCCTTTCATTTCTGATTTTGTCAGTTTGGATACGATCTCTGCGCCCTGTGGTTAGTCTGGCTCAGGGTTTATCCATTTTGTTTATTTTCTCAAAAAACAAAACAAAACAGCTCTTGATTTTGGTGATTCTTTGTATAGATCTTTTTGTTTCTATTTGGTTGATTTCAGCTCTGTGTTTGATTATTTCCTGTCATCCACTTTATAGTTCAGTTTCTGCATCTATTTATTGAGAATGGGGTATTGAAGTCTTCTACTCTTAGTGTGTGTGGTATAATATATGTTCTGAACTTTAGTAATGTTTCTTTTATGAATGTGGGTACTCTTGTATTTGGAGCATAGATGTCCAGGACTGGAAGTTCCTCTTGATATATGTTTTTCCTTTGATGAGTAAAAAGTATCCTTCCTTGTCTTTTTTGATAACTTTTGGTTAAAAATCTATTGTATTCAATATTAATTTGGCTACTACAGCTTGCTTCTTGAGACCATTTGCTTGGAAGGTTTTTTCCAACCTTTTACTCTGAGGTAGTGCCTGTCTTTGTTGCTGAGATGAGTTTCTTGTATGCATCAAAATTCTGGATCCTGGTTACCTATCCAGTCTGATAGTCTATGTCTTTATATTGGAGAATTGAGTTCACTGATGTTAAGGGTTAATAGTGAATGTTGTTTCCTGCTATTTTGTTGTTTGAGGTAGACTTATGTTTGTGTGCTTTTCTTCTTTGATCTTTGTTGCAAGAGGATTAGTTTCTTGAATTTCCTAGGGTGAAGTTTCCCTCTTTGTTGCAGTTTTTCCTGTATTATTCTTTGTAGTGCTGAATTTATGGACAGGTATTGTGTAAATTGCTTTTTTTTTCTTTTTAAAAAAGATGACACAGTGACAAACATTGTTCTAAGAGTATACAAACCAGTCTCTGGTCCAACATCCATCCTTACATTTCTTGAAGACAGGATAATTTTTTAATCAAAAGTTTTGCGGGTGAATTGTTATTCCTATTGTGCTAGTGGGATTCCTGCTTGGCTCTAGGATGTAGCCTCTTTAGGTTCCATATCTCCAATCTCTGAGATACAGCTAAGGACACTCCCATTGATTCTTGGGTGCCTTCTCTAACCTAGCACTCTGGTGCATTGTTGTTAACTATTATGGAAGAGTTGGGGGAAGGGTTACAGACTGCTAGCAACAGGACCTCTAAAAGAAGTCCAGTGGAGTCACATAACCTGGAACTTTGGGAGTCTCAGAAGAGAAGAGCTTACAGTGAAAGAGGATGTACCTAGCACTGAATAGACCTGATGTGTCAGTCAGGGTGGAGGAATACCAGGTGGGACTTGCATGCTCTCAGAAGAGAAGTGGAAGAGGGCATTGAGAAAAAGAATTGTGGGAGGTATTGGTGAGGAGAAGAGCAGTGAGCAAGATATAAATTGACATAAGTAAATAACTAAATTAGTAAATAAATAAATAGTATACAAACAGTGGTATGCTCTTCCTGTTAAATGATATAAGTGTAAATAACTAAATTAGTAAATAAGTAAATAAATAGTATACAAACAGTGGTATGCTCCTCCTGTTAAATGATATAAGTGAAGACACATCACATAAAACCAGGAGTTATTAGAAAAGAAGTGTGTTCTGTCTTTGTCTCTCACCTTTCTATCTTGTTTTACAACATAAAAAATGTTTACTGGTGAATCCATGTTCTTGTTATTTAGGGGGAGTTGGAAGGGAAACTTGAAAAATTGACGACAATTAGTTTTATGTTCAGAGTAAGCATTACATTAGTGACATAGCAAAGAAAGTGATAATTTTTACTTGGAACATTCAAGTATATAGAAAATGCTAAAAAAAGATATCAAATATATTAATGCTTTGCGTGTGTGTGTTCTTTAGGAAGAGACATGTAGATAGCATGATTATCAGACAAGGAACGAAGAAAAGGAAGAAATATTTTGTGTAAAATTTGTAATATATTCTTTTTTTTTTTTTTTTTTTTTTTTTTTTTTTTTTTTTTACAGAAGTAGTTTCTCATTTATTTCAAATTCAAGGGAGTACCCTGAGGATAAAATAAAGCAAAATTTTCTTATTCTCTGTACTCTTGTGCATACTATACTGTGTGCATTTGTGTGTGCATGTGCATTTGTGTGTGTGCATTTGTGTGTGTGTGTGCATTTGTGTGTGTGTGTGCATTTGTGTGTGTGCATGTGCAAGCACACACGTGTGAACATACTCCTGTGTATATGTGTGTGCATGTTTACATACTCCTATGTGTGTGTGTGCATGTGTGTGTGCCTGTGGGCACACTTATGTATTTGAGTGTGTGTGTGTGTGTGTGTGTGTGTGTGTGTGCTTGTGTGTATGTAAATATCAGTACATCAGACATGTGAGTAACATTCTTTAATAGACAGTGAAATAAAGATTTTAATCAAAAAATTCAAAAAGCTATGATACATAAATATATCTTCAGTATTTTCTTCAGCCTTCTTCTTGGAGGTAAGAAGCGTTTATGTAACCCTAACACAAACCCTAACCCAAACATAACCCTGATCCTGACCCTGACCCTGATCCTGACGTTGACCCTGACTCTGACCCTGACTCGGACCCCAACACCTTCTTACCCTGACCTAACCCTAACCCTAACCTAACTCCTACGCTAACCATAATTCTAACCCTAACCTAACCCTAATCCTAGCCTAAACTTAACCCTAAGCCTGAACTAATAGAGAGACTCAACTGGACACTGTACTGACAGTGACAGACTTTAAAACACCCAGTGCTAACTGTAATGTCTTTATCAAACTTCTCTCCTCAGGACACAAAACAATGTGAAAAATGAGGCAGAAAGATTGTAACAGTCACTGAAAATAAATAATGTCAAAGAAAAAGTGTTTTCCAGACATAGCAGGACTGATGCAGATATGAATTCAGAAACAATGGCAAAATGCACAGGTCCAAGTCAGATGCATCCCAGCACTGAGAAAAGTCATGCATACAATATCCCATCTTTAACATAGAAGTTGTCTCCAATTAAAAACTGCTTTCAGAGGTAAAGTAATTATTTTCTAACAGAGTCTTACTAGCTTTATAATATGGACCACAGTGAAGAGAAATCTCCATATCCCCCATCAGATGGACAACACAAAATGGACTCGAAGTCATTTTTTTTATCTCAAACTATTTTGTTTTTTCATATTCTTATCTTATTATTTTCTTTAATGTTCTGGTTTCCCATTTTATACTTTTATGGTGTTTGTGTGTGTTTGTATGACTGCTTTTCTTTTCTTATTTATTTATTTATTTTATTTATTTTATTTATTTTAGACATGGTTTCTTTTTGCAGCACTGGCTTACCTTGAACTTTCATTATAGATCAGATTAGACTTCTACTCAGATATTCACCTGCCTCTGCTTCCTGTCTGCTGAAATTAAAGGAATGAACCTCCACCCAGCCTGACTGTCTTCTTTCTAAAAACAAAGAAAGAAGCCATGGGATTATGTGGGTGGTGGGAAACATTAGAGGATATGAAATTTTTTTTAAAAAATGCTCAAAAATATATTGTGTTAAAAGGTACTTTCAATATAAAAGTGTAAAAGGAAAAGATGAGGAGGAAGAAAATAAAAATGAGAAGAGAAGAAAAACTAAAATACCACACATCTAGGTGAAGAAAAGATGGTATGGCAGGAAAAAGAGCATCCTCAACAAAGAGTTTTGATATAACTGAATGTCAACATTCAAAAAGTGAAGATAGGTCTATATCTATCACCCTGAAAAAACTCAGGTTCAAGTGGATCAAATACCTCAACAAAAAATCGTATGCACTAACTCAAAGAGAATTGAAAATGATGAATAATCATGAACTCATTGGCATAGTAGAAAACTTTCTTAACAGAACATCAATCATATAGGCACTAAAATTAATCATGAAAGAATGAGAACTCATGAAATGGATAGGTTCTACAAAGCAAAGAACACCATCTGAAAGAACAAAAACAAACAACCAGCAACCTATGGAATGAGAAAAGTTCTTTACTAAACCCATCCCAGAGAGCTGATATATAAAATATATAAATAATTCAAAAAGCTACATATCAGAAAACAAAATAATTCAAGTAAAATGTGGCATGTTCAGGCACAGGACACAAGTTTGATTCCCAGCACCCATATCAGGCAGTATTCTACTGCCTATAACTCTAATTCCAGGTGAACTGAAACCCCCTGTCCTCCTTCTACACAAGCCTATATAAAAATAAATAATAATATTTTTAAAGGAACATTAAAATAAAGTTTAATATATATATATATATATATATATATATATATATATATATATATATATATAACTGAAGTACAGACCTAAGGAGAAAATTCTTAACAGAATAACATCTAATATGCAAGAAGCATTTAAAAATATATAACATCCTTAGTCATCAGGTGATAGTCATCTTACCATGTCAGAATGACTAAGATCAAAGACAAAAGTGACAACTCATTCTGGTGAGGATGTGAAGCAAAGGGGCACACTCTGCCATTGGAGGTAGGAGTACAAACTGTTACAGCCATTCTTGAAATGAATATTGCAATTTATCAAAAAATAGGAATATATTTATCTTAATAGCCACCTATACCACTTCTGGCATAAACACAAAGGACACTCTATCTACTACAAGGACAGTCGCTAAACTATGTTCATACCACCTTTATTCATAATTACAAGAAACTTTAAACAACCAAGAATGGGGGAAAAAGTGATGGTATACTTACACAATGAAGCATTATGCAGCTAATAAAAATAATATTATGAAATTTGAAAGCAAATAGATGGAATTAGAAGAGATCTTGAGTGAGGTGATCCAAACCTAGAAAGACACATATGGTATATATTCACTTATAAGTGAATATTATCCACAAAGTAAAAAATAACCATGCTACAATTCACAGATTCAGAGATGCTAAATAACAAGAGGGCTCAAAGGAGGAGTGTGTGAATCTCACTAGGAAGAGGAAATATAATTGACATCAAGAGTGAGTAAGAAGGGATTGAATGATGGTAGAGGGTTTTATGAGAAAAATATTGCTACCCCATTATTGCTAATTGAGTTAAAATTAAGTTTTTAATAAGAAGCTTTTCTCCTTTTAGTAAAACTAAGCCTATCTTGCTATTAAAAAAAGACCTGTTATGTCCCATGGTAAGGAGAAGCCTCCCTGCTCCTATTGTTCTCTCGGCAGCTTCTTCTTTGTTCTCTGCGTTCTTCATACTACTTTCTTAGTTCCCTTTTTATGACTTTTGGTTAATGGTTTTACAACTTCTAATATGCTCTGAATAGTAGATGCCTGCCTGCTATCTCAGAAGCAATTAACAGATGACACTTGAAAACTAGCCAATTCTCATTGCAGATTTGGCAACAGAAAATATTTAATAATTACTATAATTTAGAAATCCTAATATGATCCTCGTTAAGAATTTAAAAATTATTTATTTGTCCATACAACATCACTGCAAGGCAGTACATTTCCGTAGTTCTGCAGAGATCGGCTCAAAAGAGTGGGCCAATGCCTAAGATATAACCAAACACAAAAAGAAAGAAAATTCAATGAAGTTATTCCTTTTGGTTTTATGCTATACTCTACTTAGGTTCGTATCTAGTTCTACTGTCATCATATATGTTTTATGTAGAAATTGATGGAAAAAGTTACTGAGACCCGCAAACAGACATTAGGTGATTCTTGGGGAATCCAGCAATAAAGGGAAGGAAAAAGTCATCAGCGGGGTAAAGGATACTACAAGAAAACCCACAGAATCAACTAATCTGGGCACATATGGTTCACAGAGACTGAACTGCTATCAAAGAGTCTGTGGAGACCTAACCTAGGTTATAACATATGTTACAGTTATGTAACTTAGTTTGTGGAACTCATAATAGTGGGAGCAGGAAATGTCTCCAAGTCCGTTTATTGCCTTTGGGACCCTTTCCTCCTACTAGGTTGCCTTCTCTAACCTTAGAAGATGTGGTGCCAACTCTTTCTATAGATTTTTATGCCAATTTCTGATAGAAATCTATAGAGAAACAGAGGAGGAGTATGTGAATGGCAAGGAGGGAGAGGAGTGGTATGTGAGAGACTGGGAAAAGAAAATGGAGGGTAAACTATAAGCAGGATGTAAAATAAATAAAGTGAAGTAAAGTAACATTAAAATGCAGAAGCTAACATAAGTGACTGCTGCTAATGTAAGCATGACGAGGGTCTGAAATTAAACTTGCCATTACAGTTGGGATAGAAGTTTTATGGACTCTTGTGTTAGCTCTTCCTAAAGGCTACTGTATCATTCTTTTTCTAGCCTGTCCTCTGCATTAAAACACCAGGCATAACTAATATATGGAATAGAAATAATCTACTCCACTGATAGACTGTAAAGATAGATCAATCAAACGGCAAGAAAGCAATGAATAATTATTCTTCTCTTGTTTATTTCCAGGCTTTTACAATTTAAAACAGTTGTATTAGATCAGTCTACCCAAAATTTGTTGTCAGGTCAAGCTCTTATATGACTTTATTTTGTTGTTGATGATGATCATATGTTGTATGAATGGATTAATTTTCATTTATTGTAAAGACATTTTCATATTCCTAAGTATTAAGACATCAGAATACTATATATCTGTTAATTGGCTAGGTATCTACTGCGTTTAAATTTAAATTTTACAACTTGCTATTTGAGTTGAATTTATTAACACATACACATAGGTGCATGTGTATGTACAAACACACACTCATACACCCATACACACATATACACACACTTGCACACATACACTCACACACATACACACACACACACACACACACACACACACACACACACACACTTGCCCAACCTGATGTATAATAGAAGTTATTGTATTCTATATTGTTCTCTTGGTAATTGTTTAGGGAGAGACAAATGTCAGAGTGCCTTCTTTTGTCTGTAAATTGTGTAGATCCATGTTTGTAGCTTCTTCATCTTTTTGTTACAGAATAAGAGATAAAAACAAATTGTGAAATGACCACGCAGTTATTTCCTGCATCCATATTATTTCTAGACTGTCTGACTTTCTTTTTGTTGACTTTATTATTCCACAAAGACAAAGCTTATGAAGGAAAAAAAAAACTGAAAAATCTACTCTAAACTCTTCTAAAACTGTGAAACTCAGTGTCAACTCATTTCTTTCCTTGTTTGGTATTTGGAATTTCACTGGAGGCTAGGCTACAAGGTGTTTCCAGAAGAAAAAAACAATCTTGAGAGAAAAAGCTCTCAGTTTTTGTATGTTTATACTCATCAATTTCATATCCCTATCATTTGGGAAGTAAGCAGTGTAGATCAATTTAGTCTATCTTACCTCTGATCCCTTATGTCACTTTTAGTTCAGTAAAACAGTCTTTGATGTAGCCATTTCATTTGTTTCTTTCAGTGCCTACTTGAGGTGAGTCAAGTTATTTCCTTAAGGGAAAGGAGTAATAATTGATTCTTGGGAATGTGTTGCTGACATGTCAAACAAGTGCTTTCCATATGATTTTGTCCAACAAACAAACAACAAATAACAAAAAAACAAAAAACCCAACTAAGATACAGTGATTTTCATCCCATGGTCCAGAACTTTTATTCTAGTTTATAAAGAAGCAATGTAGACTTGTGTGTACCACTCTCTAAAGAAGCATAGATAAGTGGAACAGAGAACACACTTTTATTAAATTTTTTCTATTAGAATTCTATTTGAGTTGGTTCATTAGGAGAAATACAGAGAGTGCAAGAGAGTTTTTAATCATAGTAACTGCCATTTTTGCTAGACTTTGTCTCATAAGGGCTCACTGTAGAATTATACATGTTCATTTTTGGCAGGCTGGCTTCTACATATGTTGAAATATAGAAGGAATATGTAGGAAATTAGAATGTAGAAGAAAATTGTGGGTGTTAAGTAATTTCCCCTTCTGTCTTTGCTTGAGTTCTGTCTTTGGAAGTGAGTGTGATTTATTAAAGGTGACTCATTAGGTTGCTTGTCACTCTGTATTCTACATTTACTATTTAATAGTGATAATTACTTAATTCTATATGATAACCGTTTTGTTTTGTTTTCTTAGCAGATCAATAAAAGTGGCTATTTATTTATGTAAATTATTTCCTAGAGAGTTTCTCATAATTTTGATTGTGTGTGTATGTGTGTATGTGTATGTTTGTGCATGCACACGCATGTGCGTGTACACTCTGCATATGCACTTAAGTGAATAGGCAGAGGTATGTATGGAAGCCAAAGCTTTGTTTCAGATATCCCTTTCATCTTTCTCCACCATGTGTACTGAAGAGAACACTCTGAGCCCAGATGTTTTAGAATCAGCTTGTCTAACTAGCTAGCTCAATCTAGGTGTAGCAGACCTGAACTCTGGCCATCATATTCACAACAAGCTTTTTACCTGCTGAGCCACCTCCTGCAACCCTCTGAAATCATCCCTATAAGGAAACTCATGTATTCCCATCAGATCAGTAAGATATGTTGGATGGGAAGCTTGGAAACCTGACAGCCTCCATTATCTGGCCAGTGCTTTGCATGTAGATCTAACCTTACTGAAACTGCCAACTTCCTAAAACTATAAGCAGAAATTGAGAGAAAACACGATTCCTAAACTTGACAGTTAACTGAAAGTTAATCATGTCTTAAGTGTCTTTTATAGTACTCAGTAGATACTACTTTATGTGATGGGACTATGATGCTCAAAATCTATTCAGAAATAAATGCAGTTTTCTTCAAAGTTGCAAATAAAGGTGTTCATATCCTATGTCTGTTTGAAGAAAGGATGCTGCAAGTATTACCCATTCCCTCCCCATGAGACCACAAGAAACTGAGATTTATTCTTGAGGATATTTTTACCTCTCTCAGCCCATTTTTTTAAAGCTAGACTTCATGATATTTTGTATTTATTTCTATAGAGATCTTGAAGCATAATTGTGTGGCTTTTGATTAGGATGTGCTTGTCCCCACATACTGGGGAAGAAAACAGTTTTCATCAAGAGTGACCTTTCAGCATGCTGTTGACATAATTGTCTCTTGCTTTTAAGAGATAAATTCCCAAGTTACTGTGGAGAGGCCTTTCAATCTCGTTGTCAGTGAAAATAAAATTTCAGTGTAATATCAAATGAGCTCTTTCTTTTATTGTAGATTGGGGGATCTCCACCTCAATTAAATTATGTTTAATATTTCCAACATCTGCATTTATCACCCATTCTGTGATATGGTGTTTTAAATGAACATCAAGGATGTTAAGAACATTTTAAAGAAGAAAAGTCAAAAGAAATTAAGAAATTCCAACACATTTTCTATTTTTTAATAAACACATAAAGCTCTTTCTCATTTCCTTCAATTATTTTGATTAATATGTTAATGGGATCTTTTAAAACATCATTTTACCAGTTTCAGGCCTGATGTAAAAAAAAATCATTTCACAGAAATAATTATGACTAGCATTGATAGATGATTGTTAATGCTGTAAAATAACAGAATAAGGCATATTTACACCATCTTAACATACAGAAACACCATACATATACACAAAAGAACCACAGATCTGGAACAAAAAAGCTCAATTCCTAGTCAGTTTACAATTATAGGCTTTGCCTGAAACTATATATATATATGTGTATGTATATATATTTGCTTTATTTTTAATATTTTTTCTCTCAAAGCAACAAACAGTTCTTCCCTATTTCTGGTGATTTATTTTTAACATTGTGTTCATGCAAAAAATAATACTTGTTTTATTGCATTAACATTTAAACAGTGGTATATTTGGTTCCTAAAACCATCATTTAAATTTTTGTGTCCCTTCATCAACATTCTTGTCTGAATTGGTGTGATATGATGACTTGATGTTTTGTGAGTTACAGAATGACAAACATCCAGTCAACCACAGTTCAGAAAATCAAGATTCTAAGTTTCTTGATCATGCACATATTACTTTCATTATTACAAAATGGCTTGAATCAGATAGATACACCATTTTGACACACATTTGTTGGTTTCATTTTTTAAATTATATTTCTAAAAACAAGAATAAAAGTAATGAAAAAAAAATACTGTCCCACATCCACTGTTCACAAAAAGGAAGAGCAGCAAGAAACACACCAGCCATCAGTTTGGCGGTGACATTGTAGTAAACATTAAGTGCCATCAAAACACTCCCAGAATATCATCATTACTACAAGCCATATTTTTGGAGTAGTTCAGATTGCCACTGGCGTTTGCGCTCTGGAAAACAATCTGGAATGTGGATTTTTTTAAAATCCTGAATACACTTTTTCATTTCTTCTTCCACACTTAGCTTCTCACAAACCTTCTTTTTGGAGAGATTTGTTTCTCGGGACTTGCTGATGAGTGACTGAAAGAGTTCACTGTTTCTGCGCTTGTCTGGTGGTGGCATCCACTGAACAGGGGCTTTCCTGGAGGGCCTATCCAAGGTTAAGGTGTTAGGCTGGTGAGCTGCAGCCTGCTGAGTGTTGAGTAGGTTCTCCTGTGGTGTGCTAGCTTCTGAGTGGCTGTCACAGCTGGATGTGGAGAGCTCATTGCAGGAAGTCCCACTCTCACTTCCTTTATCTGTGGCTTTTTCATGTTTCCTGTCTTCATGTTCTTGTTTGGGTGACACTATTTTCTGAGGCGGTCCTGAAAGAGACAAGGAAAAGATAGAAAAACTTGAATTGGAAGTTCTGCCTAGAGCAAGTAGACAAAGAAACAAAGAAATAATAAAAAAAAGGAGACTAAAGGAATACAAATTTGAAGAAATCAAGATATCACTATTTACAGATGATCTGATAGTGTATATGAGCAACTCCCAAAATTACACTAGAGAAGTCCTACAGCTGATAAACAACGTCAGCAAAGTAGCAGGATATAGAATTAACTCAGAGAAACCAATAATCTTCCTTTCCATAAATATTAAACAGGCTGATAAAAAATTAGGGAAACAACACCCTTCACAATATTCACAATCAGTATAAAATAACTTGATGTATAAAATATCTTAACAATCAAGTGAAATATCTGTATGACAAAAACTTCAAATCCCTGAAAAAGAAATTGGAGAATACCTCAGGAGACAGAAAGACTTCCCATGCTCCTGGATTGGTAGGATTAATATAGAAAAAAGGGCATTTTACCAAAAAAAAATCTACAGATTCAATGCAATTCCTATCAAAAATTCAACACATCTCTTCATAGACATAAAAAGAGCAATTCTCAAGTTCATATAGAAAAACAAAATCCCATGATAGCCAAAAAAAATTCTCAACATTAAAAGAACTTCTGGGAGAATCACTGTCTCAGAACTTAAACTGTACTACAAAGCTATAGTGATAAACACTGCATGGTATTGGTACAGAAACAGGCAGGCCAATCAGTGTAGTAGAATCAGAGCCAGAAGTAAACCCACACACCTTATGGACACTTAAATTCTGACAAAGAAGCCAAATGATACAGTGGGAAAAAAGAAAAAATTTTCAATAAATAGTGCCAGTCTAGCTGGCAGTCTGTAAGTAGAAAAATTAAAATAGAAACATATTTATAACCCTACTCAAAGCTTAAGTCCAAGTGGATTAAGGACATTAACAGAAAACTAGATACACTGACTCTAATAGAAATGAAAGTGGGAAAGAGCCTCAAACTCATCCACATAAGCAGAAATTTCCTGAACAGAACTCTAATGGCTCAGGCTCTAAGATCAGCAATAGAAAAATGGGACATAATAAAACTGTATTTTCTATTTTAACTTAAGAACGTCTAGCTGAAGAAAAAGTGTTCCTTTATCCAGTGTCTGTGAAGTTGGATAACAACATGGGGCTTGTACATGCAAACATTCAGAAAGACAATTTACTACTTACACCAGGAACCTTTAGGAGTTCTATTTAGTGACCTGTCAATAAAAGATCATGAATCCTAACATACAGAAAGGAAGGTCATTTATTTTTGACTCTTAAAGTTGGGAGTGAAAAACAAAATACTACACACAAGCATTCTTGCAGTTTTGGATCTCTGTTTCTAGAGGAAGCTGTGATGGTTTTTGTTATAACCACAATCCTGGATGTAACTGTGACAGCCAGAATCCTGGATGCTTCCCTTTGCATACTTAGTTTCCACTACAAAACAGGAAATGACACTGGTCACTTTTGTAAGGCAGTGGGCTTAGCCCTAGGTAAGTTCACATCATTCCTCCTGTCTGCCCAGGAGGAGCTGATGTAAAGAGCATCCTCATATTCTTCATCTTGCTCCCTGCCTGTTGTGCTGGAGAAGGATAAAACTGCTAGTCCAAGAAATAAAGAAAACAAAACAAAACAAAAAAAATATTTACAAAACAAGAAAACTTTAACTATTTCCATGTTACATTTTGTTTTACATGTACTTAATGCTCATTGTAACTATTAAGTTTTCAAGGCACACTATCAAACCTTGAAAAAAATCAAGTACTGACTAATAAATATATTCATATAGTTTTATGTAAAAATTATGTTAAAATCTGAAAAAAGCACTGACAAAAATATATAATTTTAAGCAAAAAATGTTTAAAATCTGTACATTTATCTTTGTTTTGTAAAATAAAGTTGTTTAAAAGAACTGCTATGCCACATGGAGTTTTAATAATGTGATGACTACGTATATCTCAAATAGAATACTTCTTCTATGGGGTTTTGCAACTTGAGGTAAACTACATAACAGGACAATTTTAGAAAGTGCCAGATTTCGAAAACTTATGAAATATCATTCGATAAATGTTGAAGAGCTGTTCTAATCCTGTGGTTCGATCAAGAGAAATAAAATATGTATCCTTTTGGCAAGAATCTGTTCAAATATTTGAAATCATTATCATGGAAAATTTAACTTAGCTGCATTCTAAATATCATTCTAAACATCATTCCAAATACGCATTCATCCATAGATAAGTGAAGCTCTCACACTCAACAAGAAAACTTTTTTAAATGGGAGTCATTACAGAAAGACACAAGTGCCCAAAATGCAGAGAAACATGACTGTCAGTATCTTGCCCCAAACAGTACTTAAATTATTTTTTACCATGAAATTATCTAAGTTAAAAATAATAAAATGAAAAGAGAAAGAACATTTTATCATGAATATAAGGTAATTCCCAGAAGAGAAAAACAATTTGAAATTTTGTGTACTTTACAGAACATCAAAGTACAAAGCACAACTTTCGGTGAGCTCAACAAAATGCAGTCATATAAAAATATAAATTGTATTAATTTTATCATCCATATTTTTGTTTTTCGGACACAAGCCAGAGAATTCTAAGGTTGCATAGCATATTTGGTGTGGCTTTCCAGTCTAATTCAGCAGCATCCCAACTTTGACTTCTGAACTACATTTAAATTTGGGAGACTGAATTTCCTCTGTTTAGATTTCTACAAGTTTTGCAAGGGATCAATATATACATGAAGTATTCTAATTGATTCTGGTATGCTCAAATACTAATTGTTATTGATCAGAATATGTAACCCTGGGCTGTTGAAGATGGAAATGGAACATTCTTATTCGTTTCAAATCAACCTATAGATGAAAAATCCAAATACTTTCATTGTAATTCTGTCTCTGTACATATCACATATGTACAGATGAATAGGTCCTTAGTTTCAGGGTCTTTGGTTCTAAATATTTAATTTTATCTATTATAATAAAAGTAAAATGGTAATACCTCCTCACATGGCCACAATAAAATTTAAACAGGTAGGTAATGCATGTGTAAGATATTTGTAACCTTTAAAATTCTATTTCAGATAAACTAGCATTAGTTCAGAGTCTAGATTAATTTACCTTTATTATTCTAATTAAACTCTTCCATTCAAGATGGAATTATTTTAAAAAATGAAAGTTCCTTCATTAATTTTCCAAAAATATTAAATCAAGGCAACTGTAGAACTAGCTACATGGCTTAGTAGCAATGCAGTTCAGAAAGAGTGACTGCATGTGCTTAAGCACTGGCATCATACAAATAAGAGTAACAAAAACAAACAAAACTAAAAAACTGTTGCATCAAGCAAAATAGAATGGAAAATATCACAATGCCTCGAAATTTGTCGAAAAACCAAATAAGTCCTTGGCTGATTTTCATTGGGATTTCTTTTATTGCAATAAAAAGGAAGAAGATGATAACTTTCTCAGCTATTTGGGAAGAGAGTATGGTACAGAAATTAAATGTCAGTTCTTGTATCTGTCAAGATGCACATAGGCTCAGTCATAAGACCACACTAAAGTCTGTTTTAATACAGGGGTGTTTATAAATGAAGTCTGTATACAGCTTCATACACTACAAATTGTATTTTAGTCTCTTTCCATGCTTAGCGATGACTGAAAATTCTGAATGTATAAAATTTCTCTGTGGCAGATGTTAATTCCCAGAAGAAAAATTACCTTTTAAAGATGCTAAATTCAATTGTGTGTGAACAGTTATGTGGTGCTCAAATAGAAAGAGCAACACACGCTATTATTGTAAGTATTACACATTTGCATAAAAGAAAGGGAAAAACAAAAGTTAGTGATTTTTATAAAACATTATTGAAAAACCGTATGTATGTGGATCAATCACTTGAAGGAAACTCGAAATGTACCAGATCCCTAGCAATAGGATGAGCTCCTCTGAAATTCTCTGGTAGATGAATACATATGTAATTGAGGCTTAAATACTACAGGCACAGATGTGAAAAATTATGAAGTTACTGAACCCAACGAAGAAACAGAAAATATTTTTTCATGGAACACTGAAATTCCAATTCTGAATAGAAGCTTCAAATAGGAGAAGCATTCATTTTCAAGTAAGAAACTATTCAATCAAGAAAAAGAAAATGTATATTACAGAAAATTCCATTTTTATAGATTGCTTCTATTTTGTTTAAGAATTATGATATCTATGGCTGAAGAAGAATTAAGATTAAGAAACACCAATATTGTCTGATAAACCTTTAGGTGTTATATTATCTTATATTTACCTAAAATTATATATGATATGTGTAGTATTTAATATAGTATCTGATTATCACAGTAATTGTTTTTATTATTATTTTTATTTATACTGTGTCTTCCAGTGCAAAATTCAGATTTCATAAAGACAGAAACTGTACCTTTTTGTGTTATTTTATGCATGATCAAAGGGACTGTTTCACAAAACACTTGAAATGATCTTCCTGCTTCTGAATTTGTGCTGTACATAAACTGACACCACCATTCACCCAAGACATAGATGATAGACAAGAGATAGGGACCCCAATATCTTGCTTTATTACCATTCCTGTGCTTAAAGCAAACCAACAACAGAAACAGAGCTCAGGTTCCTTTGGGATTAATGCAATGGAACCTTTTCGTTTCCTCTATATGAATTCACCATTTCTTACTATAGATGTTGGTGCATTTTTCTTGTACCACATTAACTACCTCCTCGTAATGACCTTCTTTTTAACTGACACATAGCACAAGGCTATGAACTTGTGAACAAAAGCACAAGCTTGCTTGTCCCACATCTATAAAACTAGCCTCGTAACACCTACAAGGTCCTTGACAAGGATTAATGAGACATTGTCTTGACAACATCTCTGATTACTTGGGGGTTGTGGGGGGGGAAGTTGCTCTATAAATAAATATAATAGTTGTTCTTATGGTGTGTTATGCATAACAAATTTATATAAACATAAAACGGTGGTGGTATAAATGATGCTTGTCTCTTACATTATACCAAACAACTCTTTCAAGTCTGATGAAAAGTATATTTTTAGTAAGAATTTTTCATACATGTTTGTCACTGTTCTTTAGCTCATACTTACCTTTTCTGCCACCTACCCTAGACTACCCCTCAATTTTTATATAAGGTTTCCATTTCTCTGTCTCTCTCTGTCTCTCTGCCTCTATCTCTATCCGTTTGTGTGTGTATGTGTGTGTGTGTGTGTGTGTGTGTGTGTGTGTAGGCAGAGGCTCAATCTTGAGCATCATACATCAGAATCTGTATATCTTGTTTCTAGGAACACTGTCTCTCAGTTACTGAGGCTCATTCACAGAGCTAGAACTAAAGGACAGGGAGCCCCTTGGTCTCTGGTTCATTTCTGTAAGATTACACATGTGCCCTACTACACCTGGCTTTGAAATTGTGTGGTGGAGTCTAGTTTCACTCCTCATGGCAATGCAGAACAAGAACTGAGTTCTAAGTGCTTCCCAGCTTTGAAATAGGCTTTTGATGAAAACAGATTTAGAGGAGGCCAGATGGTAATGCCTACCTGCAATTACAACACTTAGGAAGCAGGGCAGGAGGATTCCTCATTTCAAGCCCATCAGTACCCAGCAAGTACAAGGCCTGTTAGAGATTCCCAGGCAGACACTTTTGGAAAAACAGTAACAACCTAATCAAATTTTCGAAGAAGGAAAGAAGACAACAACAGAACAAGACTTAGAGTAAAGGGGCAGAATTAATTACCGGGAGAAAGCCAGAGTGCAGGAGATTTTTATCTGCCAGATCTCCACAGATCTGGAGTGCTCATTTGGCAATATGTTTTCAAGTATTTCCAGTAATGTGCAATGAGTTACAACTTCTTGTAGTTGCCTTGCCGTTTTATGTAAGTGCTCTCTCCTTTCCCTTCGAGATTTATAAATGTCTCTTATGGAAGTAATTTGGTGCATAATCACAAGGCTAAATGGGAAACTGAAGCGTGCATGTGCACAGCAGAGTTTAATTTCACTTTGTGGTGAAATGAAAAAGGGGTTTGTCTTTGAAGATAGCAAAATTGTGCTCACAGTAGAAGTGCTGATACCTACTAGCTAGATATTTAGAAAGACAATCTGCTACCCTGTTTCAAAGGATAAAAATGTGGTGTCAGTTTGCTAGGATGGTTTCCTGTCAGAATATCAATGGGGAAGACATTTTTATTAGCTCGATGTAGCTGTAATAGGGAGGGATGTGATGAGAGACAGAAAGGAAAGAGACATCCGAGAGAGATACTCAGAGGTTGAGAGTGTCTATAAAAAAGAATTATAATTTATTGATGATAATAAAGGCATTTTTTTTTGTCTTGCAGTACTGAGGATATATCCTAAGATGTTACACTTACCAGACAAGTTTTCTACCCTTCAGCCACATGCTTAACATTTCTGATATAATTCTGTGACTAGTTCATGGTTTACTGCACATTCTTCTTCAAGTTAATGAAAGTGTACACAAATATATATATATATGTATGTATATTCTTGTATATCATTCATAATTCATTCATAAATATGGTGAACACCTGATCCACATATAATATATATATATAAATTTAAAGTGTAAATAAATCTTTAAAAATAAGAAAAATATTTAATAGTCACAATAGATGAGTTACAGAATCAAAGTCCAAATATTTATTAACAGAAGAATGAATAAAGAAATTGTGGCTTTTATAAAAAATGGATTATTATTTAGTCCTGAAGAAGATAGAATGTCAGGAAAATGGCTACAACTGGAAATTGTCAAGCTAGACAAACTGAGTAAGACACAGAAAGCCAAATATCGCATGCTCTCTCATTCACAGATTTCTGTAGGTACAGAAAATTTTATGTGTGCGTAGGGTATGAAAGAAGAAACAAAACTCTCTAAATGGGGTTGGGCTGATAAAAGAGGGAGGGGAAGTAAAAGACAGAAAAGAGGATACAGGGAAAGTGTTGTCAAAGTACATTTTATACCAGCATGAAAATGTCCTTTGGAAACCTTGTACCATGACAAAAAAAAAAAAAAACAAAAAAAAAAAAAACAAAACAAAAAAAAACAATAGTTCCTTAACACAAGAGTGGAGCCTGTCCAGTGTACCTTTATGGGACATATGTCTTTGCAGTAGTAAAAGTATACTGGATTATTTTGTTTGGACGCTTAAATCAACGAGAGCTTTCTTTTCGAGCTGATGGGAGA
The DNA here is from genome assembly GCF_963924665.1 of Micromys minutus. Taxonomy (NCBI): domain Eukaryota; kingdom Metazoa; phylum Chordata; class Mammalia; order Rodentia; family Muridae; genus Micromys; species Micromys minutus. The sequence continues at coordinate 125,200,811 of NC_137969.1, forward strand.
GGGATATTAGTGCACAGAAATGGAGGGCAGGTGAGAATGTGGGCTTGAAAGGCTTTGACAGAAATGACTCCATCACAAATAAAGAGCATAGTTGTCACCATAAGTTAGGAGAAGCCAGGAGCCTCCCCACCCCCCCAATGTTTATTCAAGGAGCAGAGACTTTCTGATATGTCCTTTAAATCTCTGTAAAAGTGACTGAAGATCTCAGACCTCCAATAATTCTAGGCAATGCATTTATACTTCTCTGAAAGTCCCGCATTTACAGAATGTTTAGTTATTAACCTACGTCCTGTTGAGTGTCTGTCTCTTACCAGATGCTGATTTACATTATCCTCTTTGTATAGGTATGGTTAAATCATTAATATCAGGATATATTGGATTTGATTATAGGACCTCAATTCCTTTGTTATTGTATACTTTCTTGCATATTTGTGAAGGTATAATCCTGTTTCTGTGTAAGCACATCCCATAATAATATAGTAATAGAAGAATATGATATGAAACCACTGATGCATCTCCTGGGCCTTATATTCTTTTGCATTCCAACCATTTCTTCTAACTATAATTTTCTTTTAAAAAACATCATAATAAACTATATAATCGTGTACTTAGAAACTGAGTTATTTAAAATCCTTCTTGTATGAGGCTTCTGTGGATACAGGTAGCTATGTGACTGCATCCTTTAAAAATACTTCTTCCATTGCCCTTTGGTTTTCTTCACAGCTATCATTTATATCAACACACTGAATTTATTGCAAGGGTTCCTATTCATACAGGTGCATTCATTTCTACTCACAATGTTCTGTGATCCAAATACCAAGATCACAGCTTCACAGCATTGAAATGGCTTTTTAAGCATGTACCTGTTCTCAGATACCTTTTTGGGAAAAATATACAAATATCCCATTTTTTTCTTTTTTCTTCTTTCTTTTCTCTCTCTCTATCTTTCTCTCTTTCTCTCTCTTTTGCATTCTAGCCTCATTCACCAAGTATTGTTTTATTTTTTACAGTATACAGATGGGTATACAAGTGAAAGATTCTTTAAATTTAATCTCTATCTGGATGCTTTAAATCTTCTTTGATAATGATTATACTGAACCTTAGTACTGTAACTACACTGTGATGTTCAAGCACTACTTCCTTAATTAATTTTACATATTTTTCTTTTTTATTGGAAATTTTCGCATTTACATTTCAGATGTTATCCCTTTCCCACAATTCCATCCCATCTCCCTGTAGCTCCCATTGCTTCCATTAAAATGCTCCCCATCCCACCTCAGCACCTTGGCATTCCCTTACACTTGGTAAACAAGTTCGCATGGAAAGATCCATGACCTGAGGTACATAAGCAGCAGAGGACAGCATTTTCTGAGATCGATGGAAGTAGAGGCCTTTGGTCCAGTGAATGCTCGCTTTCCCTACTTCTTAAGTACGTTTCAACATATTCTGTAACCCAGTCTCTATTGAAAAAAATCAATACTTACTTTTTAGTATTTTCATCCACTATTCAATAAAAATTGGAGAAATTAGTATTAACTTATGTTATCAATTATTCACAATGTAATTCAAGGCTAATAGTTTTAAACTATACTAATCAGCATGAAGCTCTTCACTGTGTGTGTGTTTGTGTGTGTGTGTGGGTGGGTGTGTGTGTAAGAATATGCTTGGTGCTCTATGTACTTACTTTATTTAAGAGAGTAACTTCTAGGCTACAGTAGAAATACATTCGTTATCTGCACTGAGCTATTTACAATACCTGACTCAGCTAGCTCCATGATCTATTGCAGGGCACAGGGGAGGAAGCAAGTAATTATGGATGCTCAAGACTGGGAAGTTTATGGGATGTGCTAACCTGTTCATGAGGAAAGTAAAGAGCAGCTCGTTACAGCTCTATACAAAGAGTGTTCAGATATGAATTCATCTGACTGAATCCCTGAGATGCTCAGAGAGAAGATCTGAACAGGAACCTCTATAATGTTAGAATGATAAAGCAACAAGGTCGTTAATTTTTTAGTGGACATCCATATGTTTGATGAGTAATTATGGACCATAAAGAATAAATATAGTGGGAAATATTTGTCAGTGCATGTGTAGTAAGAAATACTTGTCAGTGCATGTGAGGTGCTCAATGTTTAAATCCAGAGGGCCCCCCCAACCTCTCTCTCTCTCTCTCTCTCTCTCTCTCTCTCTCTCTCTCTCTCTCTCTCTCTCTCTCTCTCTCTCTCCTCTCTCTCTCAACCTGCCTTTCTCCCTCCATCTCTCCCTTCCTCCCTCCCTGTGTGTACACATACACATATATGTTTCTGCAAAACATATGAGAAAAGTATATTTTGCAAGCCTGCAAATAATGATGAAGTATAACTGTAACCTTTCTTCCTGAAACACGATAAGTGATGTGTCGGTCATATCTATCAGCAGAGAATGCTACTGTAATGATTAATGAATAAATTAACAAATTAACACTTGAGAGAATGAATGTTTTAAGGTAATATACATACATATATATGTATGTTGGAAAAATATGTTATATTTCAGATATAAAAGTATAATCCATATTTTGAGTATATTATTATATCAATATGTTGAAATAAAAAATTGCCATCATTGGGAATCTTGATTAATAGGATCAGGCATGCCCATTTCTTATGCCTTAGTGGATTTTATGACCCTATTATTATTATTATTATTATTATTATTATTATTATTTATTTGCCACCTAGTTTTCATTTGTCATTCATTCTTGTATTTTAGTGAAAGAAATGTGTTTCATGTTTGTTAGTTTTTTTTTTCAGGACTACTCAATTTTGCTCCAATTTTACCTCATAAATTGAGAGTTCTAAAAATAATAGCATGCCTCATGCCTATTTCCATTTATATTACCAAATAACTTGGGATAGCAGGCATCATATATAGATTCTGTGTGGTACATAGATTAGCCTGATTATAGGCTAAATTGCTAATAAAAATCTCAGATTTTTTAACTGAACACTTGAAATAATCTTGAGAAATGTACTAAGGATATTATTTTTAAAACTCAACACAAAATGTGACCACACATATTCTTCATGCTTTGAATAAATAAGCCAAGATGGCAATCTATGAAAAGTTGGGGGTTAAGTGTCTAACAATGCTGAAGTGTTTGTGTGTTTTAAAGATTGCTTACAATACAGCACTTCAAGTCATTTTCTTTTTTTTTAATTTATTTTAAAAAACAAAGATAGAAGAAAAAATTTTAAAACATTTTTGCATAAATGTATACAAATAAAATTGTGTCAGTGCTTGGCTTTTTTTTATTCTTTTTTTTTTAAAGGTTCGATACTCTGCATTCAGGTTTTACTAGTTACAATGAGCAAAAAGTACATGTAAAACAGGGTGTAACCCGGAATTAGTCAACGTTTTCTTGCTGTGTAAGGATTGAGCATGACGTTTTTTGTTTTGTTTTGTTTTGTTTTGTTTCGTTTTGTTTTTTTCTTGAACTTCACACAGTCTGTGAGTTGTTTCTGGAGCAGTCCGAGCCTCTGGGGTTAGCATCCCACTATCAGTGACTGCATATTATGTCTGTTCTTTTGTGACTGGGTTATCTCACTCAGGATATTTTCTAGATGCAACCATTTTCTTAAGAATTTGGTTAAGTCATTGTTTCTGATAGCTGAGTAGTATTCCATTGTGTAAATGTACCACAATTTTTGTATCCATTCATCTACTGAAGGACATCTGGGTTCTTTCCAGATTCTGGCTATTATAAATAGAGCTGCTATGAACATTGTGGTGCATCTATCTTTGTTGTATATTGGAGTGTCTCTGGGGTATATGCCCAGAAGTGCAATAGCTGGATCTTCAGGTAGTACTATGTCCAATTTTACTAGGAATCGCCGTCAAGTCATTTTCGAAGATGTGTGTGTGTGTGTGTGTGTGTGTGTGTGTGTGTGTGTGTGTGTGTATCAAAATGTTTTCAGTGCTTTCTCACTCATTAATTCTTCTGTTCTTGTGGTCCAGCCACTTTAGGCCACACACTCATCAGTTAATCTTCAATTATTTTTTTTTTCCCATTTCAAAACAAAGACTGAGGTTGTATCATCTTCTGAAGTGAGTGTTCTAAGTAACAAACCAATAATTTAAACTATTTTCAATTAATAAGATAGGTCCAGAATAAAATGCCCCAACGCTACGATGTAAAGAGAAAACATATTAGTTGTAATACAAATCCTACAATGGTTCAGAGATACGGGAAGCATATCAGCTTTCAAAAGAATTAAGCATCACAATAGACTAGAGAACAGGCCACATACATTGTGAGGCCTCTGACTTCTCAAGAACTGTGCTCTCTACTAAAAGTTAATTTGTATGGCAAGCACATTTAAGATGTACCTTTCTCTGATACACACACTGTGATAAGAAGGTTGCTGACATATGCGCAGCAATTTCTGTAAGAGCTCCCACAACTTAATTTAACAATGAGTGGATTCAGCCCTGTCAAGCTGACTTCAGCTTCTCCTGTCACTTCAAAATGCACTTCCGTTCAAAATTAATATTTTCAGAACAGCGGCAACATTTCTCTTCTTTTAACATTAACATTGAAGACATCAAAAATTAAGAGGATCATAGTAAAATGCTGTTCATGAAACTATTTCAGGATGAACTTAGATTTTTAGAACTCCCTTGTAAATACCTCCAAATTGCTATATCAAAATTTTACTTTGGAGATTTGAGATCCTGAAGAAACCCACATTGGGTTACTGGATGTACAAGAGTCAGTCACTCACTAACAAAAGATATTTTTTAAGTATGAAGTATTAGTAGCAGAATTCTCTCTTGGTCTAATTCACATTGTAAATGTTTCCATAAAACTTCATAGAGATAGGATTTATGAGAACCAAATTCTTGTACTGTCTTGATGTAATTCAATAAAATAAATCAGTGATATCCACTAATTTTTCATGTTACAGAAACTTCTTAAAAGAATTGTGCTTTTTGATCTTTTAATCAAAAATTATATATACATCTTATTATATGAGTAGCATCTAAAATGAAGAATTAAGCTAGAGCTATAATTAGCTATTTAAAATTATTTAGATTACTAATTAATTACAATTAAAATTTACAATATAATTATCTTAGTGTAATTGTAACTATATTAACAATAAAGGGCTATAAAATGTATTACAGCATTCATTAAGAAATCATACTTTTTCCTATGAGTGGTCAGCATTTGAACTTTGTTCTGATGTGTAAACAAATCTATAAGGTCAAAGACAAAGGTCATTCAGAAGACAGAGAAGAGTATGATTTTATAGCTCATAGACAAAAGAAAAAAATTTTAAGTATGTGCTGTTATTATTGATTTTGTTGGGCTCAATTAGGTCTTTGATTACCATAAAAATGACATAGATACATTAGAAAAACAAAATTAAAATCTCTATTATAGCAAGCCCATGTTGTTCAACAGCTAATACTAAAAATATTTTCTTATAATCTAGTTTTGGCTAATACAGGCTTTATTTAAAATATTGCATTTTGTCATACTACATCTTCAAGTATCAGAGTAATTACAGGAATAAGTGGTAAATCCATGTTACCCTTGTTGATACTATGTACTCTTAGAAAAAAACTAGAAAATGGCACATTATGATTATAGTTTTATAAGATTAATGGATTTACTTTGCTGTACCAAGACCTGGTCTAAAAGGAACAGAAAAAATGGATTGAATTGGATAAGGTAGCAAGTAATTTCATATCCATAACATAACTGTTTAAAATGTGTTCCAGGGGATGAAAGCAGATGGGAGGGAAATAGAGGGGATAAAGGATGAGAGGAAAAGACAGCCATCTCCACTGTCAATTTACTAGATGTAAAATTAGCACAGAAACACACCTCTGAGTGCATCTTTGAGGGTGCTCTCAGAAAGTTTTAACCAATCAGCAAACACAAACTCTGAAGGCTGTGACACCATGCCACCATTCCGGGGTCTGAACTACTAAACTGTAAATGGAGCACCATCCCTCTCTCTCAGCTTCCCAACAAGAGGGAAAATGTGAGTGCCTCTACCTTGCCACCAATTCTTTCTTGCCCCGATGGCCTAAACCTTCAAACTATGAGCCCTAAAATATGCTCCTTATCCTTAAGATATTCCTGTCATGTGTTATGTCAAGCAAGGAAAATAAGGAATCCCACTTCCAAACACTCTAAGCTGTGGAACAATGCCAGGTCAGGTCCATATTTGTGTTCGTACATAAATCTTCTTGATATAGATAGGGAAGGGAGGTAATAAGCAGTACCATGCTGTGCAGTCCCAATGTCATTTTCAAGGCGAGGGGATGACATATTGGTACAAGAAGAAATGAAAAAAAAAATAATAGAAATGTTCATAGTCGAGAGGGAAATGGCCATAGCAGTCCTTAAGTTTAGGTTTCCAACAATCATAAATAATGGAGTGGATAAAAAGAGCATATTGAGGAAGTGACTCTCAATGAAAATCAGGTTTATAGAAAAATAAAATAAAACATGGTTTTATTCATTCAATTATTTTGGTCAAGTTTTGCTGTAGGGAAAATTTTTCTCAACTTTATATTTTGTTTTTAATTTTTTTAGAATAACTTCAAATTCTTTAGTCAGGTTTTACTCCACATTTTTAATTTTATTTTTTGTTGGATATATTTTATTTACATTAAAAACCTTAACAACTTTCCCAGTTTCCTCCCCCACAAACACATCAGCACAGAACTTTCATGGAATCTGAATGTGTGCAGGACTCATGGAGACAGCCTGGGAGCCATGACACTGCCAGACAAGTCAAGGCTAAATATCAGAAGGGAATGGCTCACTCTTTGAAAATTATATAATACAGGATTTTTATAATTCCTTATGACAAAAAGAGACAACCCTGCCTTCACCAGCAAAATAAAAAGAATGAAACAATGAATAAAGAAGTTAACAAAGCAACCAGCAAAAAAAAAAAAAAAAAAAAAAAAAAAAAAAAAAAAAAAAAAAAGAAAAGAAAAAAAGAAAAAGAAAAAAAAGAAAAAAACTCAATTATATATTTTTATTTTTGGATATTTTATTTACCTGTTTACCCTCTGAAATTCCCCTATTGCATAGCCCCTCCCCCTAATTCTATGAGAGTGTTCCTCCACTCTCCCACTCCCTCCCATCTCTCATTCCTGGCATTTCTCTATACTGGGGAACTGAGCTTTCACAAGGCCAAGGACCTCTCCTCTCCTTGATTCCCAATAAGGCCATCTTCTGCTACATATGCAGCTGGAGTCATGAGTCCCTCCATGTTCACTCTTTGGTTGGTGGTTTAGTATCAGGGAGCTCTGGGGCAGAGGTCTGGTTGGTTGATTTTGATTTTCTTCAGCTCCTATAGTTCTTTTTCTAATTCCTTTATTGGGATCCCATTCTCAGTTCAATAGTTGGTTGACAGAACACTACTCTGCATATCTCAAGCTTTGGCAGAGTCTCTCAAGAGAAACTATACCAGGCAGCTCTCAATATGTAATTCTTGGCATCCACAATACTGTCTGGGTTTGGTAACTGTACATGGATTGTATCCCTGGGTGGGGCAGCCTCTAGATGGCCTTTCCTTCAGTCTCTACTCCACATTCTGTTCTGTATTTCCTCCTATGAATCCCATTTTAAGAAGGATTGAAGCATCCACTTTTTGTCTTCCAAAGTCCTGAGCTTCATGTGGTCTATAAATTGTATCTAGGGTGTTCTGCACTTTTGTGCTAATATCCACTTATCAGTGAGCACATACCATGTCTGTTTTGTTACTGGGTTACCTCACTCAGAATAATATTATTAGTTCCATCCATTCTTCTACGAATTTCATAGAGTGATTGTTTTTAATAGCAGAGTAGTACTCCTTTGTGTAAGTGCACCACATTTTCTGTATCCATTCCTCTGTTGAAGAACATCTGGGTTCTTTCCAGCTTCTGTCTTTTATAAATAAAGCTGCTATGAACCGAAACTACAATATATCAAAAGAAATTAATTAATTATGTGATACCTTCTCAAAGTAAAACAAATGTAATAACATATATATATATATATATATATATATATATATATATATATATATATATATATACACATATAATGTTATTGGTGGGATTCAGTTTCTATAACCTGATTTAAAATTTAAAAAGCAGTAAACTAGGAATTGAATTAGAAAATACCTTTGACCTGAGAGAAAATAAGCAAGAAAAATTAAGCCTTTTTACTTTTAAGATTATTATTTGTTATTTTATGTACATTGGTGTTCTGTCACCATGAATATCTGTGCACCATGGAACTAGAGATAGATTTGAGGTGCTATGTGGGTGTTAAGAATCATACCTGGGTCCTAAGAAAAAGCAGTAAGTGCTCTTGAATGCCAAGTCATCTTTCCAGCCCAATAGTATTTTAACTGGTGTCAGAAATAAACTCTAACAATTGACATTAAGATCACTCTTTAATCATATTGAAGGATCTAGTCCAAAAAACAAAAAGTAAAGACAATTAATATCAAACACATTCACGGAAAATGAATATAGTGGTTAATTAAAAGAAAGGTTACCTCATTCCTATAACCCAACATTATGATTACAACTTCTGAAAAAAAAACTGAATTCTCTAGTGTGTCTGGTTTGTGATTAGCTTACAAATATCAACCATTTATCTGTAGCTCAACAATATTAAGTTTTTCTAATATAAAAATATATTGAGCTTTTCACAATGCAGAGAAACAAACTTCAAACTAACTCTGGAAAATAAATAGGCCATATAAGAAACAAATGTGAAACCTCATGAATATTAAACTTGATTGACATATCTAAACAAACTAGCTAGAAACAAGATATATCATCAGGAATAATATTGAACTAATATATATATATATATCCTGAAAAGTAAGGTTTTCCTCATAGTCATAATAAAATTCTAATTGCTTTAATTCTCAGAGGTGGTCAAAGCTGTGAAAGAAAATTATGCCTGCAATACATCTGAGGGTACCAATTCAAATACAGGTGGCCCCAAGTTTATCCTCAGGCATGATGCTTCATGTCTGCAGGAGATCAGAGGTGAGATATCAGAATATCTCCTACAACCAGAGTGCTTTCAGTTATGAAGGTTTGTTGAAAGGCTTATATGAAATATGTATTATATTTCACACCAAAGTACTTACCTTTTTCAAAGTAAGACTATAAAAGCAACAGCAGTATCAACTGAAAACAACCTTTCACTTTTTCACAAGTTCTTCTGAGAATTTTTTTCTCCTTCTGGTATTTTACCATCTTTTTAGAACGTATAATTCTGACCCCAAGCATCCAGTGATGAACTTGGTTTGCAAATGAAATCCTTGGTTCTTGGAGAAGTCACTGGTCTTAGTTTGGAGGTGTCCTGTGGCTTTGGAGCTGTGTGAGTGTACACATAGTTATTGAACTCTTCATATATTGGGTCCTTAATATTATGTGCAACATAGTGATTTAAATGTGTGTTTTCCAAGGAATTGCAGTTAACAAATGTTGAATTTTTTCATGTCTGTGATGAAGTCATCATTGAAGAAGAAAAGGTTTAATCCTCCTGAAGTTCTGACCCACCATGGTAGATAAATCAAGTCAAGAACTTCAACCAGTAGCATCCACAGTAGCACACAGAGAAAACAATGAATGTGTTTATGCTGACTTGTGGCAGGCCACTTTCTACACATGATGTATTCAGACCCAAGCTTGTGGACTAAAGTCACCACCACAGTGAGCTTCATTTTTCTACATCAATTATTGTGATCCTCATCATCCTCAAGAAATGTAGCCACAAGGCATCCTATGCTAGACAATTTACCATTGAAACTTTCTTCCCAAATGACTGTATATTGTGAAAGCTAACCAAAGTATAGAAGTAGAGACTCAATATATATTTAAAAGTAAATGAGCAAATCTTTACAGCAAGCATGAAGGCATGATGTAAATATTATGATGCCGTATTTAATATATTTAGCAAACATAATGTCGGTGAATTCCTCCTTTACTTAAATAATAAATCTGCTCCATTTCTTCCTGGTTTTCCTTCAATCACTCCAATTCATGATGGAATTTAAGTTTTTTTCCCTTTTTCTTTTCAACTCACTCCATTAGTTTCTAACACTCAACATCTGTTATATACTAAACAGCTCATATATCGCATGCACTGCATAAACATACTACTTAGGGAATTAACAAATGAATGAATAAAATAATAAAATGCTCAACTTTTGAAGAAATTTTAGACTATAATGAGGCAAGGCAGTTTGTGTCTATCATAGAAATTTTATTTTTGAATATCAAAATTCAGGAAATACTTGTAGAAAAAAGGGCTTGATCTAGCTTTCTTAGAATTATTCTCAATTTCCTCAGCAATAATCTTGCTACTACTCTTTCCTCTGTTGGAACATCATTTCTGATCATAACAGTGACATAGTAATTGCATTGGGTGTTTAACCAAAGGAGCCATTAGGAATTACTATCACAACAGTTTTTCTCAGTCAATACCAACTAGTGCCATCTCTCACATTTGGCCCGGCATATCCTGACACTGTGAAAGACTGTCTCCGAGAAAAAAATACCTGGGAACATGAGCACCCAGACCTCAGAGAGCTGCAGTATCAACAGAATGCATCTTAATGAGTGGACTTTGAATCATCGCCACCACCCCTTCTCATTGCTTCCATTAAAAAAAAGTTTCTCTAATTAGAGGTATAATATTAGCCCCCAAGACAGAATTCAAATTAAATCAAAAAATTGAAAAAGAAGCATCGGAAAAGTAGTTTTGTATGCTCCAAAAAAGTAGTCTTTTCCATCCCCCCAAAAAATGAGCATGATCAAATGAGTAATAACTATGTCCAATTATTAACACCTTTGCCCCACAATATGTCACTGATATATTTCTCTGTCCTTTAATTCATTTGTCCTGAGTAAAGTCAAATAGAATCTCCCCTTATCTCTAAATACTGCAACAGCTAAGTAACACAATGACCACATCTCCATATTAGAAGTAAAATGAAACTAAGCAGGGTTCCTTTCTTCTGACAGTGCTTGTCAGTTCCAACCTGATAGTGAGGAGGTCAAGACAGAAAATTACATAAACCTTTAAGACCTATTTTTTTTGTTCACCAGAAAGAAAATATCTAGGACAGTAAAAAAGAAATCGTATTTGTTTGCTGCTTAAGAAGCCTTTAATTTCTTTTCATGAAGAAGTTATTTGAGGGCTTGTTATTTCTGTTAAGTATCCTAATAGAAAAAATTAAAATAAAGTATAAAAAAATGTCCAGTATACCAACTTGGATTTCTAACTCCCCACAAGCAATAACATTTAATGATCTGTTAAAATGGTGTTTTCTGGATGGCTTTTATTATTCGTACACAGCAGGACTTTCTTTAGAATGCCTGCTTCTGCAAGGAAAGATAGAGAAAAAAGTCATATAATAGGCTAGAGCACTTAATAAAATAATATGAGATTCAGAATTTCTGTTCAAAGACAAGATACACACCAGGGCAAAAATACAATTTCCATCTTTCCGGGTTGACTTTTCGAGCTAAGTAAACATGTTATTTTAGGGATTTTTGGAAACAAAGACTGCTTTCTCCACCTTTTGGCACATGCCTAACTAATGCTGTTTCTCAGTTCTTCTTTTCAGAGATATGGAGGAAGACAAATGGATGAGCATCTTGAGAAACACAGATAGAGATGTAGTCATAAGAGATAGTTACACTACTGAATATAGTGTGGACCATTCCTGTTTTCTAGGCACTGTCTTGAGTTTCTTTCTTTGCCTGTGATTCGTGTACTAAAACTAAGTAGAATATTTGATGTGTATATAAGAGATACACTATAAATATAGCATATCACAGACTTTTTGTAACTCTGCACATGGAGAGATACATTTAGATTCTAGAGTGGAGAAATAGTTTATAGAAAACAAAGCTGTAACAGAAACACCAGGTGGCAAATTAACCTCTCTGAACTGAGCTTGCTTTTGTTATTGTTTTGAGATGAGTGTCATTACACAGTTTTGGCCAGCTTAGAATTCTCCTTGTAAACCAGAGTGGCCTCCATCTTGCAGAGATTCCTTGCCTCAGCTTTTAAAGCACTGGGCTTAATAGCAAGGTCTACAACGCCAGAGTGCTTGTTTGAATGTAGGAGTGTCATGAGGAAAAATTCCTGATGCATTTCCATTTGCATTATGTGCACTTAACGTCCATGAGTCAGAGTAGAGTGTTTGGTCTTTTTTTTTTTTTCCTTAAAAGCAAGAGGAATTAATGCGGAAATTTACAAATAAAATAGTTGAAGAGGAACCCTTAACAAACGGACTTGTACATTGTAGGGCATAGAAAATTTTAAGGCAGTTTAAAAATTATAAATGATTACTTTGCGGTTGTTTCATTTCTTTTCTGTATGACTTACAAAACACCTATTTCCTGTGTATTTTAAGGCTCATTTAAGAAGAAAATAACTTAAAAGATAGCAGTGATGATATTTCAGGTAGATAGGATTATTAACGCTAGAATAATTTACTGAATGGAAAACTATGATTAAATCAATGCCTAGTTAGAATACAGAGATGAGGAGAAAGGGGACTCAATGTCTGCTTTTTTTTTTTTTTTTTTTTTTGTCTGCAAAACAAGATTTATTTTTTTTAACATGAAAATACATGGAAAATACATTGGTCTCTTATCTGTTACAAATAAGACTCAAATTATTAATCATAACAAGAAGTGTTTCTTGAGATATTTCCATCTACACAAAAGACTAACAGCTTATTATTTTTTTAAAGATTTTAAACATTTTTTGCTTAAAATTATACATTTTTGTCAGTATTGTTTTTTCAGACATTAAAATAAATTTTACATAAAACCATGTGAATATGTTTTTTAGTCAGTACTTGATTTTTTTCAAGGGCTTGACAGTATGCATTGAAAACGTACTAGTTGCAATAAGCGTAAAGTACATGCAAAACAAAACGCAACATGGAAATAGTCAAAGTCTTCTTGTTTTGTGAATATATGTATAGTTTTTGTTTTCTTTATTTCTTGGACTTCATACAGTCTGTGAGTTGTTTCTGGGGGAGTGCAAGCCTCTGGGGTTAGCATCCCACTATCAGTGACTGCATATTATGTCTGTTCTTTTGTGACTGGGTTATCTCACTCAGGATGATCTTCTCTAGATGCAGCCATTTTCTTAAGAATTTGGTTAAGTCATTGTTTCTGGTGGCTGAGTAGTATTCCATTGTGTATATGTACCACAATTTTTGTATCCATTCGTCTTCTGAAGGACATCTGGGTTCCTTCCAGCTTCTGGCTATTATAAATAGAGCCGCTATGAACATTGTGGTGCATATATCTTTGTTGTGTATTAAAGTGTCTCTGGGGTATATGCCCAGAAGTGGAATAGCTGGGTCTTCAGGTAATACTATATCCAATTTTCTGAGGTATCGCCAGACAGATTTCCAGAGTGGTTGTATTAGCTTGCAACCCCACCAACAGTGAAGAAGTGTTCCTATTTCTCCGCAGCCTCGCCAGCATCTGCTGTCATCTGAGTTTTGGATCTTGGCCAATCTGACTGGTGTGAGGTGGAATCTTAGGGTTGTTTTGATTTGCATTTCCCTGATGGCTAAGGATGTCGAGCACTTCCTCAGATGTTTCTCGGCCATTCGGTGTTCCTCAACTGAAAATGATTTGTTTAGCTCTGTACCCCATTTTTTAATAGGGTTATTTGATTCTCTGGTGTCTAGCTTTTTGAGTTCCTTGTACACCTTGGATATTAGGCCTCTATCTGATGTGGTGTTGGTAAAGATCTTTTCCCATTCTGTTGGTTGCCCTTTAGTTTTTTTGACGATGTCCTTAGCCTTACAGAAACTTTGCAATCTCATTAAGTCCCATTTGTTAATCTTTGACCTTAGAGCTTGAGCCATTGGTGTTTTCTTCAGGAAATTTTCTCCTGTGCCTATGTGTTCTAAGGTTTTCCCTACTTTCTCATCTAATAGTTCCAGTGTATCTGGTTTAATGTGGAGATCTTTAATCCACTTACACTTGAGCTTTGTACAAGGAGATAAGAACGGGTCTATTTTCATTCTTTTGCATGTTGAGTGCCAGTTGGACCAGCACCATTTGTTGAATAGGCTGTCCTTTTTCCATTGAATGTTTACTGCTCCTTTGTCAAAAATCAGGTGACCATATACATGAGAAATGTCTGCTTTAAAAACGACTGGAGTCTGGGTCTTTGTTAATGTGAATATTATTAACTCTGGGGGTGTTGTACCTTATTGGAGCTGTTAGGCCACTGGTAATTTGTGTTTTGAAGTATATTGTGTCTCTAGTCCCTAGCACTCCTCCTCCTCCTTCACCTCCTTGTCCTCCTCCTCCCCTCCCTCCTTCCCTCCCTCCCCTCTGATGTCATAAATTGAGCAGTTTTCCATTGACATTCCCTTACAAGATGATGTTCTGTCTCCTGACAGGCCTAGAAGCAACGACCAAAGAGGAAACAGTGAGCTGAAATAAATCTTCGCTCTTGTAGATTTATCTAGGCAATTTGGACATGGTGACAGATAGCTCGCACCGTCCTGCCGTGCAGCACTGAGCAGAAAGAATTCTAGGCGAACTTCCAGTAAATGTTTAAAGGAAGAATGGATGCAATCTAGCTCTCTGATGACCAGCAAAGAATGCATGTCATCATTAGTCAATACAGAAGCAGGCTCAAGCACACTTAAAAGCTAAAGTGCACCCTTGAGGTTCAGCAGTCCTGTAGAATCAGACGCTGTTCATCCTGACTGCTGAATGCTTCTCCTCAATTTTTAGCTATATTTAAGAATGGACTTTCCTTCCCACTAGTTGATTTTATCCTTACAAACTCCCAATACCATGAGAGTGGAGAATGCTGTCAAACACAGTAGCAATTTAATTTTTTATATATTATTTATATAGAGAAAACAACCATAATGTCATATACAGCAAAAATATAATAAGAAGAAAACAGCATCAAATTTAAGAAGTACATTTTTGGGGTCAGTACCTTGAAGTTTCCTGTTGTTACTTGGCTTTCATGCCTCAACAGATCCCTAAAGAAAACTATTATTCTTAAATTTTAACTAATTTTTCCTTTCCTTAAATATATTTTTGGGTATCTGTAGAGGCGGCTCAGTGGTTAAGAGCATGAATGCCTTTCCAGAGAACCCAGATTCAATTCCAAGCACCCAGATGTTACCTTGCAACTGTCCTTAGCTTCAATTCCAGAGGAACCACTACTCTCGTAAAGACACGTTTGCTGGCAAAATACAAATGCACATGAAATAATAATAAATAAATTATTTGAAAAATAAAATGCATTTTTGGGTTTTGTTTGAGTGAGCTGTGGTGATTATTTTTAATATTCAATGGTAGATGAAAAATAACTGGTCTTTATAACACAAACATCTATCTTCTGCTACTTCTTTGGGCTTAATTATTGGAGGACTTCTTTACATACATAATAACAATTATTTTCTAATTGACCTTTTTTATGTAAGTTTCTTTTTATAACCAAGCCAAAGAATCTTGGAAAATATAAGAAATTAATTTTTCTACCATGTACACATTAAAACTCTTTGGCTTTTTCTTTCTTTTGTTTGTTTTTTATTCCTTCATGCTTCAGGCACTGCCTCACAAATACAAAAAATATGATCTCTATATCAAAAGTTTAGTGCTTGACAGAATACCTATTCATCACAGTGGTGTGCAGCATTTCCTAATAAAGAATCAAATACGCTGAAACCTGTCTGATTTATTAAATAAAATAATTAACAATGTTAAAATGAAAAAAATATCTTGACTACCCTATGTAATGGCAAAGAACAGAGGGTGACGAGAAGAGGAGTTAAAGGATCGTAATCAGTTAATGACTACACACAAAACCAAGGGAACAACTGTCTACATTGAGCTGAAACCTTAATTTAAATAAAGTATCACTCAAGACACTTCTTTTGTCAACAAATAAGCTATTAGCTCAAATCTCTGAGCAATCAGAAGGTCTTCTCCTTCTGGATTGTACTGCTTTCATCATTACTCACTTGTTCCAGGCTTCTCTGCTGCACATGACATATTTATCGCTAATGTAGGTCATTGGATTTTTCTTTCCCAAGGTGAATAACAAATGCTCTTCAGTCTGGTCCAGCTGCTACCTTGCCCTGCTTCTTGTCATTTTGGGAACTTGTTCCAAGGTCTGGCCCTGTTTTGGCTAGCACCTGTCATGTTTCAGTAATCTTTTGTAGTAGAAAAATCATCTCTCGTGTTTTGGTATAACAATGTCATAATCCTAGGAAAATTTCAAATTGGTGATGTAGATGAATAATTCAATTAAAATTATATGAAATAATAAATTCATGAGGCTGAAATACATTTTAAGTTTTTTATGGTATTTATATGAAAACGTGTTACTATCAATGTAAAAATACATTTATTTGTATTTCACATTTTTAAATTTTGTCTTTGATATTTAATTAGGACACAATAAATCAATACTCTATTTAACTAATTAATAAACTAACTAATATTTTACTTTACAACTATATATATATATATACTTCTAATGCATAATTAAAAATAGCAGAATTGTTCTTGAATCTTATTCATGGTCTGTTTTGAGATAATTGGTAATAAATACCTCACTGAATTTACACATAAATTTAATAAACTCAGAATTATGTATTAGAATGTTTTTGGATATTCGTGGACTAATGCTAACTTTTCTAGTTCTCCTGAAGGGAAAGGGCCTCCTGATAAGAAAAAGAGCAGGATGTCTGCTTGCACTGATGTGTTTTAGATTCTCAAGACCAGAACCTGTCTCTTAGGGAGTGATATGTCTTCTGAGAAGCTTACAAATAGTACTAAAGCTTAACACCATAGTCAAATGCACAAAGAAGCGATAGGTAACTAAGATTAAGTAATACACTGATACCAAGACACTGTGTTTTTTATTGATTCATAGATGAGAAGTGAAGAGACACAGTGAAAAAGAAAAAGTAAATATTTGTGAAAATTATCTCTAATAATAAATTTTCCTGAGAGGCAAACGTAATTTAACCCTCAAGAAAGGTCATCAATGTATACATCTTAATTTGACCACTTAGTTTTCTGACTCCTGTTGGCTAATGCAAGACTTAAATTGCCAGACATGGCTAGGCATGTGTGAATATTGGTTTCCATCTCGTATTAATGCAAGGAATGTATAAGTATTACATTTCATTGAATTTCATTGGAATATAATAGAATTCTGCTGAAATTATATGATAAACAATAGCAACAGAAATATTTTTGACCCAATGAAGTAAAAGTCTATGAATCTCAAATCCTAATATAATATGATGGAAATTCTTGATACCATAATTTGCAAATAAATGGGAGGTAAGACACGCTGTAGACTATAAGGACAGCATAAGGAAAGGATATCTTATACTTCACTTGGAAGTATACTACACTCGCTGAGCAATGAGACACATTGTGTGACTCAAGAATAAGCTGAGAATATCTAACAATATGTGCAAGATGCTGAGATAGGACAAAGCTGCTAAGGCACACTAAAGTCAATTTTGCTTATGATAGAAATAATTTCATTCTGTTGTGGCTGTTTAATGTATTTGTCTCATTTGTAGGAAAAGACAACATGATAACTAATAATGTGTAATCAGCTTGGCAATATTTAAAGCTATTAATATTTTCTTTTCTACTAAGATTGTTTTTGACCCGAAGAACCAGCAATTTAGTGCCATGTAGAAATAGAAATAAATACACTTGTTGCTGTCAGTGTACCAAGTTTAGAAATATGCAGCTATAGTATTTTGATGAGAAATGTTCCCCATATGTTCACATATGAACACTTAGCCCTTGTTGGATGGAACTGTTCAAGAGGAAACTGTGGGACATTTACAGGGTGCTGAAGAAAGTATATTAGTAGGGTTGGACTTTGGGAGGTTATATTATGACTATACTTTGCATTAACTTTTTGCTTCCTGTGTGTGTCATTGAAATGCAAGCTCTCAGATTCTTCCTCTGCCCCACATGCCTATCTATGACTAGCTGCCATTACCCACCATACACGGATGGACTCTTATTAATTTGTAATCATACTTTAATAATCTTTAAGCCAACCTATAAATTCCCATTGAATATATATATATATATATATATATATATATATATATATATATATATTCATTTTTTTCATTTCTGATCCTTTAAAAGAACCATGCCTAATACAGCAGCGATAATTAACCAATACAACACTTATACATTTCATCAGATAGCAATTAAACTTGAAAAAAAATCTTGGTATCATGAGAAATAATTCAGGAATAGAAAACAAACATCACATAATGTCTCTTAGACGTTATCACAAAAGCAGAAAATAAAATTTAGAACAGTCTCACAGAAGCAGAAGAATACCACAACCTGAGAAGAATATGGATCTTAGGGGTGTGGAAAGGATATTTAGAGTTAGAAGAATTAATTGAATGAGAGGAATAACTTTCAGTGTTTTATAAAACACTAGAGAGTTGTCCTGGTCAACAGTAAATGGTTCCAATAATGAACAATTAGATAATTCCAGGGAGCTACAGGGAACCTTGTAGATGTTCATAACATAAAAAAACACTAATGCCTAAAGAAACGGATATGACAATAATCTGGTTTGATCATTGGAGTACATATGGATATTTAAATTTCACAAAGTACTTCATAATTGTATAATTACTATGTGTCAACTAAAGTTACTCATTTGAAAAATTAACTTTTATAACCTCACAAATGAGTCTTGAATAAACTAAGCAGGTAATCCCTGCATACAAAGTAAAAACATACATACCTGCATAAGGCACACACATGCATACACATGAACACCCACAAATAAAAAAAGACTTCTCCTGAGATACAGATGAGAAAGTGAATGTAAGGCACATTTATAAATGCTGAATAATGCTTCACAGCACAACCAAGTCTATTCTAGTTAAATCGTTATTAACATTTTTTGAGTTTTAGGACAATGCTCAAAACTATGCAGAAGGGGTCGGGATTATTGCAGTTCAATCAGTGTAGTAAGGCTGAAATTCTGAAGATGGACATAATTTCTACTTTGTCCCAAGTCACTCAGTCTCTCAGCTATCTCACTTTTGCCTTCAAGGCTGCTTACTGACCAATTCCTACAAAATTTTTTTTATCCTTAAACTTCATAGCAATCCCATCTCCATGAGAGAAAATTTATCATAAATTTTAATATGATTTATTTTTTAAATCTTCAGAATCCTTATTTATTTAAAAATGTACATCATTTTTCTTGCATATTCAACTATCTAGTTACTTAATTGTTGATAATGTTTTCTATTCATTAGAAAGCAGCTTGAAAGAGCAGCAACTTACTGTTCACTGAATGCCCTCACACACACACACACACACACACACACACACACACACACACACACACACACACATGTGCACACACACACACACCATACATAAGACCTTTTTAAGCAGTGTTCCAGCTTTTTTCTGTTGCCAAAGCATACAATACTGGGATAAGGCAGAAAAATTGGAAATGTATGGATATTGGATTTTATCTATGGATGTTCATGTCTACGTATGTGTGTGTTTTATGCATGTATGTATGTATATATGCATTTGTTTGCTCTTAGGTGCATCTTCCCACGAATGTGTGTGGAGGCCAGAGGTTGAGATTGACTATTTCTCTTTATTATTCTCCACCTTGTTTTCTTCAGTTATTGTCTCTAACTTACCATGAATCTCAATTATTTGTCTAGATGGGGAACACAGTGACCCTCTGAATTCCTTCCTCATGATTACAAAGTACATGTTTTAACTGAGTAGTCTCCATATTCAACGAATATTTGGAATTATTCAGTAATCTTGGAAGTCAGTGTCGTAACCCAACCAACAGAGATCCTACACCTTCTATTTGTGAAAAAGTGTGGTAAAGAAACAGAAATGGCTAGCATTAAAAAAAAAAAGGACTATGAGAGATTTTAGGAAATGCCAGGCAAAATGACTGGCTACTAGTAAAGACTATTGATAGTAGGTTAGAAATGTGGTTAAAATATTAATTATGGAAGTCCTTGGTGATTATGCTGTTTACTCTAAAATCAACAGAAAGTTATTTACCCATTTGAACCAGGAAAGTAACTGATTCAATTAAATGTCTGATACAAAGTGTGTATTACTTCTAAAAGCATTTGTTGGGCTGGAGAGATGGCTCAGAGGTTAAGAGCACTGACTGCTCTTCCAGAGGTCCTGAGTTCAATTCCCAGCAACCACATGATGGCTCACAACCATCTGAGCTCCAATGTCCTCTTCTGGTGTGTCTGACAGCAACAGTGTACTCATATACATAAAATGAATAAATCTTAAAAAAATTAAAAAAATAAAAGCATTTGTTGTGATGCTATAATCTAGAGAAATTCGATGTTCGTAGTAAAACAGATTTCTAGAAATATTATGCCTATTCCTCATTCATCTGAGTTCCAGAGTATCTTAAATATTTTTCTTATGTTCTATATCTATTTTTTCTGTTTTCCAGATGCTTAGATCTTTATTTAACTGAGTACTTAGAATGATCCCAGTTATGCTGATGATTAATCAGAGCATACAACATGCTACATTGGTGCAGCAAGTTCTATCTTTCTGAAAATACTCAGCATATATCTTTCCCCTTTCATCCATTCATTGGTACACAGTTGATAGCCTTGCATCTATAACTGCTTTTATAAAACACATTCCATTGGGATACAAAAATGCTATTCACATCTAATGATCTGTTACTGACTGTTCATAAAAGAATATCAGATCTGAACAGCTGCAACATGAGATAAAGCTTCAAATATTCATGTTCTGTGTCTAGAAAGAACCTTATGGTGCTCTGATTTTCTCTTTCTTCAAGCCGCCCCTCCCTATAGATCAGCACTAGACTAGCAACTCAGACTTGAATTTTTATATTTCTTCAAAAATAAGACAAAAAAAAAAACCCACACATGGTATGAATGAAAATATAAAAAGGCTATCTTTCTTTTTTTTTTTTTTTTAGTTTTTCTCTATAATACCATTATTCAAAATCATTACAAATGTTCTATTGTTTCACAAACTAATTATTAATGCACAAGCTGACATTCAAAGTCCGGCCATCTCCAGTTTATGAGGTAAATGGAGGTAGAGGTAAAATGCATATTGAATGAATGTGTTTATGTTCCAACAACACTTTATTTATAAAATCAGATAGGTTCACACAAACAACTCAACAGATAATTGCTGAAAAGACTGAAAACTTTAATTCTATACCTAGAACCCATATGGGTGAATGGGAAAAGTGATCCACGAAAAATTTCTTATAAGCATAACATGTGTACTGTGACATACAAAAATAAACATAATTAAAAATAAAAACAAGCAGTTTAGTAACCTCTAAAGTAACCAAAGGTGATAAATGTCTTTTTTCCTTCCTTTTTCCCTTCTTTTCTTCCTTCCTTCTTTCCTTCCTTTCTTCCTTTCTTTCATTTCAACTTTCTTTCTTTCTTCCTTTCTTTCTTTCTTTTTGCCTGTCTGTCTTTCCTTTCTTCCTTTCTTCTTTCTTTCTTTCTTCTTCATTTTGTCTGTCTGTCTTTCTTTTCTTCCTTTCTTCTTTCTTTCTTTTTTCTTTCTTTCTTACTTTCTTTCTTTCCTTCTTTCTGTCTGTCTTTTTTCCTTCCTTTCTCTTTTCTCCTTCATTCCTTCCTTCGTTCCTTCTTTCCTTTGTTCCTTCCTTTCTTTCTTTCTTTCTTTCTTCTTCCTTTCCTTTTATCTTTCTTGTTTTCTTCCTTACTTTCTTTTTTTGTTTTTTGTTCCTTTTTTTTCTTTTGACATTTGTTTCCTTTTTTGTTGTTTTGTTCTTTGTTTGGGACATGGGAGGGTGTTATAGTGCCAAACAAATATCTTGCTGTTTGTTATTTTTCCTATCTACTATAGATTTGTTCGTTAAATAATTGATTTTTGAACCTAAAATGGCAGAGTATATATAATTAGGAAGATTTACCTACTGTGTTAGAAACAAAACTTGTGAGCACATTGTTTGGATGTTTTGTCATTCTTCTTATTCTGTAGATAAATATATTGAAAATAAAATATTTTAAAAATATTTTAAAAATAAAAGTATCTTACAGGCCGTATAATTGTGCTATAAATACACTATAACAGAAAGACTCAGTGTTAAATTTCCTTCTCTTTGATTTTATTCAGTCCATGTTTCTATCATCGCTTTTCCTCTGTTATGTTCACAACTTCAGGCATCTTTGACTTTAAATTGTATTTCAAATATCAGCATCAATTAAAATTGCAGACCTTCACATGGTCTGAGTATTGCATATTTTTAGCAAATCAGGGACTCAAGAGAAGGACTTGGAGGCTTGAAATGAAGCAAAGACCATAGATAAAGGCTGCTTCTCCTGGCTATCTCAGCTACATTTTTTTTGAAGATCAGGTTCATTCACCTAAGGATGGGTCACTCAAGACTGGACTGAGCCTTTCTAAATATATTAACAATCAAGAATATGCCCCAGAGACTTGACAGCAGGCCAATCAGAAGAAGACAACCCCTTAACCGAGCTTTCCTTTTTCTAGGTGTATTGATTTAACAATTAATATTGGCTATCATGGTCTCTAATATTGACTCAAATTTCTATGGATTAATTCTCATCTCTTTTCTGGGTTCCTGGTAATCCTTGTATGCCTTTCTATCTCTTCCCTCTCCATCTGCTGGTGCCAATCGTATATTTTTGTAGCCAAACAACTCACATTGGCTTAAAGATATATATGACCTCTTGTACTATAGTAATGCTCAAATAATATGACTTCAAATATAGCCATGTTTAAAAGAACTAGAAGTAAGTGTTTCATAAGATGATTTATGGAGACATCAGACATAAAATTTTCTGGTTGTTCAAACACACACACACACACACAAACACACACACTTGCTCTTACCTTTTCATACTCTATATAGCCTCCTAAGAGGATTCTTTTCTCTTTAGCAAATCTAAAACACTGAACTGCCCACTTTTCCCTTGTCACTGCCTAATTTAACAGGTGCTTCTCTATCTGAAGTAATATGTCTCCCTGGACTCATCTGATCCTTTATTCCTTGGTGCATAATGAACTATGAAATACTAAAGTCTCTTAGAACACAAATGATTGTTTACTTCTCTCTCCAAAATAAAGAATCATTCTTTTGAAAACAATTTTTAAAATTACTTTTTTCTAAAAATTAAAATACGCAGACTCTGAAGCCACCCCCTGCATGTCATTGTCTCCCATTCCATCTCATTGTTTTTATTAAGGCAAGCTGAATAACTATATTTTTATTCAGTGTTCACAGCTGCAAAATGGAGTTGATACTGCATCCATGTCTGTGTTATTATCACAGTAGAATAAATTTTCTAAAGGATTTATACTCATAACATATTATCAATGCTATACAAACCTTTCATATTATTAGATGAAGTATATAGCTCAGTATTAGTTGTTATCATTGATCAAATGAGATGAAGGCTTTCTGCTTTTCCAAGTTTTACTCAGCACTAAGGAGACTGTAATATGATATATATCATGCTTAGATTAATTGTTTAAGACAAAGAAATGATACAAGTGTGAGATATTTGTAATTATAAGGAAAATGGACAAACATCATTATAGTGCTTTGGTCTCACATAGATATTCCCCCGTTAAAGATCGTATTAACTATTGATTTTTCCATTGTCCTTACTCTGAACTCCAAGACTTGTGATTGGCAAGAATTTTTTTTTTGTTTATTGCAAGTTAACTCTTTCTAAAATATATCTTTAAAATTTCTCTTTACGTTGTGAAGAGACAAACTTATGGAATAAATCTAGAACAGAATTAAAAATGGCTTAGTCTCTCAACTGATATTGGAGGTTTACTGTCTGCAATGTGAGAGAAAAGACTTATCTGGGAAGACCACAGGCTGCCCTGTCAGAGGACTTAAGCTCCATTTCTTTTTCCCATGTGGTAGCTACAAGTGTCTGAAATTTTAGCTCTGGGGTATCCTTCTCTCCCCTCTGTTCTCTATGGCCACTGTGTGCATATAATACACAGATATACATGCAGGACACTGCATGCCCATAATATACAGATATACATGCAGGCAGAACAAAATGCACATTAAATAAGAACAAATATATTTTCTTTTAAAAATCATTCTTTGTACCATTAAGTGGTTTTTTTTTTTTTTTTTCTCATGGAAGAATTCTTGAGCCATTAAATTTCTTGATATTCTATGCTTTCCTGTGGTGTTTAGAAATCTTAAAACACACCGTTTCACAAGATAATGGTTGGAAATATTTACACTCCCAAAACTAATGGATGGAAATAGATGTGATTTCTGAGACCATCTGGTTATTTTCACTGGACAGTTCCAAGCAAACACCGTGAAAATATTGATTTTCTTGGCAAATTTATAAATCAGTTGCTACATTCTCTGTGTTTGTTTAGTATTCCTCCTCTGAGCAGGAAGGAAGCTAACTGGTACTGACAAACACACATTTAGGTGATTGTTTTGTATTCCAGACACCTGTGCCAAGGGGCTGCTGCAGCTGCCATGTGACCAGTTTACATGTAGGCTAAGGAATGCTCATTCATCTCATCCTGCTTCCTCCCTACAGTGGCCTATCTCTGATTTCCAGACCCTTCTATAATTGTTGCAATCAATGCTATAACACCCTAAGCAGATATTTATGGGAAATCAATTTAGAACACTGTAATTAGCCAGCACTGAAAGCCTTAAACTGTTAATGCACAGCAGTCACTCCAAGCAGGAATTTACCCAGAATGAAGCTTGTCGGAAAATACTTAAAATACTCATGGACACTGACTTGGTAGATGTTAAATAGTGGTATGAATTTGTTTATTTGAGATATTTCTAAGGTCCTATCTTATTTTCACAAACAATGATGATGCATAATATTCTAAAATTCCATTCTGTCAAATCAGAATGCCATCTTTGATATGTGGTCCAAAGGTTTTGAACATTTTGTTGTAAGAAATCCACTTTCACATTCTGTTTGTAAAATAATATTAATGCTTTTTACACATCAGGCAGGAATACTAGAAAAAATTAGTTGCATTAGGGTTTTTATTTCAGTGTCTTAGAAAGATATTTTTTGAGAAACTTTTCCCTGCTCCTCTTTCTTTCTGTCTCTGTTCCCATCTTGCAGACATAGAAGTTGTTACAACTTTAGGGTGATTCTACACACAGATGGAAGAAGTGAACTCAGAGGACTGTTGTTCAAATAAAGTGCCTAGAGGGAAGCTTCTCTGCTTTCATAGTAGA
This sequence comes from Micromys minutus, assembly GCF_963924665.1. Taxonomy (NCBI): domain Eukaryota; kingdom Metazoa; phylum Chordata; class Mammalia; order Rodentia; family Muridae; genus Micromys; species Micromys minutus. The sequence continues at coordinate 125,226,168 of NC_137969.1, forward strand.
AAAAATGCTTTTAAATTAGATATTTCTGGGAATATGACTAGTTTCCAAACTTTCTGGTTCATCAAACTCTATCTCTAGAAAGGTATTATTGCTATATAAGCTTGCAGGTCCTCAGCATACCAAGTATAAGGAAGAGGATGACAGGATGTGTGTTTATTTAAACACTCAAGCAAGTCTTAAGTGATCCAGAACAATTTTTTCCACATACACACACTGAACAACAAATGCTTAAGCTGGATCTCATTAGACTTGACCATTTTTTCAAATTATTTTGCCCCCACCTAAATCAAAACAAAACAAAAGTCAAAACAACAACAAACTCAATCAAATTTTAAACACTCTGAACTAAAATCTACAGGAAATGGTTTTAAGAGATTAGTGCCTCTGTAGATCTATGATAAGTCGATGTGTGATTGGACAGTGGAGAGGTAGGCAAGGAAAAGGTAGGAAAGCAGAAGATGATGAGAGATTGAGAGAACAAAAATCAAGATGGAGCCAGGAAAGCAGACATAGATCCTGGTGGCTGTAATCAGACAAAGGTAAGTATAAATATTTAAGGGGAGTTTGTAAGTCATTTTACCTCATATAGAAGGGAAGTTTGTATCTTTGTCTATTGGATGTAATCTTACTGTGTAGAGGGTTTGTAAACTGAGAATCTATTATATAAACCCGTTTGAAAAGTTAAAAAAAAGAAATAGCAATGCTTAGAGCAGAGTTCTCTGTGTGTGTGAGTGCGTGAATGTGTGTGTGTGTGTGTGTGTGTGTGTGTGTGTGTGTGTGTGTGTGTGCATGTGCACGTTACTCAAATATTTTTACTTTTATTTTAATATTTTTTAACATTTTTTATTTTATAATACAATTATAATATAATATCAATTGTTTGTGAATATTTGGAATTTATTTTTGGATTTAGGAAACTAGGTTATTCCTGAACGAAGTGACCACTACCTTCTGAATAAAGCAAGCTTGCCTCACCAAAAAAAAAAAAAAAAAATAGTTTCACTGATTGAAGTTCTAAACTCATACAAATAATCAGACACAACCCAAGGATACTGTGTTTGTTTAGGTAAGACCAGTCCAGATGTAGCTGGTAGGTAAGTTTTATTTTACATCTATCTATCCATCCATATATATATATGTGTGTGTGTGTGTGTGTGTGTGTGTGTGTGTGTGTGTGTGTTACTTATTTGCAGTGCTTGTGTATAAACTAGAGGTCCCTATTTCTGGCTCCTGTGTTTTATTTTCTCAAGTCGAAACACAGATCACTTATATTTTGATATGAACCACTTTGATGGGTTGGGGAGACTAGGCCTGGGTGAGATATGGTCTTACTAAGGAATCCAAGCAATTTAGTTCAGTCTGACCTGCAATATGAAGTTCTTTTACTTCAGCATACTCAGTGTTGGGATTTTTTATCTACGGTTTATTAAATATTTAAATAGAATGGTTTTAGATGCTTGTTAGATAGAAATGCAAAGTAATATGTATAGATAGCAAGCAAAAAAGTAGGTAATCATTGTCTCTAGGGGATTATACTGAGAATGGAAAAGTGGAAGATACAGAGAGTATTTTTTGTTCCCGAAGTAAAACGAATGACCACTTTATATGATGCAAGTCACTATTTATTTCATGTAACTTTAGTAAGAGTTAAAAGTTTGTTATTACCCTTTGTCTTCATAGTTTTACCTTTTGATCTCAGAAAACACCTCGTCTCTTTATTTGGTACAAAAATGCAGTTTCATTTGGATGCTCAGCTGATGTTGCTCCTTCCAGAAAGAAAAATAAAAGAATACCCCCCCCACCTCTAGCTGGCCTCTCTCACCACTGTGACTTTGAACTATGCTGTTCAGGTGCCATGTTTCAGCTTTGCCTGAATCTTTTCTGCCTTTTTTCCTTCAGAGCCATCTACTCAAGATCCACTTTCTCTTTTATCAGTTTCTAACCTTTCATTTCAAAGTGTTTTGTGAAACTGATATTCACAATAAAATTTGTTCTTAATTTAATTCATAGCTACTTGGCAGTCCAGCTCTACCACCTTTGTCGCTTACCATAGCAAACTTTAAGGCCCATGCATCTATCAATCTGTGATTTGATTAAGATTAAATTGTTTTAATGTAACATATACAGTTGGCCCTAGATTTATATAATGAACAAAAGGCAGAATAAAAACTGTTGCTATAAAGAATTGCCCTTTGTCATTGTATATATATGTGTGTGTGTGTGTGTGTGTGTGTGTGTGTGTGTGTGTGTGTTCCCCACACCCCTCACTCTCCCTTGGGAAGATACCAAAGGCAGCATTATCTAGATGAAGATTGCAATATACCAGAAAAAGTGTTACTTTATTAAAAAAGGGGGGGGCATTCACTATGTTGTACAGAACAATTTTATTTTTTTTCCTCAGAAATGTTTTCTTAAAGTCAACTGTTCTGAGATAATGACAAGGTAGAACATTTAGTACTATAGTAGCATCTATATATGGTGATTTAAATGCTTTACTGTGAAATCGGCTGTGTGATTTTGAGGAATCTGCTTAACCTCTCTAATTTTAAATTTGCCTTCAGTACAGAGGGACTTGTAATAGCATCACTGCTGTAAGATTAAACATTTCTAATAATAAGAGCTAATGTTATGTGCATCTTTCACCATATGTCAGGAATTGTGTAAGCCTCTTGGTCATAATACTCATTTAATCCTTAAAGCAGCTTGTGTGAGAGGCCTGCCTAACAACATCTGGATCTTGTATATGAAGATATTGATGCTCTCTGGCCCTTGGAGACAGTGTTGTCTATAACAGAGAATGTTTCTACATACCAAACACAGAAGATAAACTTTTCGAACAGAAAGTGATCAGTGTTCCATATGGGTAATGAGGAAAGACAGATGCAGGATGTAGGCTGCTCTGCAAGGTGAAGGAGTAAACCCTAGTGTAAAAAAACGTTATAATAATAGAGAAAGCCATTGTGTTTCCTAAAAATGGCAGCTCCAAAAATGACAAGAAGCAAGGTCTCTGCTGACTTGTTTGAAGCAGAGATCAAAAGAGAGCTGAAGAAAAGACCTTTTAACGTGAGTAGAGGGGAATGAATGTTGCTCTTTGTCTGTAAACATTAGTGCTTGTCACTGGACAGAGAAAATAATTGGAATGAAGTCCAGTCCTGTTTAAGGGCAGACAGAATGAATGCATGGTGAGGTGACATTGTGTCTCTGCTTTGACTCCACAGAGACCAAAGCAGAAGGTCACTCTGTGGCTCACCCCTCCTTGCTCTTTTTATTTATGAGAGTGCAAGAGTTTACTTCAAGGCAATTCCCACTGGAAATAACAAGTATGACAGAGAACATTGCTTTCCTCTGAGGCTGGGCTTCCCTAGGTGACCTCAGTGAAAGTGCCACATCTGAAAGGGTGGTGTATGTTTCTATCTTAAGCTTTTCAAAGACAGACACTATCTATGAGTAAAAGGCTGGAAAAAGTTCTTCCAAGCAAATGGTACTAAGAAAACAAGCTGCAGTTGCCAACCTAATATTCAATAAAATACACTTTCAAACAAAATTATCAAGTGAGATGAGAAAGGACACTTTATACTCATCAAAGGAAAAAAAAAAATCCACCAAGGGAAAGTCTCAACTCTGAATATCTATGTCCAAAATGCAAGTGCAACCATACTCATAAAAGAAAACTAATTAAAATTCAAAACATGCATTGAATCCCACATGATACTAGAGGAATATTTCAACACCCCACTCTCACTAATGGACAGAACATTGAAACAGAAGTCAAACAGAGACACAGTAAAACTAATAGAGGTTATGTACCAAATGGACGTAACAGATATCTATAGAACATTTCACCCAAAAAGTAAATAATACAACTTCTTCTCAGCAGGACATGGTATAGTCTCCAAAACTGACCCTATAATTGGACACAAAACAAGCCTCAACTGATACAAGTTGGAAATAATTCCATGTAAGCTATCAGATCACCATGGCCTAAGGCTGGTCTTCAACAACACAAACAACAAAAATATACACATACACATGAAAACTGAAAAACTCTCTACTTAATGATAGCATGGTCAGAAAAGAAATAAAGAAATTAAAGACTTCCTGGAATTTAATGAAAATGAAGTCCTTCATATAGTCTGTGAGTTGTTTCTGGGGTGTTCAGAGATTTCTAGGGATAGTAGCCAATTATCAGTGACTGCATATCATGTCTGTTCTTCTGTGTCTGGGTTATCTCACTCAGGATGATATTCTCTAGATGCATCCATTTTCTTAAGACTTTCATAAAGTCATGGTTTCTGATAGCTGAGTAGTACTCCACTGTGCAAATGTACCACAATTTTTGTATCCATTCATCTACTGAATGACATCTGAATTCTTTCCAGCTTCTGGCTATTATAAATAGGGTTGCTATGAACATTGTGGTGCATGTGTCTTTGTTGTATGTTGGAGCTTCTCTGGGGTATATGCGCAAAACTGGAATAACTGGGTCTTCAGGTAGGACTATGTCCAATTTTCTGAGGAATCACCAGACTTATTTGCAGAGTGGTTGTACCAGTTTACAACCGCACCAAAAGTGGAGAATTGTTTCTCTTTCTCTCCATCCTACATGAAGTTCAAGAAAAAACAAAGGCCAAAAAAATAAAGAAAGAAAAGAAAATGAAAAACCATTATGCTTAATCTTTACACACCAAGAAAACTTGACTATTTCCAGGTTACATCTTGTTTTACATGTACTTTATGCTCATTGTAACTAGTAAGATTTTAATGCACACTATCAAACCTTTAAAAGAAATCAAGTACTGATAAAAATATATTTGTATACTTTTATGCAAAAATGCTTAATATCTGTACATTTATCTTTGTTTCTTAAAATAAAGTTGTTCAATTAAAAAAAAAAAGAAAAGAAAATGAAGTCACAATATCCCCAAATTTATGGAACACAAAGAAAGCAGTGCTAAGAGGAAAATTCATAGCACTAAGTACCCAGGTAAAGAAATTGGAGAGACCCTACACTAGGAACTTAAGAGCACACCTGAGAACTCCAGAACATAAAGAAGCAGATACACCCAATCGGAGTAGAAAGAAAGAAACAGTGAAACTCATGGCTGAACCTTGAGTCATTTAAAAGAAACATTGGTCATTTAAAAGAATCAACATGATAGACAAACCACTAGCCAAAGTAGCCAAAGTGCCCAGATGATCTATCCAAATTAATAAAATCGGAAATAAAAAGAGAGAGATAAGAACACAAGTGGAGAAAATTCAAAAAAGCACTATACTCAACAAAATTGGAAAATCTAGATGAAATGTAGGATTTTCTAGACAGATACCACATACCAAAGTTAGATCAAGGCCAGGTAAACTCTCTAAAAAGGCACATAACCCTTCAGGAGATAGAATTGATTACCCGCCCCCACCCTAAAAATGTCCAGAAACAGACAGATTTAGTACTGTATTCTACAAAACCTTCAAAGAAGAGCTAATACCAATATTCCTAAAAGCATTCCATAAACTAGAAGCAGAACCAACATTACCTAATTTATTCTATAAAGCCACAATTACTTTGATACATAAACTACACAAGGGCACAATAAATAAGAGAACTTCAGACCAATTTTGCTTATAGATATCAATGCAAAACTACTCAATAAATTTTTGCAAAACAAATTCAAGAACACATCAAAATCATCATTCACCATGACCCAAGGAGACTTCATCCAAGGAGTGCAAGGTTGATTCAATATCAGAAAATCCATTAATGTAATCCACTATATAAAAAAACTTAAAGAAAAAAAATCACATAGTCATCTCCTTAGATGCTGAAAAAGCATTTGGCAAAATATAATGACGTTTCATGTTAAAAGTGTTGACAAAATCAGGAATTCACAGTCCATTCCTAAAAATAATTAAAGCAATTTACTGCAAAATAAGTCATTATCAAGTTAAATGAAGAGATGTTTGAAGCAATCTCACTAAAATCTGGGAAAAGGATGCCCACTCTCTACATACCAATTCAACATTGTACTTAAAGTTTCAGCTAAAACAACAACAAGAAAAAAAAAAGATCAAGGGGGATACAAATTGGCAAAGAAGAAATAAAGGTATCACTATTTGCAGATAATATGATAGTATATGTAAAGAACCCCAAAAATTCTACCAGAGAACTTCTACAGCAGATATATAATTTTAGCAAAATAGCTCGATATAAAATTAACTCAAATCAGTAACCTTCCTTTATACAAATGTAAAAAACAGGCAGGAAAGAAATTAGGCAGCACACTCGTTTCACAATAGCCACAAATAATATTAAATATCTTGGGGTAACTCTAAACAAGCAGGTAAAAGATCTGTATGGCAATAACTTCAATTCTCTCAAGAAAGAAATTGAAGAAGATCTCAGAAAGTGGAGAGATCTCCCATGCTCATGGATCAGCAGCATTAACAGAGTAAAAATATCCATCTTACCAAAGGCAATTAACATGTTCAATGCAATCTTCATAAAAATCTCAACACAATTCATCCAAGACATGGAAAGAACAATCCTCAAATTTATCTGGAAAGGCAAAAATCTCAGAATAGCAAAAACAATTCTTACCAATAAAAGATATGCTGGGTGAATGACCATCCCTGATCTCAAGCTATACTACAGCAAAATAGTGATAAAAACTGCATGGTATTGGTATTGAGACAGACACATTGATCAATGGAATATTTCTGAATTTATGAAGACACAAAAATAAAGCCACAAACTTACATACATTTGATCTTTGACAAAGAAACCAAAAATATACAATGGGAAAAAAAGTATCTTCAATAAATGGTGATGATCTAACTTGCAGTTTGTATGTAGAAAAATAAAAACAAATCCATGTTGGTCACCTGGTACAAAGCTCAAGTCCAAGTGGATCAAAAGCCTTAACTTCATAAAAGTTCCCAGGAAGTAAAACACCAACAAATAAATTTTTATGGAGAGACCCATGGCTCCAGGCGCATATGCTGCAGAGGACGGCATTCTCTGGCATCAATGAGAGGAGAAAACTTTGATCCAGTGAAGGCTTGGTTTTCCCAGTGTAAAAAAACTCCAAGGCACTGAGGTAGAAGAGGGAGGTTGGTAAAGAGAGCACCTTCATTGAGGCAATGGGAGGGGGAGAAGGAGGGGATTGGTGAAAAGGGGATAACACCTGAATTGTAAATACAAAGAATACTCAATTCTAAAAAAGAAAAAATAAATAAATAAATAAATAAATAAATGAATAAATAAATAGAAGATTTTGAAAAATATGAGACCTTAACATAAAACCAGATACACTGAATCTAATAGAAGAGAATGAATGAAATAGCCTTGAACACATTGGAACAGAAGAAATTTTTCTAAACAAAATTTCAATGGCTCCTGCTCTAAGATCAAGAATTGATTAATGGGACCTCATAAAACTTGAAAATTTCTGTAAGCCAAAGGACACTGTCAATACAATAGAACAACAAGAACCCCACAGAATGGGAAAAATTCTTCCCTAACACTACAACTGATAGAGGGTTAATATACAAATATACAAAGAATTCAAGAAGCTAGCTACCAAAATAATAATAATAATAAAACAATTCAAAATATGGGGTAAAAAACTAATGTCTGAGAAGCACTTCAAGAAATGTTCAAAGTCCTTAGTGATCAGGGAAATGCAAATCAAAATGACACTGAAATTCCACCTTACACCAATCAGAATGGCAAAGTTCAAAACCTCAGGTGACAGCACATGTTGGCGAGGATATGACAAAAAAGGTACGCTTCTGCATTGCTGGTAATATTGTGAACTGGTACCAGCATTCTGGAAATCAATCTGGAGATTCCTCAGAAAACTGGAAATATATCTATCAGAAGACCCAACAATACCACTCTTGAGCATTTACCCAAAAGATGCCCCACCATGCCACAGAGTGAACACTACATGTTCATATAGTTTTATGCCAAAATGCTTTTAAAAATCTGTACATGTATCTCTCTTTTTTAGAAGAAAGTTGCAAGAAAAAAATTAAATATTTTTAAAGGCACATTTTCAGACATGAACATGTGCACTGAGGCCCCATTCTATCTCTCCTTTCATGGCAGCAGTGAAAAATGCACTTCCTTCATAGTCAAACTCGAGGCAGTGTAATGTATGAGAAACACCCAGAACCGAATGGCCTTTGTCATCCAACTTCATAGCAAGTCAAGGTGAATTTGAACACTGAAGTACTCACAGATGGAACTGTTAACTGAGAGAGCTATCCAGTAACCAGAGACCCACAACTAACAGAAAATGGATACACTAGACAAAGGGTCTATGTGTCAAGTGATTCCATCTTGCTTTTCAGAAGAGTGTACGATGTAAAACATAAAAAATTCCCTTTAATATTTGTAATTGCAGTTGTTGGAATATAATTAAAACTGTCTAAAGCCATATTGTAATAATAGAAAAATAAGCACTAAAGAGGTGTCAGCAAGTGTGAGGAGCAGTAAAAAGACAGCATCTTACCTAACACTCCAAAACCTCCTGTGAAGAAACTTTAGACAAAGAAAAGTAATTGTCCAGGGCCATAGAGAAATGGGGATTTAGAACTTTATTCATTCTCTCTGTCTGTCTGTCTGTCTGTTTCTCTCTGTCGCTCTGTCTCTGTCTCTGTCTCTGTCTCTCTGTCTCTCTCTCTCTCTCTCTCTCTCTCTCTCTCTCTCTCTCTCTTTCTCTCTCTCTCTCCGTCCCTCCTTCCCTCCCTCCCTCCCTGCCTGCCTCCCTCTCTAGCTTCTTTTTTCCCTTCCTTTACCTTTCATCCTAAGGAAGACTATATCCTGCATCCTGTATGCCAAAGTTGTGCATGCTAAGGGAACTTTTGCATGTAACAACATGCTTCTGGTAGGATTTGGGTGCTGATTTTTCAGTTATACCAGAGCCTCCTTACACATGGTCTGGCTTTCTCTGATTTCAGTAACAATATCATTTAGTGAGAAGTCTTACTTGTGCACAGGTTATTTTAAATGGAGTAAATTATATACACCCACTCTGGTTTAAAAAATCATTTCCCCAAGTATACACTGAGCATCCTGGGCTTTTTCGATACACTAAGCTTTCACCAAAAAGTGGTGATTGGGAACAGTTAAGAAAATATCGAGAAAGCCTGGGTGAGGATAAAAGAAATACAAGAGATGCTTATCCACAAGGATATAGATAGAAGATAAAGGACACAGGGAGGAAGCAGTGTCCTAGAGAAAATGACTGAAAACTCTGGCCTAGAGAAAATGACTGAAGTCATGAACTAAACCCCTGTCTGGCATCAGCCAGGAGAAAGGGCAGGAAATGCATACTCTGCACTCCCCATTCCTTGAAAGAGCCTTTGCAATCACCTACTGCCTAGGCCCTAGCAAAAGTTTATTTCCTGAAGTCCAGAGGCTGGAGATTTATATAGTTGATGGTTTCAAGGTTTCTGGCTAATGAACGGACCAAGGCCCTGGTACACTCAATAAAACAACACAAGTAGAGAGAAGAGGAATAAATTTCTTATGGATAAGGATATTTGGTTTTTGTTTTAAGTGGGCATTACTAGGTGCACTAAGCTATTGTCAAACTCTATGTCCTCCTGCTTCCTATTCACAAGTACTCCAGCTATAGGCCAGCACTTCTACAGCTATCTGGGAAAATGTATTCGAGTTAATTTTTCAATTTTGTAATATGAATTCTCTCCCTACTTTTCAATTATTTCTTTCAGTAACTGTTGCTATTTTCACATGTGATTCTCAAACTATTCATATGGAGAAGAAATACGTTTTAAATTTTTTCACCTAGCATTCTAAGTTGTGTTCCTGGAAACATATACCTTAATATATGTTATTAAGTAGAGCATGATTAAAGATGAACCTAAACCTTCCTGAAATTATTGAGGAAACAAAATAACATAGATAAAATTAAAAACATACACAAATATCAATGGTTATTATTTACCACAGCACATTTTTGAATCTACACTATGGAAAGAGTTTCTACTATACCTTTAAAAATCATGTCAGGAGTGAAGGGCTTAATTTTAACATTTCTCTTGCTCACATTGTCTTAGTGAGATGATTTGAATATGCTAGGCCCAGTGAAGCGCACAGTTAGTAATTGTGGACTTGTTGGAGTAGATGGTGGAAGTTTGTCACTGTCGGGGTGGGTTTTGGTACCCTCTTCCTAGCTGCCTGGGAGTTTGTCAATCTTTTAGCTTCTTTGGATCACGATTTAGAACTTTCAACTCCTTCTCTAGCACCATGTCTGCATTTACACTTTCATACTTCCTGCCTTGATGATAATGGACTAAATCTCTGAACCTGCAACAGTCCCAATTAAATGCTGTCCTTTATAAGAGTTGTCTTGGTCATGGTGTTTATTCACAACAGTAGAAACCCTGAGATAGCTACAGTTATTATTTCCATGATAAAATACCATGACCAAAAGCAAGTTAAGGAGGAAAGGTTCTATTTGATTTTTACTTCCACATTATAGGCTGCTACTTAAGGAACTCAGGACAGGAATTCAGAGCAGTAACCTGACAACAGTAGCTGATATAGAGGCCGGGGAAGTTGCCTGCTGGCTTGCTCCTCACTTCTCACTTTGTCTCATTTCTTGGCCCACCTTTTCAGGGCTGGCATTGTAATGCATCTGAAATCACAGACATCAACATGGTTTCAGGCTGGAGCCCATACCATGGACATCTGCCCAGCCTTGAGTGGGATACACGCATCAGCACATGCCCAGCTCCCGTAGAACCATTGACTCAGACATAGTACTGGGTGGTTTCATGTGTCCAAACAACTCCATGGCTCCAGGGCCAGTATAGCCCACCTACATCAATGTGTCCATTCCTGTAGTCCCCTGGTGGAAGCATGGTTCATGGCCATCAGCATGACTTCAGACTATACCACAGACAATGTTTATTCATATGACCTTCAACACCAGTTCAGGCTCAGCCCCATTAAGATTACAGACCCAGACATGGCCTTCTGTTAAAACCTTGACCAGGATAACATCCTGAGCTCAGAAAGGAGTCCAACAAGAGAATTCAGTATGCCCCACCCCTCAATGGCAGCAAGATCCATGAACATTAACACTACTTCAGGGTGGAGCTCAGAACACAGATATCTGAGGGGCCTTTGATGGTAGCATGGGGTCAAAGGCATCAATGCAGACACTACTTCAGTAAGACCACAGACTCAGAAATGGCCTTTGTAGTTAGGGTTTCTAGTACTAAAATAAAACACTATGACCTAAACAAAGTCAGTATAGGAACTCAAAGAGGGCAAGAACCTAGAAGCAAGAGATGTTGCAGAGGATATGAAGAGAAGCTGTTTACTGGCTTGCTTCTCATGGCTTTTTAAACCTACTTTCTTATATAAAACCCAGTACCCCATCCCCCGTCAAGGATGGGACAGCTCACAAAGAATTAGGCTCTTCGAAATCAATCACTGATGAAGAAAATGCCCTACAAACTTGTCTGCAGCCTGACCTTATGAAGGCATTTTGTTCTCAACTGTGGCTCCCTCTTCTCAGATGACAATAACTTGTTTCATCTTGATAAAACTTGTAAGCACAAGTATTTTGTCACTTCTGTCCCAAGAAGGGGAATGATATCTAGCTTGCAAGTGTCTCTAAATGGTATTTGGCCTCCCATTTTATTCTGCCATTTTTTTCTTGTGGGAAGCACAGTGAAGCATGCCATCTGAAAGATGAGACTACTGCCACAGATACAGACCTTACATAGTACTGTTGGAAATAGGTGTGTAGGTAGGTGGTGGGCAGAAGAGTTGTCAATCATACTGGTAAGTAGAACTATTCATTCATAGAATCATATAAGAATGATCAATTGCACCCTAGAGGTTGGCTCTCTTTTCATGCTCAAGTAGTCAATAGTAGAGCTATCTTTAGACCTCCAGCAGACTCACCCACTTTGAAAGATTTTTCTGTGAAGGAAAGAGAGAAATAATCTTTCTTGTTTTATGCAGAGAAGCCAAACTGCAGCTATCTTAAAGAATGAAAAGCAGAAGAATTTCCTAGCCCTGCACAGAGACACATTTTATAACAATGCTCATCCACTTACTCCCTTTGAAGCTGTCCATCACAGGATCAGGCAGATGAGTCTAAATGGACCTCAGGTGTTGGAGAAGTGATGGGCTGCTGAGAGACTGCTCAGAAACCAATAAAACAGCTGAGGACCGCATTTTATCCTCAATTTTTGTGTACATAACACCTAAATCTGGGTCTGTCATTCATTGATCCCTTCCCAAATGACCTTCTAAAATCAACAAGAAATGAAAAACATAACAAACAAACTTTCCCAGCACCCATAGTTCTCCTCTGGAATAATCCTATATCAAAATTTCCCTTTACTCCTCCTGTTTCTTCAAATTCACTATCCTCCCTCTGCTTCACCTTTTTTTGTGTGTGCCATTTCCCCTGCTGAAAACTTTCTCCTCACCTAGGTCCTAGTTCCTTCTGTCTTTTTTTTTTTCCAGGCAATTTTGTCACCCGAACCAGAATGAATTAAGATAACTGTTGCATGTTCTCACACTTCTTCAGCCCTCTTCCACTTTCTCCTGTGTTCTGGTTGCTTTAATTTTGTTTCTGTTGATGTAGGAAATACCATAAACAAAAAACAATTAGGATAAAGTGGGTTTACTTCTCTTTCTTTTGGATATTTTCCGCATTTACATTTCAATGGTTATCCCCTTCTACCCCCTTCCATGCACCCTTCCCTCTTTTTCTGCTGCTATGAAGATGCCCCTACACACACCCCAAAGCCCTGGCATTCCCCTATATACTAGGGGAAAACAAGCCTTCACAGGACATAGGGCTTCTCTTATTGATATCAGACAATGCCATCCTCGGCTACTTATGCAGCTGAAGCGGTATGGGAATGGTATCATATGTGTGTGTATGTGTGTGTGTGTGTGTGTGTGTGTATGTGTGTGACTATATATATATATATATATATATATATATACATATACATATATATACACATATTCAGTATGGGAGGCAAAGACATTGTATTAGGCAGACTAATTCTGAAGTCTTCTAATGAGGGAGAAAATAAACTTTACATTTCAGATTTGGGGATTTATTTTTTGTGACATAGTCTCACTATGGAATCATGACTAGCTTGAAATATTTTGTGTATGCCAGGCTATCATAAACTCATAAAAATCTACCTGTCTCTATCTCCAGCATGGTGAAACTAAAGGCACACGTGTCATACCTAACCAGAGATGGTAAATAATTTATCAAAGAGAAAATGTAACATAGACAATTGTGCTTTGAGTCTATTCAATCTTTATTTTTCTCACCATCACCTGCTACCCCTTTTGCTGTGGGCTTCTCTTTCCACTTTTTCAGTGAGCATTTTTTTTTTTTTTTGAGGCTTCCATGTTTCAGTGCAGTTTGATTTGGCTTATAGGCTTAGAGTTTCCTTGAGTCTTTGGTAAGTTGTCTTCTATCTATCATACATTATATCTTCATATGGATTTAGTAACAAACTAAAAAGAAAAGACCAAGAACAACTCCCACAGAAATCATTGGAACTTTGCACAATTCTGTTTATCAAGGATTTGTTGATAGTCTCATTACATGAAGTGGGCTCCCTTAGAAGTCTATTTGAATCAATTTGTGAAACTCCTCAAGATGCTAACAGATGACTCATAAATCTGTTATGGGAAATTGAGCTGTAACTAGTGCCATCTTGGCAGTCAAATGTGGTATTGGATATCAAAACACAATCTCATGAGTTTTGCATGATTTGATTTGAAGAGAGCTGCAGACTTCACTTTATTCACCCCATTAATGAGACTTTTGACTGAAAATGGTGTATTCTTGTATATACCATGATATATTTCTCAACTCTTCAAGGGATAGGTCAGGAATCAAATTTCTTCAGGAATCAGAGCTGAACTAATTGTGGCTGCAACTTTCAAAGTGCTACTAAGTTTGAACTTCTAGTGTTCTAAGGATAAGTTGCCATGTTCGATATAACGTGTGAAACATGTGTGGTGTCTGTATAGCACCATAGGCTATTATTCAGTTACATAGAGTCAATGTTTTCAGTCATCTCACCTAGTCTGTCAGATGTTGAGGATGCAAAGCATCTGGCCTTTGTTCCTTTCTCCATGACCCTTCATGTTCTCAGGCAAAACCACAATATAACTAAAGGCCCAAACCCTGTGTAATTCATTTTCTGTGTTGCCCCCAACACCATGTCCACTGTTAAGTTTTGATGCTAAATGTTACAATGTCAACATTCTTTTTCCAATTGCTAAATCCTTAATTTCAGTTGTCACTCTCTTCCCTGTTGGTGGGCATGCAAACACTATCAACAAATTTTGTATATATTTTCTTTTCTAAACCACGAAAATGAAAAACCACACATGTAAGATTAGCATTCAAAACATTAAATTTTTGAAAGCATATAAGGTTACAGAATCTGTGAAAATGCTTTTCAGAGTTTTAAAGAGAAAAGTGGATTTTGGTTGGTTAATAATATAAGAACAAAATAAAATAACCTACATTGAATAAACATTCATGACTTCATAGTCCTATGAGTCTAAATGCACTACCTTTAATTAAGTACAAATTTGATAAATGGGCATATGTGTACAGGATGCCTTCTAAGTTTCTGTGTTCTGGGTCAAAAAACTTATCCAATCAATAAATTTGAAAATATTTTGGGACAACACAACTTTCTGCACTGAGTACATATAGACTTTTGTTGTTGTTCTTACATTGTTCTTGCATCATTATACTCTTCTAGGAACTATTTCCATAACATTTGACTGTAATGAATTTTATAAGTAATATAGTTATAATGATTATAAGAGATGATTTAAACATGTTGAAAAATAGACATAGGTTTTGTGACATGTATATTTTGGTAAGTATGACATTTTACATGAAGGACCTGCATTCTCAGAGTCTCAAAGCAATGCTAGTTCTAAAATTAATTGTCTAAATATGATGGATGAGGTGCAACTTCACAGACAATGATAAATGCACTCATACATTCATATAGATCCATCAAATTCACAAAATCCTGCTATGATCAGCTTCATTTCATGACATGAGTGAACTGTTGCACAGAACACTTAAGAAGATTTCTAAGAGGGAAGAGTTAAACAAACTACAGTCACATTTAGAACCTAATTATCTTCTTGTATAGCTAATTCATGAATTGCTAATGATCATGTACTACATACACCATGCAGGGATTGAAGATAATTTTCATTTATAGAAACTTTTACTTAGGGAATCTACATTTTAATAATTTTATTGTTGTTTAGTATTATTATTTAATATTACTGTTCATTAGTTTGTTAATTTATTTGTTTGTGTGTTTATACATGTGTGAATATGTGCATGTATGTCATGAGATTGGATCATGTGAAGGATGGCTGGACAAATTGTAGGAGTTGGCTCTCTTTTTTTACCATATAGATTCTAGAGATATAATTTAGGTTATAAGGCTCATGAGCATGCCTTTATCTAGTGGATCATCTTCCTGATTTAGAAAGTCTAATTTTATGAAAAACAATTACTATCTTTTGTGAAAAATGAAATCTCAGTTCATTGAAATAGATGGAATTCAAGTAAAGCAATGGCCTTTTTTTTTTTAAAAGATGGCAAGCAATGTTAACCAGGATGCAAGTAATGTCCAGCCCACATCTGTGAATATACATCAAACCTTTCACACACATAAAGTATTCTATGATGAACACTGTTTCTGGGTTATTCAAAGGAGTAAACATAAAATATCTTCTAGTCTGGCCCTTAAGTCTAGACTGAGGCTCTTTTATGATTGATCACAAAGTGGATTCTATTAATGATATTTCTCTTTTCTACAACTCAGTTGTTCTTTTAAAGAATCCAGTGTGCCTTTCCATGATGGCATCAACCATCAGCTTCAAGACATGAAACCATTCAATATGAATAAATTATTTCTAAGTTGTGACCACTTTTGATAAGGATGCCAAAAATCATCCTTAGAAACACAAGAAACCCATCTAGTACTGGGACATAACTTTCACTCACCCAACTGTGAAAAAACATTCCATGTTTCTGTTTCAATTTAATTGTATTTATTATTATAAATGTGTGTGTGTGTGTGTGTGTGTGTGTGTGTCTCAGATTGTGTATCTGTATGTATGATGTATGCATGAGTGCAGACTCATACATGCCATGGACTGTGTGACAGTTTTAGAAGGTGCCATTCAGAGTATAGTATTCCAATACACAATGGGTTGTGAGCATCAGTCCCAGGTTACTCAGCTAATGTGTCAAGAGCCTGAACCCACTGAGCTGTCTCACTAGCTCAAGGTATTCAATATTTCTGTTTTCTAAATTTTATATCGCTGTTGTCAGAAGACATTAGTCTAACCCAAGCAGTGTACTTCTATTAGACAAAAACCTTTCCCTCTTCATATGCCTTAACATGCATTTAGCAGTTTTTGCCACAATATCCACATTAAGCATGAAAACACTTATTGAACTTGATGTTTTATATGTCTTATTGTAATGATGACTATTTATTCTGGATAACAATTTTGGTACATCTGTTACTTTTTCAGGTTCTTTTGAATAAGAAATAAAGGCCAATCTTTCTTTGTTACTTTCTTTATTTTGAATAAAACAACAAAAATAAGCCTTATATTTGTGACTATCAAAACTGCATCAAACCTGCCATAAAAATTATCAAGAGTAAAATAAACATATGCAGTCTTAAAGATAGCTTTTTTTCTAGGTAATACAAAGATAGGAGATGGGAAGGGATAATTTTCCAAATACATAAACTACTAAGACTAATACCCTACGAGCAAAGAAGATACAAGATGCACCTCGCTGAGAAAAAAAAAAGACTAATAATATTGGATTGGACTAACATACACAGAGGAAACTCATAAAATGATCTCAGAAGAGGGAAAACACTAACACATTGTGAACACTGTACATGGTATCTGGTTTAATAAACATATAATTTCTAGGTGCTTTTACTTTTATAGCAAAATATTAATAATAAAATTTTGTCTTTAATTTTTTATTTGAGTGAGACAATAGTAAACAATAGGATTTATTTTGAAATCTATAAAAATGATAAAGAAGCCTGTCATGAAAATGTGATTAAGAGCATAGCTCAATCAATGTTAAAATACCAATATTCCAATAATTGTATGTAAGCAGTAAATTCAACTTAATTGGTACTTTTCTTACAAAGCAATAAGTCAAGTAGCAGACTGATCACATAAAAAATTATTGACACTTTTAAACCAGTTTGAAGCTAGTTTTGTACAAATAAGTCTACTCCAAATAGCTCAAACAAGTGTTCACACTTGAACATCTTCAACAAGTTTGGGATATTCAGAACACAATATACATTTCTTTTAATTAATCAATTGTTTTTACATACTTCCAGCACTCTTTCCACCATTTTCCTATGTAAAACACTAAATAAACAGGCAAATGACACATTATTCTTTTAATTAGAGGTGAGGTATATGGGAAGAGTCTGAGCTGGAATTCTGGATGCTAACATATGAAGGTAGTTGCACAATCTACTTATTTCCACTATATGAGGTGTTCTTCAAATCCATTATAAAATTCCACTGATACAAACCATTTACAGTCTACTCAAACAGTCTTCAAAATAAGAGAACCATCCATGTTTTGCATTCCTGGAAAATACTTCTTTAATTT
Source organism: Micromys minutus (assembly GCF_963924665.1). NCBI lineage: Eukaryota > Metazoa > Chordata > Mammalia > Rodentia > Muridae > Micromys > Micromys minutus. Next base: position 125,243,900 of record NC_137969.1, read on the forward strand.
CCCACTGAAAGGGGAATGTGAAGCCACTGGGCTTCTGTTGTAGCTACTGGTTTTGATTCTTTATTCTTTGCTGTCTCTCAGAATGAATATATCTGAACTTGATCTCTCATGCCATGATTGTCTTCCTGCTTGTAGTCAATGAAATTATATTCTTTTTTTTCTTCAAGGACTATGTTCCATGGGTCATTTCCAATCCCCTCAGAGTGGTTATCTAAAAGAGATCTTTCTTCCAGAAGAAAAAAATCAACTTTCACAAGGTTTAAAAAGCAACCCCCTCTTTCTATTTAGGTTTATTAACTACAATTATCTCTCAGTTTTCCTTCTCCAGTGTCTTTGAAAAGATGCCAATCCCCCATCATGTGTCACTGCATCTCTTCCCTAATTCCAAGGTTACATATTTCTCTGAAAATAACCTTGTCAACATTTCCTATGTGAAGAGTAGCAAGTTTTCTGACTATTCAGCAGTCATTCACCTGTTTTCTAAGGTCTTGTGCATAGGTTCAGGAATTCCGCCAGTCATTTCCTGGGCCAGCTTCAAATTCTGAACTCTTAGACTTTGAACATCTAAATCTCTGCCCCCTCCACTCCCAGTTCTGCACTGGAACTCTGTCATGGTTCTTCCTCCTCTTTAGTAGAACATCTCCCACTCATTTATAGTATTATTTCAAGTCTGGTCATTTCCAATTTAATGCCCCCATCTTATAGCTATGACAAAAATATACATCCCCCACTAGACTAACCATTGTCACCACTGGAATGATGCACAAATCAATCAATGGAATCAAACATGTCATCTTTTACCAGTTCCAAGGCCTCTGTCTCTCACTTTTTTAAATCTACTATTTTAGTTATACATCTCCAATCACTGTTCACAGTGTAAATATTTTCCAAGTAGAAAAGAACATGTTCACTTCTAATGATTTATCCTTATCCATACTAATTCTTCATTTTTGGAAATTCAAATGATTTTCTGAGTAGGCTTTTTTGTTCTTAATATATTTGACACCGATGAAACCGTTACTAAAAATTCTCTCCCCAGTCCTGCATCTCTCCACATCACTTAACATAAGTACTACCTCCTTCATAATTTTAAGTGCACAATATGCTATTGTTAAGATCAATTTCTAGAATTTAATTACCTTGTAGAATCAAATATTACACCATGACAGTCATCATTTTATTTCTCTGTGGCTATGAGTCTATGTTAGATATTTTATACAAGCAAAGACAGCCCTGATCCTTCTGGCAAGCTTACTTTATCTTGATATGCCCTACAGGTTCATTCTTGCTGTTATGTGTGGTATAATTTCTTTTTTTTAAGGCTGAATAATAATAATATGATGTCTATAATTTTATAGCATTATTCCATGTTATAGTTTACTTCATATTTTCTTTCTTTATTTCTACCTGAAGCTCATGGCATTTCTAAATATTGGCTAACCTGAATGATGGTGTAATGAAAAGTCCTCAAAAAAATTAAAAGCTTCCCTACCATGAAGCAGTCTCACCTCTGGCTTTATATTCAAAGAGATTGAAAATAGAATTTTGCTAAGATTTTATAGATTTTTCACTATTCCTTTCTGCTTTTTATGTCTTACCATTTTTAGTGAATATTACGTGCTGCCAATATGACTTGCTTTGGTTTTAGAGTGTTAGCAATAAAATGAGGGGATTTGAGCATTCTATCAATGGGCAGTGATCTCATCCAAGGTGACTTTTTAAAACTTCTGCATGCCTATGTGTACAGCCCGTGTTCATTCCTCAGACTAATTTGTCATTATGAGTAACTACTGAATAAATCATTTTCCCTGTAACAGGAGCACATATTAACTGTGTATAATCCATAGTCACGGTCCTCACTGGTTGGCCATTGCTGTGATGAGACACCATGACTAAGGTAACTTTTATAAAGGACAGTATTTATTTGGGGCTCACTTACAGGTTCAGAGGTACAGTCTATCATCATAATGGCAGTAAGGACGTCAGACTCCAGGTAGACATGATACTGGAGGAGCTGAGAATTTTACATCCTGATCTGAAGGCAGCCTGGAGAAGACTAATTCTTCCACACTGAGTGGACCTTGAACATAGGACCTTGAAGCCTATCCCCACAGTGACACACTTCCTTCAACAAGGTCCACCTATTCCAACAAACGTACACATCAAACTAGTATCATTACCTGTCGGCCAAGCAGTCAAATACATGAGTCTTTGGGGGCCAATCCTATTCATATGACTAGAGTTATAAACTTACAAAAACTGCCATTCATTATTCTTTAAAATGAAGACACAAAGAACCCCCAAACACTTTGTGGTTCATAACCCTACCACTGTTACTCTTAGTAAAGGAAAATGTAAATGTAAAAGAATTGTTCACTCTCCTAAAAAAATATTTTTCAGAATGTTTGGTGGTAGGGGAAAATCTTCTGTTAAAGACATCAGATTCACTGCCTTAATTAGCTTGTTTTGCTTATTGACTGGTCTTCCTTTTACTTGGGACTTAAATATATATTGTCAGTTGTGGAAATATTGTTTAATGTATTTGTTGCTAAGTGTAACTACCACATACTGGCTAAGTAAAATATAAATAGATAAATAGATAGATAGATAGATAGATAGATAGATAGATAGATAGATAGATAGATTAACAAAGGTCTGCACAATTTAGCTTATGTGCTACAGCATTCCTATCCCCTCTAGTCTCTACCAAACCATATAGTAACTTAATAGACACTGTTAATTACATTAATATTTCATCACCCTCTCCTCTCTATCCCTTTTCATTGACTAATTTCCTCTTCCTCTTCCACCTTTCTTTTTTCCCTCCTATTTCTTCAATTTGTAAAATATTACAATTTGAGATATAGTCGCACTTCTTACGGTATTAGAATGCTTCTTCCATTCATTCTATTCAAAGGTAACCATGATTCTGGATTTAGTATGTCTGTGATATTTTGCATATCCTTGACCCAGCAAGTGACCATTTAGAGGCAAGGCCTTATTGAAGTAGGTGTGGCCTTATTGAAGGAACTGTATCACTGTGGGTGTGGTCTTTACTACACTCCTCCTAGCTACGTGGAAGCCAGTTTTTTATTTACCTTTGAAAAAAAATATGTGGAACCTTTAGCTCCTTTTGCATAATGCCTGCCTGGATGCTGTCATGCTCCTACCTTTATGATAATGGGCTATATCTCTGAAGCTATAAGCCAGTTCCAATTAAGTGTTGTCATTATAACAGTTGCCTTGTTCGCAGTGTCTGCTCACAGCATTAAAACCCTATGACAGGATCTGTGACATATACACTTGTGTATATTCTGCCCTATGTGTACATGTATCTGCATCTGTCTTAGTCATCTGCTGATAGAGCCTCTCAGAGAACAGCCATACTAAGCTCCCATCTAGCACAACATGATATCAGTAATAGTGTCACAGTTTGTTTTCAGCCCATGGCACGGACCACAAGTTGGGCCAGTCACTGGAGGTCTTCTCCTTCAATCTCTGCTCCATTTTTGTCCCTCCATTTCTTTTAGACAAGAAAACTTCTGGGTCAAATTTTTTCAAGATAGACAGATGGTCCTATCCCTCCATTGGGGTCCCTGTCTATGTACTGAAGGTACTATCTTCAGGTTCCACCTCTCCACTGTTGGGCATTTTGTCTAAGGTCATCCCCATTGAGTCCTGGAAGCCTCTCATATCCCAGATCTCTGGGACATTCTAGAGGTTACCCCACAATTCATATTTCTATTCATTCCCCTAGCCCTCTGATGGTCTCCTTTCCTTTATCCCCCCCATACTTTATCTTGTTCCCCTTTTGACTCCCTGTCCTCTCTACCACCCAGGTCCCTCACTCCCTCTGCTAATAGGACAAAAGGGCAACCTACAGTTTGGGAAATAATCTTTACTAGCCCTACATCAGATAGAGGGCTAATATCCAAAATACATATGAAGTCAAGAAATTAAACTCAAAAAAAATTAAAACTTGGGTACAGAGCTAGAGAGTTCTCAACTGCAGAATCACAAATGGCTAAGAAGCATCTAAAGAAATGTTCAACATCCTTAGTCATCAGCGAAAAGGACATTGAGATCCCACTTAACCAGTAAGAATGGCTAAGATAAAAAACTCAAGTGACTGCACATGCCGATAAGGATGAGGAGAAAGAGCAGCACTCTTCCATCACTGATGGGACTTCAAACTGGTACAACTTCTCCTCTAATCAATCTAGAGGTTCTTTAGAAATCTTGAAACAGTTCTCCCTGCAGACTGAGCTATACCACTCCTGAGTATATACTCAAATAATACTCTACTATACCACAAAAACAAGTGCTTCACTATGTTCATAAAAGCCTTATTCATAATAGCCAGAAGCTGGAAATAACCTAGATGCCTCTCAACTGAAGGATGAATAAAGTAAATGTGTTTTTTTTATTTATAAAATGGAATACTATTCAGCTATCAAAAATGAGGACAATATGAAGTTTGCAAGGAAATGGAGAAAACTATAAATATCATCCTGAATGAGGTAACCCCAGTCCAAAGAGAAATGCACAATATGAACTCAAAGAGTAGCGAATACTCATGATATAACTCACAGGCCATATGACGTTTAACAAGAATTAATGACCATGTGATAATGATTCAATCCCACTTAAAAGAGACAAGAAAATTATCACATGAGATAGTTTTTTGTCTCATTTTTATTTATTTCATTTATTTACATTTCAAATATTAGACCTCTTCCCAGTTTCCTCTCCACAGGCCCCTTATTCTCTCCTCCCTCACCTGCCTCTGTGAGTGTACTTCCCCACCTGCTGACCCACTCCTACCTCAGCACCCTAGCATTTCACTACACTGGATCATTCATCTTCTACAGGACCAGTTATGCCAGATAATGCAATCCTCTGTTACATATCCAGTTGGAGCCATGTGTCCCTCCATGTGTACTCTTTGGTTGGTTTAGTCCATGATAGCTGGGAAGAAGAGGTCTGATCGGTTGATATTTTATTTATTTCAAGATACAATTAATTTAATATCAATTATTTGATACAATAAGCCTCAGACACAATGAAGAAACACATTCCCCCATTTAACACCAACGACAATGGTGTTGAACATGTTCCTGCCGAATTCTTTGAGGGTTCACTTAATAATGGGGGTCTCGTCACAGCCAAATACAATCTGGTTGTGAAATGGATGCTTCTAATGCTTCCACCAGTTTAAACCTGAAGTGTGAGATCACACCTTCACATTGTACATTCCTCATCTATAGTTTCTACAACCATTCAAAAATTGAAACAAACAAACAAACAAAAAAACACATAGATGTAAGGCTCCATCATGTATATAGAGCTCAGAGCTAAGGATAAATATATACACTACTTGTACTGGTAACTATGATGTGATTGTCTCATGGCTATGAGAAGTTGGTTCTTAGAAAATCCTTTAAAGGCAAAATTAAACTCATTGGAGGTTTGACCCAGTAGTTCAAAAGTCACGAAGTCCACAGTCTTATTGGCATAACTGATGCACAGTGAGTGTCTCTAAGTCACGGTGCTCATGGTTAAGAGCGATGCCTATTCCATCTTTACATTTTACTGGAATTTTACGTGTTCAATTCATGATTTTTAAACCTCTAGGTTTTCATTCCTTCCGAAATGTTGGAAGGCACAGTGTGCCACAGACTTAAGAGTTCTATTTTTCCCTCTATTTTCTTCAAACAGAAACATTTCTCAAGTGTCTACATGTCCTAGAAGGAAAGTTTTTCAGAGTAGGCCTCTTCTTCAGAATTGTCCGACGACATCAAGCCTCTGAAGCCAGGGAGGAGGAGAAGAGAAAAAGATGGAAAACAGGATTCATCTGGTAAGTTTTACAATATCAGTTACAAGCTGGACAGTATAAGAATGTGGCTTTTGCAGTTCAAAAAGTCTGAGTCTTGGTGTGGAAACGAGTACTTGGCTGTCCCACCACAGCTTTCTCGAGGTGGGACTGTCAGGGAAGACGTGATTGGGGACTATGATTTGTTTACCTATCAGGGGTAAACTTCCAGGCACTCCATTTATTTTGGAGGTTGTTCCAATTCGTCTTTACTCTGTTCCAGTTCACCTTTCATTTATAGGAAAAACAAGTTGGTCTCTGGGTCTACCATTGTTGATCTCAGTTGGGCCACATTGGCTGCTGCACTTGCGTGAGGTACTGGATTTGAGTTGTGCTCTCTTGCCTCTCCTGCTACTTGGTGGCTATCCACATGCAAGAATATTCTCCCTGCCTGCAGACTCCTGCTGTTGCTACGTTTTTCGTCAGATACTCCTCAGCCCTCACATCCTTTGAATTAAGATCTGTGTAATTACCCTCCAATGCTTAGCACATATGGTTCATATAGTTTCCATCATAGAATTAACTCATTCTGTGCCATAACTTGGAAGTCTGTTTTGCTCAGTCAGACCATTTTAGGAAGGGGTTCTTCATTTGTCATCGTCCACTCAAGACTTGCCTCTTGGGTGCACCAGAAGAGGGGAGGGGAGGGCGGCCTGATCCATTTGGGATCTCCGGACTTGGAGGGGCCGGGCTCTCTGTGGGGCCAGCACCTGCCCCTGGGGGCTCTTCAAGCTCAGCCCTGATATTTTTTAATTGAATAATATCAGTATTTACATTTCAGATGTTGTCCCCTTTACCCCCATCCCATGCCCCTCCCCCTCCCCCGCCCATTGCCTCCATAAAGGTGTTCCCTCTCCCAACCACCCTCTGGTAGATTTTAAGTTCAGACACTCTGAACTCTAGCTCCAAAAAATTTAATGCCATCGTCTGACTTCTAGGGCTACCTACATACATGTGACATTTATTCACACTCTCACATATGTAAATTTAATATAAATAAATACCTAAATATCTTTAAAAATTTCCATAGGAGGTCCAGTTGGTATACTGTTCATTTTCTTAGGGTAACCTGTAATGTATCCATTATATTTATTTAACAGAAAATATTTGTTTGTGTTTTTTCTTACTATATTTGTCAAAGTTCATTCCATAGTAAAATAAAGTAAATCATGCACTGTTGATTTTAGTATTTCTGTATGATGTTTCCACTTTATTACTTTCACTCAGAGAATAATGTCAGTGAGTTAGACTTTTCAAAGAAGTTTTGAATTTTTACTATTGTTATAGAGGTTGTTTACAATAAAATAAAGACCTGATATTTTTCTTTCTAAAGTAATCTATTGCATCATATTTATGCATTATTAAAATGCAAGATTTAATTCATAATAACTACTGAAACTATTTTTCTTCCCTTGGTATCAGTAAATTATAATCTTTTAAGGTTTTTTTTCTTTTGCTTTTGATGTAAGATAGCCTTTCTTTTCATTTTGAAAATAAACACAGTGCTATTTTAATTTTATCTTTTAAAAAATATATTGTTTTCAATTTCTCTCTAGGCTACCTGTTCAAATATTGTTTTTAGGGAATGGATAAACTTTTCACTTCAGAAATCCTAACTGTGGGATGAATAAGCATCGAAATTTCAGAAGAAATCTATTACATGACTAACTCTAGCTTCTTTATATGTGATTTAGCAGAAAGGTAAGCTTGCTTGAGCCCTATGGATGTGAAAGTTACAACTGCACAATTGGAAGTGGATCTGCAGGAGCATCAGGAGGAGATAAGATGCTACTAATCTGATGGTGCAGAAGTAGAGCAGGCCGTGTCCTCTTCTTAGATAACAGCCGGGTTGATGTGTTTCTTTTCATTTCTTATTCAGATTTGGAGGCTAAATTTCTCTCCACACAGATATAAGTTACTGATAAAAAGCAACAGTCCTCATCTGAGGATTATCAGTAGAAAGATGTATCTTTTCTCACATCTATGGGCCATTCATTAATGACAATAACAGGGGCATTGTGAGACTTTTTGCTCGTCCTTACAGTGTTGAGTTGATAAACACAGCCCTACAGAAGACAAATTATATCAGATATAATGCCAGCCCACACAAGGATTCACGGTTCTATTCTACATGCTTGCTCTGTGGTGACACACCAAGCAAAGAAATGATATAAATACTGTGTGCCCATATCTAATGTTTTAAAAGAATACATTCTAAAAGAACAAAAGAATGCACTTTCATGGGGAACACAAGTAGACACTGAGAGAAACCAGGTTTTCTCAGCTTCTCTTCTTAACTTCCTGGTTAGCTACAAACTGCTATGTACAGCTCAGCCTGAGCTGCTCTCTGATTATTACTTAAGAAACCATAATATAGGTCAGGGAATTAGGTGACTGATCAAATCAGAGGATCAAAAATAGTATTTGAATACTCCTGTAACAAAAGCCCCTCAGGATCTACTAACACATTCTTTCATGGAGAAAACTGCAGTACCAGTGGTATATGTGTGGTTAGAATTCTGGAATTTTATTATAATACTCAAGGACTTTCACTTCTGTCTTAATACACATTAAAATATGAGGCACGTGATTTAACATTTTTCTGTTGTATCATAAAACCCACATATGTATACCTAAACCATTTTTGCTACCTTTCCAGATATTTTTTCTGATAATTTAAACATTTTTCATGCATCTTTTTCATAATTTCACATGTTACTTGCAATCATTCTCACATCCTTGACAGTAATCTAGTTTTATTGCATAAAGTTTTAAATATGAAAAATACATTTTTGTCTAGAAATTCATAAATTAAGCAAAATACATTAAGGAAAAATAAATTCAGGAAAAAATAAGGGACTAGAGAGATGTCTCAGCAGTTAAGAGCATTGACTGCTCTTCAAGAGGTCTTGATTTCAAATCCCAGCAACCACACGATGGCTCACAACTATTTGTGATGAGATCTGATGCCCTTTTATGGTGTGTCTGATGACAGCTACAGTGTATTTATATGTAAGTATGGCCTCATGGGAAGAAAAACATTGTCAACCAACCAAATTCTCTAAGGCTTCTATGGACTAGAATACCAAGCACTGAGCACACACTGAGAGACCCAGGGCTCCAGGTGCACATGTGGCTGAATATAGCAGTGTCTGGCATCAATGTGAGAAGAGGTCTTTGGTGCAGGGACAGCACTTCTTCCCAATTAGTGGAATGCCAAGGCATTGGGGTGAAAAGGGTGATTGGGAGCTAGTGCACTTGTGAAGGCAAGTAGAAGGGGTGGGGGATGGGAGCAGAGTGGGCAATGGAGATCACATTTCAAGTGTAAATACAGAGAGTATCTAATAAAAAAGGAAGCTTAAAAGCTGAAAACACGAATATATAAAACATGCTCAGGAAAAAAAAAATGTATTTATCCTTGATACTATAACCAAAATCTACTACAGGTCAATTTCAGGTATAATGACGAAAGAAGATTTAATTACTCTGTGATATTGAAATACATGAAGACCGACTCAATACAATAATAAGTGTCCATCACAAAAGAAAAAAGAATACAAATTGGTTTTAACAGTTGCAGTTAAGTGTTTCTGCTCAAGGAGAAGAGCAGGAAAAACACAACTCAGAAAACAGATGTCTCAGATTTATATTCAAAAATAATCTTGATCCATTGGCATACATTTTCATTTTATAAGAGACAAGTACCTAAAGGAGGCTGGCAAAAAACCATTGGTTATATAATATATAAATGCAGAAACTTCCAACAGATTTAATTATATAAAAGAGCCTCTAAAATCAGCATAAGACTAGAATCTTCAATAAAACAGCCAACGAATAGAGTAGGTTGTCCCAGAAAAGCTACACATATGAATACAGAGTAAATGTGTGTGAGCTGTGTTGCTTTTTAAGTTTTTTTTTGTTGTGCTCTCCAGCTATTTCCTCTAAGTTGACACATGCCCTTCTGGAGGAAGGCGATGGGCTCATGAGACACATGTTGTGATTGAGGTACAAGTTCAGGAAAGCTGAAACTTTCAAGGCCTTTCCCAGTGTTACAGACACAAAACAATTGCAAGAGAGATTCTCTGATAACTGGAACAGCCTGGAAAGAGTTTGGTCCATCTGCCTTGAAGTCAAGCAGAGAGCTCCTAGGATACAGCATCTGTGAGTGCTCTCCCAAAGCAGAATATTTCTAGGGATGCAGCTGCCTTGAAGAGATCCTCTCTAATGCAAGTAAACCATCCCCCTGTCTTAGTCAGGGTTTCTATTCCTGCAAAGAAGATCATGACCAAGAAGAAAATTGGGGAGGAAAGGGTTTGTTGATTTAGCTTACAATTCCATTTTGCTGCTTATTACCATAGGAAGTCAGGACAGGAACTCACATAGAGAAGGTACTTGGAACCAAGAGCTGTTTCAGAGGCCATGGAGGGATGTTAGTTACTGGCTTGCTTCCCCTGGCTTGCTCAGCTTGTTTTTTATAAAACCCAGGACTATCATCCCAGGAACAGTGCCACATACAATGGACTGGACACCCCCACCCCCCACTTGATCACTAATTGAGAAAATGCCTTACAGCTGAATCTCATGGAGGCACTTCCTCTCAAGGAGGGCTTCTTCCATTGTGACAACTCCATTCTGTGTCAAGTTGACACATGAAACCATCCACTCCACACCTAGGTTTGCCAAACTGGACTTCCACAATACCTTCTCATTGCTCTGACATTGGTATCATTTATCTGGAGTCAGTAGACCTGTGTGCTGTGTTTTTTCAGGAAAAATCTCATGCAATAAATGAGAATAGAAGGTCTTCATATGTTGCTGGTGGAAATGTAAGCTGATGGTACATTGTGAAAAGCTCTTTGGCAAAGTAGTCAGCATTAAACCTGAATAAACCTTTGCATTGCCAGTGTGATCAGCAGACAGATGCTTCCAAGCAGAGTCACAGAATAACCATCAGACCTTGTAAGAGCAGGAGGATTTACAACAGTCAAGAGCCTGGGGATGAAGCACAGTGATAAAAGTATATTATAGACTCCTGAGTTTCAGATACATCTGTGCTGTGTTTATCCATTATGTTTGGAATAATTTAGTAGAAATGAATATAACCTGTTGAACCAATAATTTTTACTATACTCTAGCATAGAACATATTTTACAGGAGAGATACTAGAATGCTTATATCAATAAAGTTTCTTGCCTTAGGTTTGAATGCAGTTCCTTATCAAGATATACTGAAAAAAAAAAATAAATTGTAATATGTTCTCAGCAGAGAACATATGTCATGTTGAAAAATTAATTAATCTACCAATGAATGAAATGTTATCAACCTCATAATGTTGTGAGAGTCCATATACAAAGAATATACGTTGTATGGTATAATATATATAAAACAAGTATATGGCCTGTCATGAGATAAAATACTTTTAAACTAAGTACATAGGAAAGCTAAGACAGGAGCATCCTAAGTCTAAACCTAGTCAGGTCTATTGTGATAGCATGTCTCAGAACTGTAAAACAAACATGAAGTGAAAACAAGGAATATGGAATATTTGGATAACTGCTATATTTGAGTGATATGTATCTGGAAGAGCTCCCAGCACAGAAGGCTGAAAACCCAGGGTCCTGTAGTGCTGCACATATTTATGACTTAAAGTTAGTCACAGCTAACAAGGGTTATTAGCCCCTGAAATCTATCATTTTTTATGTATTTATCTTACACTTTAATTTAAAGTATAAATTAAGAATCATGACTCTGAAATTTCATTTGATTGAAAAGAAGGAAGATTAAAATCCGAGTACATTTTAAATCATTAAGCACTTTTTAAACGATTTTTAAGAGCCATCTTGGATAATTCATCAAAACATTAAACAAGGACTTTCTGAGGTCTTATTTAAAACCTGAAATATTCTCTGAAGGCCCAGCAGGCTTGCTTGAGGCTAACAATGTCCCCTAAGATTTGTCTTAAGGCCATGCATATTTAATTGAATGGTGTTAATTGAAATACACACGGAAAAATATTCATTCAACCTGACCCAATGATAAAAATTTTTCTCTAATTTATTTTGCTCACATCTCACTTGGGAAGTGAACCTTAATTTAGGTTACATTTTTAGCTATACTCACTTTAGCTAGGTACCTTTCCATTCCTAACAATCTATCATGTTTTTTTGTTTGTTTTCTTTTAATTCTTCCATTTAAGGGTCACTGATGTTCTCAATAACTGTTGTTTACTGTTCAAAGTGATAAGGAATAAGAATGGGACACAGGGTGATAGTCTAAGCGACAAAACCCTGGAAGGGTATGATCAGATCACCTTCCTTTATCAACTGCTACAAAAGTGAAAAAGCCCCACTGTCAAGATACAGAAATCTTGATTTATTGTCCTAAGCTTCATTTTGTAAGAAGCAAATAACTGCATGTTTGGTGATATGTATGGATAACCTCATCTTGACTAGATTGGTCTATATTAAATTCCTTCTAGCTTACAATTTATATTTCAATTCTCATCAAGTGTCATGTATTTTGAGTTGTGAAGTATATTTCAAGATGTGTTTCAGGAAGCTAGAAAGAATGAGATCTGGCACGAAGGTTATGTACTCAAGGAATCCAATTCACAAGGAAAGTTCACACACACTCACACAAACACACACACACACACATACACACACACACAAACACACAAACACTATATATATATATATATGTATATATATATAGTATATATATGTGTATATATATATATAGTACTAGTATATTTCAGCAATTTATTTCTATGTTCCAGAAAGTACTGAATATTCAGAACATTAAGATTTGTCCTAGGAATAAAAATACCAGAACATCCTGAAATGCATGTGTAATTATAATAAAATATTTGCATTTTTTTATATACTTACTAAGTATCATATGCGTATATATATATATATAAAAAAAAACCCGACAAGCCAAAATCATAAAGTTAACCTGCAGAAAAACTTTGAGGTACAGCATAATGGAATGAAGTGAATGTCTCCATCTCTATAATTTAAAATTAATTTCTCATTTTTAGTTTGGGTAGTGGACATATATAAATTATTTTCAATTTCTTGAAAAAATAATGCCTAACATTGACTTCTGTTTTTGTAACCCACCCTAACACTCACAGCATCTGCATTATCCTCCAGCCTCTGCTCCAAATGAAATAACTATTTCCTGGCATTTTTACTATTTTGGCCCATCTAAGCTCAGCTGTTCACAAAAACCAACAACCATGACAGGAAAGAACAACTAGACCAGAAGCTTTCAATGTTAGAAACCTTCTAAAAAGTGATCAAGCACGTGATAAAAAACTATCTGAGGTTTACATTTGAGTCAAAAATTAAAAATAAACATAATAGCAAGAATGTCTCCAAGAGGCAGAGATGTGAGAAACAGTAGTAAACCAAAGTTATTAACATACATTATTAACAAGCAGAAATCAATAAATATAAAAGTAGAGTCATTAAGAGATGCAACTGAATTGGCAGATGGAAAAGAAGGATGGTTTGTAATATAAGCAGGGCAGTGCACAGATCTCTGAACAGAAAGCTGTGGGCTTATATCCTGAACAAAAGGAGGACCAGTGCAGCTCAGCAGTAAAAGAAACAGACCTCTGAAAGTTGAGGACAGTACTTGATCAGACATTTCTCTAAAATATCAACATGGGCCCTTAAGCATATGATGAGCTTATATATGACTATGGGGTTTCGATTCTATAGTCAAAAACTGTGACCCATAATTGTTGATGTCTGAAAAAACTACAGGATCAAAAATGGAGAAGAGACTGAGTAAAAAGGAATTCCAGCAATAGGCCCAAAATGAGATATAACTCAAGGGGAAGCCCCAAGGCAAGATATCATTACTGAGATTATAGAGCACTCACAAAAAGGAGCCTAACATGGCTGCCCTCTGAAAGACCCAACAAGCAGTCAGATGCAGATATTTGCATACAACCAATGGATAGAAGCTGCTGACCCTTGTAGTTGAATTAGGGAAAAGCTGAAAGCTTCAGAAGAGGGCAACCTTGTAGGAAGACCTGCAGTCTCCATTAACCTGGACCTTGAGATCTCTAAGACACTGGAAAACCAACCAGGCAACAAACACCAGCTGATATGAGGCCCCCAACATATATAGAGCAGAGGACTGACTGCTGGGAGTGGGTTCAGTCAGAGAAGATGCACCTAACGCTCAAGAGACTGAAGGCCCCAGGGAGTGGGGAGGTCTGGTGAGGTTGGGTGAGGAGGGTGGGGACATTTTTGTGGCAACAAAGTATGGGTAGGGTGAGGTATGGGATATAGAACAGTCAAAGGGTACATGGGATAGTGGAGATGTGTAGAATAAAAGTAAAAAGATTAAATAAGATCTAAAAGAAAATTGGTTAGTCTGTAGATATAAGGGACTTGTAATGCATGTATAATATATATATATATATATATGTGTGTGTGTGTGTGTGTGTGTGTGTGTATGATATAATTGGTAATGGCTATCCTGCAATCTAGAAAATATTTTCTAGACAGCGTTTCCACTGTAGGTGAAAATTTAAGATACAGAAACAGCTGTAAACCTTCCCAAATGTCTACCATATTGAAAATATTAGTCTAAGACTCTGTTCTTATTCTGCAAGCATAGTGTCCTTCTCACAGTTTGCATTTTGAAGGCAGTATTTATGGCTCAGATTTGCTTTTTTGTTATTTGTTTTTCTCAAGTGAGTTTTTCTTTTCTCTTGTTTATCAATGTGATATGCTTGTTTTTATATTTGTGTGCCTTACACATTCCTGGTGCCCTCCCAGGCCAGAAAGAGCATCAGATCCCTTAAAACTAAACTTGCAGATAGTTGTGAGACACCTGTGTGTACTGGGATTTTAGCCTGGGTTCTCTGGAAGAGGAAGAATGCTGTTGCCACTGATCAGTCTTTCCAAAACTGGAGAGTTTTAAAGTTTGAACATGCATAAACTTGACAAGAAAGTCATGGAGAAAGGACAGTTTTAAACTTTTTTCATGCCCCATGGGGAAGAAGCCATGCTACAAATAGTATAAGCTGGATTCTACAGTAGATCAGGCATGGTCTTTGTGTTATAGCTCTGAGGGAAAGGTAACCTGGAAGTCAGAAGCTAAAGAATACCCAAGTCACACCACACAACAAACCTCACCAAAGAGAGTTATTGGGAGCAAAGAACCTGGGAAGCTGGCTGTCTCTGCTTGATTGAGAAACACCACCATCCTGAGCAAAAGATAGTGTTTAGAAGCATTTCCTGGTGGTGGGATGGAGCTCTCCAGGGAAAGAGACTTCTGGGATGAGGACTGGTGTGATTTCACATTCAGAGCTACAGCTTTATACCCTATGGGGCAGTCCCAGTCATTAGGGCTCTTAGAGTCTTCTGTAGCTGGAATCTGGAAGTGCAAGGTGCTCAGAGGAGTAGCCTGTCCACACTTAAAGAGGCTTATAGACATGACACATTAAGATTTTTAAAGTTACAAAATACCCTACATTTCTTTCAAAGGACAGGAAGACATTAAAACATTTGTTTATCTCACTTTCCTAACCTAAATGCCCTCAAAATAAGCCACTTCACAAGAGAATGCCATCCTGTTTCAATTTATAAAGTAATCTTTACAGGCATTGAATTATTTCCTTTTGTAAAAAGATGTATATTTATCTTTTATTTTCTGCATATAGAATGCATATTCATGAACCTAGAAGAGGGGATCCCATTCTGTGGGGCTGGGGCTCACAGATTCTTGTGAACAGTTCAGTTTGATTCTTAGGTATGAAAGTCAGGCCCTCTGCAAGAGTAGTAAGCATTCTTCTCAGCTAAGCCATCTACTGCCCCTAAGGATATTTTCCCTAAAGCAAACTTCAGAGTAAGAAATGACAGCCACACTAGAGCTACAGCTCTTTTTCTTACGCATGATGATGTTCTGCGAAAAGCTGCCTTAAGTTTATTACCAATTTGTGAGATGTTTAAAGCCATTAATGCAAGAAATGTTGATATGAATAAGAGATTCTAAAGGAAAATCATGCTTTATGGATATGTTCTTTGAGGTACATTGAGATTCTTCATGACTTTTCTTAGCTAAAGGTAATTCTTAAATATGTCACTTGATCCAAATTAATCACTTTGAAAATATGGTGATATGCTCAGTTCTAATTCACAGATTTAACTATAAAGGGAAGGCAGTATTTCACCACATACATTTCGGTGTCTCATAGTTATTTTGATGTTAAGAGAACAGGTCAAACATATAAACCATTTTTTATGTTTGAAGTTTTAGAAAATCATAAACATGAAAAAGAAAAGAGATTTCTAAAATATGCAGCCTATATTAATTGACCTTGGCAATCCCCATGAAGTGTAAGCTAAGCACCTATTTCTGAAGTTACCATACACCTCAGAAAAAAGGCTCAGAAATTCTTGAGCTAGAACTTGCTAGAATGGGCCCTCTCTGTGAACTAGATGTCATGGTGATAGAAGTTACTTGGAAATCTTCCAAAAAATGGAGGCAGCCAGCATTCCTACCCAGCTATAAAAACATTTATTTATCTGAGCCATCAACTACCAGAATAGCACTATGACCAAAGGATGTGTTAGTGGTACACATACTTTGGCAGTAACCAACATTATTCTAGTTGGACTTAAGATCAAGTACACAAGGATACCATGCCTTGCACTAGAAACCTTGCTCCCTAATCAATGCAAGTAAAGTCATGGTTATTGGAGGAGAATCTACAGTCACTAAATTACTAAACCAGTATAATTCCTAACAAAAATTTATGAGCATTTGCCCTTTTACCCACAGATAATTGTAGCCTTCACCTCTCCTCAAGGAAACTTCTCTTTGCAACAGAGTTTTCTACAGAAACCCACAAACAATAAAAATGTAACCTTCCAGAACCCAGCCTCAATGACTACATCTATAGCTATAATATTATTGTTGCCATATAAATAAAGATTACTCTTGTATTTTTTTTCAAATGCTGCTTTCTGTTCCTCCATATCTCATTGGAATCCTTATTATAAGAATCTCCTTATAATAAATAAGGAGCTATTTAACCAGTGATTGAGCAGAAGAGAAAATAGGACTGGACCTCCCTGGTGAGGGAAAGGGAGAGAGAGAAAGTAGAGATCTAACCATTAGCAATGTGTCCAGGAGACATAAAAAAATTGCTAGAGCAGCAAAAGCCATAAAATGCAAGTTTCTCAGGAAGTTTTGCTTGGATGTAGCCTGAATAGTTTAGAGGATTAAAATGCATTAGTACTGCTCAGTTATTGTGTCTGAATGCTGTTAACTGAATAAAATAGGCATGTCTCAATTATTTGGGAGCTAACCAGGTTAAGAGAAAACTGCAACATTTATAAATTTGCACAAGCAACATTTACAAAATACTCTCACATCTTAAGACTCAGGAAATATTGCAAAGGAGCCGAAAAGTTGTAGGAGCCAGAGGATTAATGGATTTCTGTGAAAAGTGCCTCCTAGTAATTAAAGATTTACACACATAGAAGTCTGACCAACAGCTTCTTTCTGAGCTAATAGAGCTCCTGCAAACATGGTGAACGTTCCTAAGACCCTCCAGATGCTCTGAAAGAAATGTGAGAAGCACCAACCATGCAAGGTGACACAATACTAGAAAGGAAACAATTTTTTGTCTTCCTAGGTAATGTGATGTTATGACAGGAAACAGAGTGCCTAAGGTGGGCAGAGAAATTCCATTTTCAGAAAAGAAAAAAAAAAAAAAAGCTAAAACTACAACGAAGATCATGTTGAAGCTGGAGTGCATTGAACCCAACTGCAGAACTAAGAGGATGCTGGCTATTAAGAGATGCAAGCATTTTTGTCCTGGCAGGTGACAAAAAGAGAAAGGGCCAAGTGATCCAGTTCTGAGCAGCTTTTGTTATGAAGACAATAAATTCTTGACTTAAAAAAAATGTCCAGCAACAGAACAGCTCAAATGGGAGCTGAACAACCATGACACCAATAAGCATGCCTAACAGAATCAGAAAAAGCCCATGAGGGCCCACCCCTACACACAGAGTTATGAGCAACCGAGGAAAGCTGAAACTGGATAGTCTTTTGTTCAGTGACAACTGGTCATTCCTGAACATAAGTATTCAAGTTGTGTTACATGGACTCAACAGGTTATACTTAGAATAGCACAGTAACAGTAAAAAACGGGGGCATGGATTTAATAGAGAATAGGCAAGAATATATGGGAGGATTTTGAAACAGAAAAAAAATCTATATTATGTTTCAAGGCAACTACTGAACTGTAAATTTCCTGGGCATCACTGGAAGATCAGGTGGTTATGAACAAGAGGTTATGGATTTTGTTCTAGAGAGGATAACCCCAGTTGCTCCTGAAAAGCCAGTTTTCATGAACTAAGACCAAATGTAATAATGACTAGAGTACTAGCTAGTTTCCTGATTCAAAGCTATGAATGGCTTGAATGTGGCACAGCTGATGTCTTAAAACTCTTATTACCCTCCAGGATCACAAATGCTGTTAGGAATGGCAGGCATCTGAATGTCTAAGGCTGAATAATGTCCTATCTCAAAAGAGATATATGTGGTTATATTCATACTGATGGAGCTGATTGTGGTAATCATTCACAGACATATCTTCCAATATATCTTATTGTTTCTATTGAAAAACGATAAGTGAGCTGAGGAATATCAAATGGCTGAGAAACGTCTGAGGAAGTGCTCGACATACTTAGCCATCAGAGAAATGCAAATCAAAACAAACCTGAGATTCCACCTCACACCAGTCAGATTGGCCAAGATCCAAAACTCAGATGACAACAGATGCTGGCAAGGTTTCGGAGAAAGAGGAACACTTCTCCACTGTTGGTGGGGTTGCAAACTAAAACAACCACTCTGGAAATCAGTCTGGTGAAACCTCAGAAAATTGGACATAGTACTACCTGAAGACCCAGCTATTCCACTTCTGGGCTTATACCCCAGAGCCACTTTAATACACAACAAAGATATATGCACCACAATGTTCATAGCAGCTCTATTTATAATAGCCAGAAGCTGGAAAGAACCCAGATGTCCTTCAGAAGATGAATGGATACAAAAACTGTGGTACATTTACACAATGGAATACTACTCAGCCACCAGAAACAATGACTTAACCAAATTCTTAAGAAAATGGCTGCATCTAGAAAATATCATCCTGAGTGAGATAACCCAGTCACAAAAGAACAGACATAATATGCAGTCACTGATAGTGGGAAGCTAACCCCAGAAGCTCGCACTGCCCTAGAAACAACTCACAGACTGTATGAAGTCCAAGAAAAAAAGAAAACAAAACAAAAAAAAATAGTCATGCTCAATCCTTACCCACCAAGAATACATTGTCAAATTCTGGGTTGTACCCTGTATTACATGTACTATCTGCTCATTGTTTAAAAAAAAAAAATCTTTACACACCAAGAAAACTTTGACTATTTCAAGATTGCATCTTGTTTTACATGTAATTTTTGCTCATTGTAACTGGTGGGATCTTGATCACACTATCAAACCTTTAAAAAAAAAAGTACTGACAAAAATGTATTATATACTTTTATGCAAAAAAATGCTTAAAATCTGTACATTTATCTTTGTTCTTTAAAATAAAGTTGTTAATAAAATAAAAAGAAAAAGAAGAAGTCAAAAAAAAAGAAAAAGAAAAATGATAAGTGAAAAAAAAAAAAAAAAACTCAGATTTGAAATCTGTTACCTGGAAACTACAAACACCAGTAGTAAGAGGAACAGGAAGAGCATTAGTCAGTGAGTGGAAACAGTTGCATGGAGACAGAAGACTCAGGAGGGTATCATGGCTTTTTAAAATGAGGACTTAAAATACTGCATAAAAGAAATATGTATCATCATCAAATGATTACTACAGATACACATATGAACAACCATCAATATGCCTGAGGATCTATAAGTCCTAGATGTGTGGATTTTTGCTGGTTTTCCTTTTTGAGACTGTGTTTATGCATGGATTTAGGGCTGACCTAGAATTCATTATCATTCTGATTGTCCTCCTTAGTATTGAATGCATAAGCTTGGTTTACCACAACCTGTTGTCACAGAGGATGTTAGCATTCATGTACCTAAGTGATGAGTGGAGTCATGTAAACATATTAATTGGAAAGTCTTTATGGGTGAGTTAGAGGTGAGAAAATGGGTAATTCAGACTATTTCCCAAGAGCAAAGAGATGATAATAGTACTGCAGTATTATATGAAAAATATATGAAGATACAAGTTTATTTTGTTTCTTTTCTCTTCTGTCCTTCCCTTTTCTTCTCCTCTTGCCTATATTCCTATTCTTTCCTCTCTTCTCCCCTCTCACAACCATCCAGTAGAGGAAGCAAATTATAAAGAACCAACTACATTTACATAACATATCAAATGTCAATAATGACAGTGCATAAACAAAGGCATGTTTCTTCAAAACTAGTTTTATGGATGGATGTTTTGTCTACATGTGTCTGTGCATACTTGGTGCTTACAAAAGCCAGCAAAAGGCATTAAATCCTCTGATACTGTATTTATGGGTGGACATAAAGCAAAATTTGGGTGTTGAAAATCAAACCTGGGTCTTCTGAAAGAGCAGTTAGTCCTTCTAGCTGCTGAGCCATCCATGTCTCCAGCCCTTTAAGACATTTCTTAATAAAAATATACTCCAAATTTTAATAAACCATTCTACCACAGGGTAAACATAAATTAATATATTTTGTTTATGTTAAAGTGTCAACATGCAGTGAATATTCTATTTCTAGATACTCTATATAGGTTAGAGAGACAACTAAATGGTTGAAGATCAAACTTTGGTTCTCAACTATCTAAAACTCTTGCTTTTGGGGATGTTCCAAACTCTTCTAGCCTATGGGAGTATTACACACACACACAAAACACACACACACACACACACACACACACATAAACATACACACACAAACATACATATAGGTACACAAAAACACATATCTACGTCATTGAAAATAAAAAGGTTATGTGCATCTTGCCATCTAATTTTATCTTCTTCTTACTTAAAAATGTTCTTTTTAATTGAAAGTTTACAGTGAAACAAATAAATAATATTAAAAAGGAAATAAAAGAGACATTTCTATGGTTAAAAAATAAAATAAAATAATTTAATGATATCCTTAAAATAGAAGATACATTAAATTTTATTAACATCTTTAGTCAATGACTTATAGTCTCTCTCTCTCTCTCTTTCTCTCTCTCTCTCTCTCTCTCTCTCTCTCTCTCACACACACACACACACACAAACACACTTACACACGTTTTTGCAGAAAATACATTTCCCCCTTGGAACTTTAGAATGGTAATTAAGTTAATTGTTTATCACTGAGAACATGATCAAACATGTAAATTTTATGAACACGGTCTAGAACTGCTCTCCCCACAGTGAGATATGTCAACATTTATGATATAGCATATTTTTATGGTGTCATTCCAACTTTAAAGTGAGTTGTTTGATGTAATTTGTATGACAACTTGAGAGAAGTGGAACATGCAGTACTATGAAATTAGACAAAAGTTAAATTACCACAATAAAAGATAATCTTAGGTCTCGTTTTCTAGACGGTTTGGTAATTCTTTTTACTCCACCCATGACTATTGTAAACTTTACTCCAATGTATCCGTTCTTCTGTCAATGTGGCAATAAAAAGCATGATATTTTGTCTTGGTTTTATACCTTTTAAGGTTTTACTTTGTCACATTTTAGAC
Organism: Micromys minutus; assembly: GCF_963924665.1. Taxonomy (NCBI): domain Eukaryota; kingdom Metazoa; phylum Chordata; class Mammalia; order Rodentia; family Muridae; genus Micromys; species Micromys minutus. Next base: position 125,265,532 of record NC_137969.1, read on the forward strand.
ATAACAGTAAGTCAAAATCTACTATTTTATCATAATAAGCACACATTCATGTTAAATCTCTGTTAGACTAGTAGATGAAGTTATTTTACTTTTCAAATTGTCAGTTCTATAAAACATAGATTCCTCTAGTCTCTTTAAAAAGAATAAGTATATTAGTGTTGTCTTATCATCTAACCAGTACTCAATAGGGTTGCCTCTGTTAGTAGATGCTATTATCTGGGATTACATCTTAATCATTTGGTTAATTACTTAACCCCTTTAAACCTATACATAGAAATAGTACATTTTCATATACTGTAGGAATGATATCTCATTCAGCTAACATTACTTAGATAATCTGAATTAAATTAGAAGAAAAGATGCAAAAAAAAAAAAAAACTATGAAAACAAAACGGCAGCCAACAGAGTGGGCAAAGATATTTACCAACCCCACATCAGATAGAGACCTAAAATGCAAGGTATACAAAGAACTCAAGAAGGAAGATACCAGAGAATCAAACAACCCTTTTAAAAAATGGGGTACAGAAGTAAACAGTTCTCAATCAAGGAATATCAAATGGCTGAGAAACATCTAAGGAAGTGCTCAACATCCTTAGCCATCAGGGAAATGCAAATCAAAACAACCCTGAGATTCCACCTCACACCAGTCAGATTGGCCAAGATCCAAAACTCAGATGACAAAAGATGCTGGCGAGGATATGGAGAAAGAGGAACACTCCTCCACTGCTGGTGGGGTTGTAAACTGATACAACCACTCTGGAATTCAGTGTGGCGGTTCCTCAGAAAAATGGACATAGTACTACCTGAAGACCTAGTTATTCCACTTCTGGGCATTTACCCCAGAGATGCTCCAACATACAACAAAGATGCATGTACCACAATGTTCACTGCAGCTCTATTTATAATAGCCAGAAGCTGGAAAGAACCCAGATGCCCTTCATTAGATGAATGGATACAAAAATTGTGGTACATTTACACAGCTATCAGAAACAATGGCCTAATGAAATTCTTAAGAAAATGGATGCATCTAGAGAATATCATCCTGAGTGAGATAACCCAGTCACAAAAGAACAGACATAATATGCAATCACTGATGATGGGATACCAACCCTAGAAAACTCTCAACACCCCAGAAACAACCCACAGACTGTGTGAAGTTCAAAAAAAAAAAAAGAAAAAAAAGAATATATTTTACTTAAAATAGAACTGTATCATATCCCCCTTTCTTTCCTACAGCCCCTCCCAGTTTCTCTCCTATCTCCTCAAATTAATAACCTATTTTCCTATATTATTGTTACATATATACATATGTGTATGTATATGTACCCACAAATACTTAATTACAACCTCATAAAAGTGTATTTGTATACTTTTATGCAAAAATGCTTAAAAATCTGTACATTTATCTTTGTTTTTTAAAATAAAGTTTAAAAAAAAAGGAAAAGAGAAGAAAAGCTGGACAGGAGAGTCCTCATTCTGGAAAGCTAATTGCATAAATTAAGACAGATGATTGTCAAAATGCATTCTCAGTCAACATGAATAGAAAGAAAAACATGAGATGACATGGCAAGACAAAAAGTAGGTAAGCTTAATTATGAGCAGGATTGCATTCATCAGCCACTACTTCAAACATCAGGAGCATCTGTACCTATGGTCTTATAAGAAATGTACAGTGCTCCAGAGAAGGCACCAATTCTGCACTGGTATCCTGAAAATGTAATGTCCTTTCTGTGTAGGGGATTGTCCCTATTCAGGAAGGTTAACCAAGACATTGTGCTTTGAGACTCATTTGACTCTAACCTCAGGATATAATTCAGAATACATTGCCAGAATTCTTCTTACTTGATTTAATAATTAAGAAAAATTAAATATTAGCTTTTACGTTAACTGGTTATTATAGAGACTAAATATTTATCAAATGATTATGCTATCAATCATAGAAGGGATAAGAGAAGAATTGATTACCAATTGGTAAGTATAAATAACTACTATATTTCGTTAATGTAAGATAGAAACTCCTTTGTAAGTTCAATATTAAAAGTGAGTTTGAACACTAGCTTTCTCTATAGATAATTTGAAAACCTTAGCTGGCCCGAATTAGGCAAGAATTTTTTATCTGTTTCTATTATTCTTTACTCACTATAAAAAACAAATCACTTGGTAGGGCTGCTGGAGTCTTGTATTACCTTAATTGCACCCCATCAGGGTATTTTGAAGTCTTGTCTGAGTGTTAGTGTTACATTGTGTTACCTGGCAAGAAATAGCAGGTTTTGTGTATTGAATAATACTTTTGGAATTTGAAAATTCTTGGAATTTTGGGAAATTTCCCCAAAATTCACATACAATTGGAAAACAGTACACTGCCAACGTCTGCCTAATCTTCAGAACCAGCATTCTGCTTAGTCCCCTACCTAAGACTAAAAGTGCTTCAAAACTAATAATCAAATCAGACATAAGAAAGGCAAAGAGTAATGGAGAGAGGGAAGGAGGGAGGGAGGAAGAGAGGAAGGGAGAAAGGAAAGGAGGAAGGCAGCAAGAAAAATTATGGCATCTGATATCTATGATATTAAAACAACAACAACACCAAAACAGGACTTTTGTGACACTATTTACTATGATTGAATTGATCATTCTAGAGAAGGACCACCAAGTTTGCTAATAAAACGTGAAGAGAGTTGAGAAATCTCTGAAAGCCAATTGTTTGCTTTATAAATGTGAGAAGCCCAGTCAAATTAAATGTTCTACTTAGTTGTATTTTAAAGTCAATTAAAATATATGTGGACTAAGTACTTATTCATATACTTAAAATCCTTGGAAATAATAATCTATACAAAATAACATTTTAGAAAATCACTGTAGTAAATAAAAAATTTAACTTTCTTGAGTATTTTGAATTACCAGAAACTCTTGTGCACATGTAAGATATGTGTATATGCAGTGTGATTAATCCATTTATTGAGAAGCTGTACTTTTCTCTCAGTCATGTATGGAGCATGTGTCAGGTACCTGGGACAACATGGTTAGTGACTCAATCATGTCTCATCTGAGAAATGCACAGCATTCCCTGGTGCTGATCACGTTTAGTGATTAACCCAAGGCTACTGTCACATCTCACATGTTGAATGCACATTGCATCTATGTGCATGGGTAAGACTCGGGAGAAGGGAATTGGCCATTCGGACTTGAACTGGATACTGGAATAGTTGACTGACAGCATCATAACTGATGCACTATAAGATGCTGAGGATAATTTCAGATATTGGACCTAGTTGAAAATCATAAAGTCTTAAGAGCAAATCTTAGGGCTACACTGTGCAACTTGCTTTACCCTCTCATGACTCCTTCTTGATTTTATTATGTATGATGAGCTGTCTTGCTCCATCAAACATGCTAGATTATGATTTCTTCTCTGAGGGTTCAGGAAAAACAGAGCCACATACCAGTGGAAAGAGACCTTTGAAACCAATATAAATCTTCTCCATTAAGTTGCTTTTCTGAAGTATTTTATCACAGGTTTAGAGAATTGACTCTCAAAGTCATTACAATAGAGAATTTCTAATATACAAATACAGAAGTCTTTTCCAACGTTACCAACACTTAGTAGCGTCATGGTTGTCAGGATCCTGAAAGAAGAGTATAAATGCACGTATATGAATGGTCATCTCCTTTCACTCCTTAGCTACATCATCTATGCAGAACAACAGGTACTTGACATGAAGGGTTAGTTGGCAAAACAAAATTTAAAAATCAAAGGAATCATGGATTGAGAGTGACCATTTAAATTTAGTAGTTTGGCCTCTATCAAGTTTACAGACCATAGTGTGTGTGTGTGTGTGTGTGTGTGTGTGTGTGTGTGTGTGTGTGTGTGTATGTATGTATGTGTGTGTATGTGTGTATATATATATATGTATATGTGTGTGTGTATATATATGTGTGTGTATGTATATATATATATATGTGTGTGTGTATATATGTGTGTGTGTGTGTGTGTGTGTGTGACTGTATGTGTGTGTATGAGTATATGTGTGTGTGTACACTTTTTAAACATATATTGACAGACTACTTCATAAATATTTTCTAAGAAAAATGCAGATAAAACATAGTATGAAAATCATAAATTTTTAATGGCTTTCATAAGTGTAAAAGAACAGATGTTTGTGATTTGAATTATAAATATTATACAAGGTTAGAAATATCTCCCAAGACAGCAGTTTAATCACAATGAGGATGGTGACAATTTCAGGAAAATTATTCAGCTTTCATTAATATTTAAAAAAGTGCACGGGGTCTTAATTTATCCACTAAAAAGACATACAAGTTTGGGTAGGTTAGACATATCAAGTGTTGGCTCACTCTGTATCTCATGTGGTTGAGCACATTCTCTAGTTGTCTCCTTATACCTCCACTCCAGGAAATCAGACCATTATTAGTATTTGTCACTTTTCTTCTACATTCAAACTTTGAACAACATTAAACACACATCTCATCTAAAGTGTCCACAGCCTGTATCCAGGAAAGACTCACAGTGGAGGGATAAGGACAGCAATCCACCCACAGAACCTTTGAATTAAAATGTGTCCTGACTACAAGACGTGTAGAGACAAAGATGGAGCAGAGTCTGAGAGCACAGCAACAAATGACAGACCCAAACTGAGACCCATACCATGGGCAGAATCAAATCCCTGGCGCTATTAGTAATACTGTCATGCTGTCAGGCAGATCCTACCATAACTAACTTTCCTCTATGAGGCTTCACCCGGCATCCAAGCAAAACCTAGATACAAAAACCCACAATCAGACATTAAATGGAGCTCAGGGAGTCTTGTTTGGGGGGAAGGATTGAGGAGCCTGAAGAGGACATGGACTCCACGGGAAAACCAACAGAGACAACTAACCTGGACCCTTGGGGCCTCCCAGAGACTAAACAGCCAACCATGTGCTGAACCTAGGCCCCTGTCCATATATGGCAGATGTTCAGCTTGGTCCTCATGCAACAACTGAAGAAGGGTCTGTAGATGAACCTCTTGCCTGTCGGTGGATCCCATTCTCCTAACTGAGGCAGCCTTGTCTGGCCGGTATAGGAGAGGAAGCACCTAGTCCTGTGGTGACTTGTATTGCTAGGGTAGAGTGATGCACAGGGTGATTTGCCATTCTCAGAGTATAGTGGGGAGGAGGGACTGGTAGAGCAGATATTTATATGTAAAATGAATAAATTAATAAAAATTTCAATTAAAAATAAAGTAAATACAATTGTAGAGTTTTTAAAGGCTAAATAACAAAAACAAAAGTGAGACCAGGAAAACTCAAAATTGTCAGTTAATCCAAACAATCAAGATATTTGTGCAATGATTTAAAAATGCCAAATAATATTAATGTGTTGTACTGATTATTTACTATATTATGTGTCATAAGTATGATTAAATGCTCACACTTGGTGGGACTGTTAAAAAATGTGGTATACGAACCAAGGAAATAGTGAATATCCATGTATCTCTATTTCTTTGAATAAAAATCTAACACATTAAAACAATGTAAATATTAACAGATTTTTTAAAAGTCTCATTAAATTTACTTTCCTAAATTGAAAATGACTTGAAGAACCTTCCAGATTTGTATCATTACAACCACTGCCTGAAATCATTCATTTTTAGCAGGAGAGTTAATTTTAATAAATTCAATAACAGTTGTCATGTTATTATGTTTGTGAAAAAATTCACAACCCCTCTCCCTGTCTGCCCCAGATGAAGAGCTACAGGTAATCAAATGCTTCTGAGAAAGGTAGAATTAATCTTCTCCAGGATAAACCCACTTATATATTATCCAGTCCCAAGATACCAGTCCAGAATGACTGCACATATGAGCAACATTGAGTCATCTGGTTGTATTTGTCTATATAGATGGTTATAAATATGGAATGATAATTAAGGATGAGGTCATGTATAAATGATATATTCTTTCATTCAAATAAATCTTAAATAATAAAAAATTATCAAAGTTGGTCTATGATGTTTGGAAGGAAATATACATATATACATACATACATACATACATATATACATATATAAATATATACATATACATACACACAAACACATACACACACACATATATATGTATATATATATATATCCCCATTTTTCTGTTTTGCACTTTGCATCTATTGTATCATCTTGCAGTATCCCCCCTTCTAGTGTTCTTTAGAATGTTCTTGGATTTTTTTCTTTTACTCTATATTGTATATTCATGTCCCAGTAACAAGCACATGACACCTCTTTATGTAGTTTAGGACAATTCAAGTGATTCCCAAAACAACAGAGAGTATATTGCTCTTACTTTCCATTGCCTTGAGGCTTTGAAGTTAAACTACTCCTGTTGAAATATTTATGAAATAGGGCTTGAATAATTTGATCTATATATAATCTGAAAGGCACTTTCTGTGGTCAGGCTTTTATGGTACTATAAAATACTATGCAAGCTACCAAAAAAAAGGGGGGGGAGCGATTAGTAATTTTACTCAACTGGGCTACCTATAAGTCCCACCCCTAGACAAAGAACCACATGCAGCTAATGACTTCTGGAAGGGAGTCTAGGGAGGATATGCCTTATCGTTTATCCAATACAAAGTGTTTAGGCTTGAAAATTGTTTTCACAGAAACAGCAAAAATAAACTCAATAGGTCATATGTTTATATTTTGTATACATATTCATATACTTACAAATGAGAATGTGCACATACATTCCCACATGCAAACACATGTGTACATGTAACAACAATAACAAAAAAAAATACAGGCCATCAATTTGATAGCGGGATATGAGATGTTAGATGGTGAGTATTTGGTTGGTACAGGAAAGAAAAAAGAAAATGGGTAAAGCAATGAAATTCTAATTTGAGCTACAAAGTACTGAGACCGTGGATGTTGAAAAGTATGAACCAAAATAGACCTTATTTTTAGACCTTGCAAAATCAGGTGTTTTGACATAATGGCTAAAGTGTCCCAATAGTATGATAGTCATTTTTAAATATTTGTTTTCTTCCTTGGACTACTTTGAGGGCACCACAGACTCTAACTTTAAGAAATGCTGCTTAAGACAAAAGCATCATTCCTGTCTTGATGGAACATTGTATTTCCAGACACATCTACTTACCTTTATTCATTGCCTTTGAAAAACAGTCACATTTATGTACTATTCTTTCTGTTGAGTCGCCATAACCACAACACAAAGATTTTTGATGTTTCCTCTTACTCGGACATTTGAGCCACGACCCTGATCATTTATATTCTGCACCCTATGTTGTGACTGATTGTGATTTTCTTAATTAACCTGCCTTATTTACATCATGCTAAGGCATTTTCTTTGTTTAAAGGGAGATTAAATAAAAATAATACAAGCAGAATAATTATTTAAAAAATGAGCTTGAATTCAGAAAGCTTTCTTTTTGTGTGTCCAGTTGGCGTTTCTGGATTTGTCATTAAAACCTAAGAGCAATGAGAATTCAAAACATGTTGTTTCTGAATGGGAAGTTCAATGGATTTCGCTTGCCAACTTACTGCATTTAAATGAAGTCAATTTCCCTAGTCTTTCAAAACTGATTTATTTTTAAATTAAAAAGAGGCTTCACAAAAACTATTACTACTGTTTGAGTGAAATTTAATGAAATATTTTATTTTAAATAAAGAATAGAGATACTTTAAAAAAAAACTATCCCACCAGCAATGTGACTCAAGGAGAAGGTGATTGCTGCCAAGTCTGATGGCCTCAACTTGATCTCTAGGACCCATATTGTGAAAGGAGAGAACTCTCACCTGCAAGTTGTCCTCTGACTTGGCAGACACAGAGAAACATGAGGTGGGAGAGGGTGGCAGAGAGAGGGAGTACCTTATGGAGGCAATGGTAGGGGGGAATACAGTTGTGAGAACGGGGATAACATTTAAAATGTAAATACAGAGAATATCCAATAAAAATTTTAAAACTTATTAGTTTTGCATAACTATAAAGATGCTAGCAAGCCTGTGAACTATATCTTTTTAATGTGTTTGTATGATATATGAATTAATATTTCAATAAAACTATTATTACATAGTTAAAATAATATCCCATTCAGTTTGTGTACACACAAACATGAACACATAAACAAACAAACAAATAAATAAATAAATAAATACATAAATGTCTCTGCCAATGTTTGATGATTTTGAAGCACAGTATCACATTACATTTGGTCCAAATACAGATCAATATGCTAGTCTCTGTCATTGAAAAGAAGGCAGTGATGTGGGATTTGGTGGGTGAGTGGAGGAGCACCCTTATAGACGCAAGGTAAGGGGGGATGGGATAGGGATTTCCAGAGAGGAAAGCAGAAAAGGAGATAACATTTAAAATGTAAATCAAAAAAATATCCAATTAAAAAACAAGGAAAAAAAATTTAGTAAATGTAAATGGTCTGATGGTAGTGAATGAACGACCTTCAAAAATAAAGTGATAATTTTTATCAACATTATGAAAAAATAAGTAAGAATGTTTTTGTCATTAAATTGTTTAGATTATTAAATGAATTACTAGATAAGGTATAGCACCTGAAGATGATTTAAAAACTGACTAGTATCCATTGTTCCTAAAAGTTTGGCTAAAAGACATGATGGGGAGCTACATGCTTAAGTGAATATTTTGTGACACTAAGTATACTAAGCTGTCACAAATATTTATCATGAAAATCAAAAAAATAAAAACTATAATGAAAGATCTTAGTGTACAAATACCAGGCTCAGTTATTTACCATTCATGTTGTCATTTATGGAATGACATGAAATTTTTTTAAAATTTTGTTTTATCCTGATTTTCAGCATTTGAAACCAGGGGGATCTTTTTACAGACAATGCCTATGAAAGAATTTGAGAAAGGGTTCCACAGAATATGTCTCCCATTTATCCACATATGGATATGTTCTGAAAAGTTATCAAGAAGCAAACAAATGAAAACAATAATGTCAAGCCTTATACAATCTGAAAAATTATTAGACATGATTAATTGGTTTTTACTTATTGCACATTAATTTTCATCAACATTTCTAAGCATTGTTTTATCACTTAATTTCTTTAAAGTTTTATTTTAGTGTATTAATGTTTGGTTAATAAGAATTTGCCTATATATACATATATATATATATATATATATATATATATATATATATATATATATATATATATATATATATATATGAAAAGAGCACTAGATATATATAGTCAAAAAAGAGCACTAGACCTGTGGAGCTGGTATTATTAAGGCTGTGAGCTGCTTTGTGGGTGCTGGAAATTGAATCTGGGTCTTAATAGAGCAGTGACTGCTAATAAACACTGAGTCCCCTCTCCAGCACCACTTAATCTTTTTTTTCATACCTTTATCTCAATCACTTATATAAATATTGAGAACCATATTTAAAACAGGGAGCCTGGGTTTTACATTTTAGTGTTGTGCAGTTCACTAGTATTGTTCCAGATTTCAATATATAGATCCTAACTAACTATATTCCTAACTTAAAGTAGGTGTCTAAGGACGATTTTGTGTGTGTGTGTGTGTGTGTGTGTGTGTGTGTGTGTGTGTGTGTGTGTGTGTGTGTCCATGTGTCCAGAGGGCTTCTTTAATTTTCTGTTGACTCAGCCACTTAAGCCACAGAGCTATGAATACAACCCAGTGTAATTGTTTACATTAAGCTCTGGTTTTCTGGAAGGACGATAATTTCTCTCTACATCATTTCTTTTGGTTTCTTCAGTTTTATTTTGAATGATGAATTTCAACAGTGCCATTTACAGAGATGTCTGTTTAGCCTTGTTTTCTACAGAAGTTAAAACCATAAAACTTAGGAAAACCCAAGCACACAGCTATCAGTATGAAAGGGCCATTATCAGTGCTGAACTACATCTGGGCATTATTGTCTCCCCAAAACGTTCCTATTGCATGTCAGGATTTAGATCAAAATATTAATAGAGCAGAAGAGTAATTATTTAAGAATCAACTAACAATGCATGTAGAAGATGAAGGTGCTGATAAGCTATGCTTGGAGAAAGAGGAATTGTTCACTGAATTCTGGCTTAATCTTGAGAAATTATCTTGGAGTGGCTATGTACCATGCCAAGATCTGTCAGTAGAATTTGAGTAGAAAAAGAAGAGTGGCTGAAATCATACATAAAGACTTTTGGTGGTCAGCTTCACGGCTTGCCTATATTATTGTCTTTCTGGCTTCTTTCTTGGAGAACTGACAACTGTGTGTCCATTATTTCTTAGCTGTGCTGGAAGAAACCTCCATTGACCAATGCTTTCTGCAGGCACACCTCATCATTTTCCTTCTTGACATTGTGTGTTCAACTGCCAGGTCATCTGCTAACAATGTTTAGTCCTTATCTTCCACAATGGTAGAAATTTCCATTTCCCTAGTCAGTTGGAACCTATTGTGTAATAAAATATTAATGCTCAGGAAGTGGATTTGGGGGTATAACATTTGAAATATAAATACAGACAATATCCAATAAAATTGAAAATAATATTAATGCTCTTAAATCCATGTTGCCCTCATAAATTATGTAACTGGGATAATGTCTGTTACTCTAAAGTTCTTTCTTTATTAAATGTAAATACCTTTATCAAAGTGTGTTCATTTTCTATGACAGGACAATAAATAGTTATGAACTTATTAACTTAAACTATGCATTGTTTCATAGTACACATGGGTCAAAAGTTTAAGCACATTGTGGTTCACTAAAGCTATTTATACAAGATCTTATAAGAAAAAAATGGAGAGTTTATGCTGTGTTTGGAATAGGAAGCATAGTGTTTATGGTATTGGCAAAATGTTGGTCTTTCTAGTGTTGTCTATGTGTCTTCCAGTGAACCAGCCAGAGGTAATTTTCACCACACTGCATACAATATCTTCTGTAGTTCTACTGAGTTCAGACAATTCATAAAACTTGTCTATTACTAGGCATCTGGAGCTAACCCCATATTAAATAATGTTGGGCACATCTCTTTTACCGATTTGTAATTTTCTTATTGTTGCAGAGCTACTACTATACATTGTGTTTCATGGAGCATGTGACTTAGTTACCTTTAGGAGACACATTGCATCACTCAGATGTTAAGAGGATATGATATCTTGCTTTCTCCTATGCATATAGAAACAACAAATGATTCCAGTAACAGTCATATTTGCTTCAATGGCTTCTTCTAGACATTTTTAGAGCACATTCATTTGCACACTCATTATAAGCTGGTGTTGGACCAATAAAATTGTACACTGGGCATCCTGCCTAATGATGTTAAGACAAATTTTTCAGTTTGTTCTTGTAGTGATTTACTATTCTTGTCCCAGCCACAATGATGGAAAATGCCTTTTCTTTATCATTTAATTAGCCCGACAATCTTAGTAGAAATTAAGGTATAAACTGTACCAGCATAGAAAGGTTAAAAAGAATCTACAATGCCTCTGCATAAAGACAAAGCAATCTCAACAGAATTTCATTGATAATAAACTATAGAAATAAAGAAACAATTATTTATTGGAAGTAAATTTCATTCAGAGTATTTCTTTTTATCCTAAAGAACTCTTCTCTATATCTTTATAAATAAAGTCTTGCCCAAAATATTAAAATATTCTTTTTGATCCAACCACCCATATGACATGGGGTATATAGAAGTTGCATTGGGGATTGCCAGCATGCCAAAAATCCTTAAAATAATTATAAAGTTATTGTAGGACAATGAGGAATGTATGCTTTGATTAAGTAGATATATAAATAATTATAGTGGAACAACATTTTATGTTTTATGATATGCTTGTCTGGTCTCTAAGAAATATCAGCCATGTTTGAAAGGGTTCTATATAATATGGCAGAAATGTGAATGGATCTGGGGTCATGAGAAACTTACAGTTTCCAGTAGAAATAAAAATATGTTAGAAAAGAAAGTAAGCAATGTGCAGATGATAAAGTAGCAGCAAATGAGACAGATGTTAATGTATATGCCAGAATTTCGTGGTGATTATTTTAAAATTTGTTTCTTTTTTCAAGCTTCTTAGTAGATCATAGAAGACTCTCCAATGAAAACTGTTCTATTTAATTTTTCATTACACAGAAAAAACATTGGTAAGCCAATTTCAATAGACATAAATAAAATAAATTAAAGCTAAACATTGGATCTCACACATGAAATAGATGTAAACTTTCAAATACATTTTGACTCTAATATTATTAATTATCTTGGGGCTGGAGCCATCATCATCATCTTGTCTTATTTCAATTTTAAAAAGATCTGCAAATCAGTCATGACAGACTTGAGGATAAGAACCATAAATCATGTATCAAGGTTAGGGAAGCAATACTTCTTTTTATGTTGATGTACAGGTTATTCATTTTATAAATTTCTAATTTATGCTAAGCCAAAACCTGAAAGCCTATCTCTGAAGGCATAGTGAAGAGTAAGTAATATTTCTGTTTGAACTAAATGCCTTTATCATACAAGGAAGCAAAACAACATCAAAACTTTTATTACAGAAAGAAGTGATTCCTTTGTATACATTTTGAAGTATTAACATGAGGTGTTTATAAATAGAAATGAGAATTTGCGATTCATTTCTTAATATTGAGAATGAGCAGTATTCTTACTTGGGATTTTTTTATAGAAGGTACTCCTTACAGCAATATCTAATTACTGTAACACATAATTTTCATAATTGAAAATGTTTTCTTTCTATCCTTTTAAAAATGAAAGATTGTTAAAGCATTTACATTTATTTCTATGTGTTGCTTAAGTCCAGAAACTTAGTGATTTGATAAATATCATATAGAATTTGTAGTAATAGCAGATTATCATAACACATAATTGGAATATTTTCATAATTGAATATATTTTGTTTCTATAGTTTAAAAAATGAAAAAAATGACCATAGCACTTAAATTATAGCTATGTGTTTCTTACATCCAGAAGCAGTCATTTGGGAAATATCAGACGTAATTTCCAAAACAATTTTTGTTTTCTCCTTTTATTCTCTTTGAAATTGTCTGATTTCACAGGAGAAAACTTGGGGCTTTGTATCAACTAGTGGCTTTTCTTTCTATTTCTCTAAAATAATTTTCAGAAAAAACTACCACAGTCTCTCACAGCACCCTGTATCTGATTATGAATGACTGTATCCATAACTTCCTCTACCTGTCAGTGAAGAAGATATCTGTGTTATCTAATGGCAATGACTATATTGTCTTATGGTGGATGACCACATGGAGGGCCAGATATCAGGAAGCAGATCAACTTTACTTAGAATGACTCAAGGCTTATGAAGTTTTGGGGGGACTAAGGGTTCGAACATCCTGGATGGCCAAAGGTATTGGTTAAGAGCTTCAAGGACCAAGCTGTCTCAATAGTATGGAGATGCATTTTAGAAATATAAGGTGCTAGTTTAACTGGTTCTATCTGAAGAAAGGAAATTGATCCTGTAATCTAAGGTTATGTGACATTCCTCCTATAGAGATATATGTGAACACTTAGAATTCCCAAGACAAGATCAGAAACTATGTAATACTTTGATGTGACTCTAACTAAGCAAGTGAAGGACCTGTATGACAAGAACTTCAAACCTCTAAAGAAGGAAATCAAGGAAGATCTCAGAAAATGGAAAGATTTCTCATGCTCATGGATTGGAAGGATCAACATTATTAAAATGTCCATCTTACCAAAAGCAATCTACAGATTCAATGCAATCTCCATCAAAATTTTAACCCAGTTCTTCACTGAGTTGGAAAGATCAATGTTCAATTTCATCTGGAATAACAAAAGACCTAGAATAGTGAAATTCATCCTCAACAACAAGAAAACATCTGAGGGAATCACTATCCCTGACCTCAAGCTATATTACCAGATAATTGTGCTGAAAACTGCATGGTACTCGCACAGAGATAGGCACGTGGATCAATGGAATAGAATAGAAGATCAAGAAATGAGGCCTCACATATATGGTCACCTGATTTTTGACAAAGGAGCTGTAAACATTCAATGGACAAAGGGCAGCATATTCAACAAATGGCGTTGGTTCAACTGGCACTCAGCATGCAGAAGAATGAAAATAGTCCCTTTTTTATCTCCTTGTACAAAGCTCAAGTGTAAGTGGATCAAAGATCTCCACATTAAACCAGGTATACTGAAACTATTAGATGAGAAAGTAGGGAAAACCTTAGAAGACATAGGCCCAAGATCAGAAAAGGAGAAGCTCAGCTAGTGAAGGAAGTCTTCCACGTTGTGCCTTGCCCAGAAGCTATTCAGTATGGTGGACTTTGATATTAATTAGCAGTGTTTTCCTACAAAATTCTATTTCTCTTAAACCAACTAAGACAGACACTCCATCATTCCACAAAATGTTCCTAGTAAATGCACTGTTTTTTTTTTTTTTTTTTTTGTTACCATATCATGTGGTTCATTCTATGTTCATAGTTTAATTGATTTGTTAAAAACGTTTCATATTGATAGTCTGCTCTTCTGTTGTATGGATATGCAATATGCCTGCATTTGTGTACGTGTGTACATATATACATGGGTTTTAGCATGTGGACTTACTCTGCTAAATGACTATAGGGGCACACTCTTCATGTAGCACAAATGAAGACTGAAGGTTAATTTCATGTGTTTTTCCTTGGCTTTTATTTGTTTGAGTCAGGGTTTCTTTGTAATGGATCTGTGTATAGCAAACTAGCTGGTCTACCAAATTCCAGGGATACTCTGTTCTCTATATCTGAGATTCCAGAGATGTGCTATTATCCTCAGTTCTTATGTGGGTTCTTGGGAGGTATAACTTAATTATTTACTATTATTCATCAGTTTCATCTAATGGGTCATTTCCCTTGTCTCCGTTCTTCCTACATACTTGTTACTGGGTATTTTAAGTACTGAAGTTTCCTCACCAATCACTCCTTCTGGGACTCCAGTAAGTATACCATCCTTCTTCCCAAGTACTCCCTTTTATTTTAATGCTCCCCATAAAAGGGATTATATTTTGAAAATGTTCACTCTTCGAACTAATGAAGGAATATGTGACTTTTGTTGCTATGGATATTTCAACAATTCATCCATTCTACCTAAGGTGAGATTTCTTCCTTCAATCACTTCTTCATATATTCAATCCTCAAGTAACTCAAATCCACAAACCAAGTATTTCCCAAACTGATATTAATTGATAGCACTACATCTCCCTAGTATCTCAGGCAAACAATGTGGATAATATGATAAATTCTTTCTGTTGGGGCTGGAATAATATCACCAGTTAAAAATGTGGGCTTATCTTACGGAAGAACCAAGTCTGAAGGAACAGATCACTTTTGGAAGACAAGATTCTGAATTGTTTTAAAATAATCCCAGATGAAAATACATTATATGATTTATAAAAATAATCAATTATGTTAAGAGTATGTAGCTTAAATCTATATTGGATTTCACTCTAATTTACAGATAATAATGCTGTGTTCAGAAATCTTATTGTAAAGTTAATCTGACAAAATGGTTATTAATCCTAAATAAACTAACATATGAAAAAGATCTCATGTGTTTCATACTAAGTTTTCTGTAAACAAATAATCTTAACAGTTAAATGTTATTAATCAAGGAGACTTCAGAGATTTCCCAACAGCACAAGATATTAGCTTTGCTGTTGGATGCTCAACTAGATTGTTTTATTTTTATTTTTATTTATTTTTTGTTTATATGAATGCAGGCTCACTGTATTCAGACACACCAGAAGAGGGCATCAGATCCCATTCCAGATAGTTGTGAGCCACCACGTGGTTGCTGGGAATTGAACTCAGGAAGTCTGGAAGAGCAAACGGTGCTCTTATCCACTGAGCCATCACTCCACCCTCCATAGCTAGTTTGTTAGACCTTATTGATGACATGATCACACTTTTGGACTCAGAATAAATCAATCTTGATCTAACTCTGAAACTTCCCATGAGCTACCTTCTGATGGGACCCTTCATAATACAGGAAAATGCAATGTACAGTACTGAGGGAGAAAAGACATTCATATACTTATTCTTTCCTTAGATCCTGAATGCTACAATCCTGATCTGCTTTAATGTTAGGAGGGAAACCATCCAGCTTCTGATCAGATATGAATTCTGTTTCACAGAAAAGAATTCATAATTCATGCTGGATCAATAGCCCCATCGCTGAGGAAATCATAAAAGCTACAAGGACATAATATTTCATGTTTCATCTTTTTATTCAGATAGAATTTGTCATCATTCTTTTTCTTTTTTCCCCCTCTTTCAACTTTATTTTAAAAAATGAGAGAGACATGCACATATTTTTAATGGCATTATGGCATAAAACTATATGAATATATTTTTTGTCAGTACTTAATTCTTTTAGAGGTTTGATAGCACACATTGAAATCTACTAGTTGCCATAAGCATAAGGTTCATGTAGAACAGAATGTAACATGGAAACAGTCAGAGTTTTCTTGGTGTGTATAAATTAAACATAATGATTTTTGAATACCAAAAATTGCCACAAGGCTATATTCCTAGGTCTTGGATTATTAATGATTTAAGGTCCAGGAATACCACACTCTGAGAGGGTGCTATACACATGGTAGTACATGCTTATTGTATTTTGGAGCATCTCTGCAGTATATGTCCAGCAGTGAAATAACTGGGTCTTCAGATAGGACTATGTCCAATTTCTGTTTCATCTTAAAAAGTGGTTAACATGTACCTACTTCCAAGAAGGTAACAGCCAATTAACAGTTGCTCCAATTACATAATTTTGTTGTTGCTTTAAATTAGAGGGCCAAAAGTTTATTTAGGATTGGAGTATCCTCCTTTGCTAGACTCTGAATAACTGTCTGATTGTTTAGTTGTACATTAAATGTATTTTGTAATTTAAAAACTGTAGTGACATTTACTAATTGTATAAGTAGTAATATAATATACTCAGATCATCTTCAATTTTCCACTATCAATTACTGCTTCTAATTTTCTCTGTGACCCTTCTCCAACTTCCAATTTCTTCCCTTGCTTTCATATAGTATCCGTGTTGTTACCATTTTTATTGATATTGTTTGTATAATTCATGTTATTAATGTAAAAGCCCAAATATATGCCATTAATGTTTCAGAGGAAGAGCTGACAGAGCTCCTTTTACACCAGGAAACAACCTTGCAGAAAACACACTTAGACTCTCAATACAAATTCTCTCTCTGATGTATGAGGATAGTTATAACCTCAGCATTCACTCTAATCAGCTTCATTCTTTAAGCACTGGAATATCTCTCCAGTCCCTCATAATGTATTAAAGTGTCTTAGTTACATAGAACTTACCATTATAAATGAAGTACATGTGTGTGCGTTGTTTTCTTTAAAAAATGTTAAAGAAAGAAAATAATTATAAAGTTGATAATCTGATTACGGCAAGACTAACAGTGACAAAAGATAAGTAGAAACTTTCCAAGCAGTGGCATAAATTTATGATAATCCTCTTTGATTTGTTCATTTAAATAGGAGACACTCTGCTCCATAATTCTTCTAAAAAATTAAGTCAGTAAGTGGCTTGTTGCTCACCTTTTACAATTTCATGTAGTCATGTATGACAAGACTAAACTATTTTAGTTTAAAAGGTAATGTAAAAGAGCACATTGTGGCTTTTGCATCTTTGGGGAATTTATTAAAATATTTGACTCTTAACTATGTTTCTATGAGATAAAATTCAGCATTGGCTAAAATGATCTATATTAATACAGATTAACACACATTTTCTTTTCTCTGTCCAATTAAGTCTACTTGCTTACAATTAAATTAGGACAGTGTTCTTTATTGCGATGGAATGATATTTATCAGAGACATAATATGCATTTCCCTTTCCTTATCATGATTTTATTGCTAGTCATAAAAGTAATAGTAACTGTTAAGCACCTTCCAAAATGGGCATATTCCCAATGATGCTACCAGAATAAAGATTGTATTCACATAGTTTACGAGGGAATTAGACTATGTTGAATTCTTTTAAATTAGAACTTATTTGAGCCATTACATTATGAGATTGCAGAGAGAATAATGAGACCTGACATCTCATCCCAACAAGAGAAAATACTGTCATAGTCAATAACTACAAGAATACTGCAATTATTCCAATATGTTAGATGTGAGAGTCAAGCAAATCTTATGTCACTGAGATTATCAATTAACATGCTTAAATGCTTAAATATTTTTAGTATGAAGTATATGTAAGTAATATTTTAATTAGCAAATATCGAGCAGAAAGGATGCTGTATTCCAGTTTCTAAACTGCAAAATAAATAAAAATAAGTACAAATATGTTGATTCTA
This sequence comes from Micromys minutus, assembly GCF_963924665.1. Classification (NCBI taxonomy): domain Eukaryota; kingdom Metazoa; phylum Chordata; class Mammalia; order Rodentia; family Muridae; genus Micromys; species Micromys minutus. The sequence goes on from NC_137969.1 coordinate 125,283,890, forward strand.
AAGCAATAAACAATAAATAAATAAGTTATTGAAGTAACCCTGATAGCTGATTATCTACCAGAGGTGTGAATATATAACTCACATAGTAGATTTATTGCCTAGCATTCAGAAGCCCTGGCTTCAATCCTCAGCATTTCATCAAGAGAACCTGCTAGCACCATAGCTATAATTCTATTCTTGTCTATACATTTAGTCGAAGCCAGACTGGAATAGTTACATTGTCTACATGTGTGGAGGGGATTGTATGTGTGAGTGCATGCATGCATGTATGCATGCATGTGTGTGTGTGTACACATGTTCAAGTGTGTGTGCGTGTGTGTACCTAACACTAACCTGTGGCAATATAGATGCCCTTTAACCATTAACTACATCTTCCATAACAAGGAGACATTTCTTAACTGGAATGATGTGCAGTTTGACTCTTTGTAAAATTCTCTAAGTAATAACTACATTTCCTATTGTATAGGAATAATTTTCCTTTTACCAAATTGTTTTGTTATGTTTAACTTAACTAACCTCAAGAACAATAAACAAAACTAAGGAAAGTGTACTGAATGACATACAGATCATTGCAGGTAACATTTGGGATGACAAGTCTGGCATGGGCAATGCCTTCAAAAAATACCTGCTGATAAAACAGGGAAAGAGAAGGATGTATTAAAAATAACGGTCAGAACTGATGAGAAGCTGAAGTTCTGCACTTTAGTAATAGCTTCTGAGCAAGATGTGGTCCTTGCTGCATGATTCCCATGACCATAGTTCTAGGCCCATATCTGAGATGAGAGAAGCAACTGTCAGAGGATATCTTGTCGTTACCCAACACAAGCTGATGGCCGTGTAATTAATTTATTTATCCGGTGCCATCTTTTGCATTGAAAGAGATATTAATTCTCCAATTATCTTTTGTTTTTTGGAGAATAAAATTAATATTGATAGATATTTGATAGTCTACAATGTATTTCAAATCCAAAAATTATATGCTATTCACTCATGTTGTACTGTGTTTATTCACAAAGCAACCTCTTCTTTTCAAATTTCCAATAGAGTTTTTCTTTTATTTTATAGATTAGAAAATTGAGAAGTAAGGGATTCAATAATTACCAGTCTGTGGGTTCTAGATTATTTCACTCCAAAGTCCTGCATTCTCCCTTGTGACATATCTTGTATGTTTGACATGATATTATTATAATACAAAATAATATTCACATAAAGTTATATTTACATGTCAGTAGACCAAGTTGCCAATGTGAGATATTACAAAGTCTACTTAAATAAATACTGTAAGGTAATTATATATCTTTACTTAGAAATACCACATTCAGGTCCTGGCAAGATCATCAAAATTGTCCTAAATTGTCAGATATTTTTAGAGAGGTTAATTTTATTATATTTGAAATTTTGACTCATAAAAATATGAATGTAATGGTAGTCTCTTAAACCAGTTTTTGTTCTCTCTCACCACAGTAGTAAGTTCAAGTTGTTAATTATTATTCTAGAATTGCAAGCCACCTGTCCAGTGTCTGAGAATCCCTGTCTTTCTACTATTCAACCTTTTCAGTTTTAGCAAATGTCAGTCCTTCTTTGGCACAGAATGGCTGCTCTCGTTCTTCTTTCTGAATAACAAGTAGATAGGTCAAAATATTAACAGAAAATTGTCTATCAATGAGAGTCAATTCCTTTGTAAAGGTAATTTCATGGAAAACATCCAGCATTTTATGTTTACATAGGACTGTCCAGAAGTTAATCAATGGTCCTTTCAGAAACAATTTATCTGGTGTAAAACCATTTGTGCATAAATGAAAACAAAACTTGTACATAATAGACAAGATCTTCTCTTTTTTAACTATATTAAAAGAAAAATAATGCAAGGGAGAGAGGAGAGAGAGAGAGAGAGAGAGAGAGAGAGAGAGAGAGAGAGAGAGAGAGAGAGAGACAGAGACAGAGACAGAGAGACAGAGAGAACCTCATTAAATTTTAATGTAAAGACGAGTTCTGAAATGGTAAAAGAGTTCAGACACACCTATGATATATTTGAATATATTCAAGGTACCTTGTCTTAAAAGAATGATGTATCATTTGTCTTCAAAAAATGGAAATACCTATTTAACTGCTACAGGCACAGAAATGCTCAGTGAGGAGTTCTTATAAACAAACTAAATGTAGTTTGAGACAAGGGTATATTTTGTGCATGAGCTATCTAATAAAAAACAACAAGTCCCTGGATATCAAATATTTTTTAAGTATTAGTAAAAGACTGAGTTTTATCACAGAAGTTTGAGTTGTCTAGGTGGGAGTTTTGATTGGAAAAAAGCAATCTACACTCTGCGAGTCCATGGTCAAAGATTAGCAAAGAGAATGACATTATCTGTTTGCTAATCATGGGCACTATTATTATGTAGTATGTATGGTAGTCAAGTCAGCTTATGCTAGCCAGTCTTTGTTATCTAAAACTGGCTCCTTTAGGAAACACTCATTGTGTTGCTATAAAATCACGTATACTTGTCATTCCTGGTTATTTTTAAGAATCGTATCATTGCATAAAGTAGTCCATCATTAGATAATCAGATTCTCAATAAGTTTCATCAAATATAATGATGAAAGACACTCAAATTCCAGGTTATGGCAGTGTTATGGTATCCAATTACATATAAAATAAGAACCTTCATTTGAAAATAGGCCACTGACCCAAACCTCACACTTTAATTTATTTTCCAATTAATTGCATAATTAACCATCAAATACCAGTAGAAAACATTCTAATTGAAGTTTCCCATAAGCCTATGGTTTTTCACTATTGCATCACCTAAAATGGTGGATAAGTAACAAGAATTATGAAATACAACAATGTGCATATGAATGCTATATACTAAATACTTATAAATAAATGAAATACTTATGCCAAAATTGTAGAATAAATATATTATAAAATTTAAGTATACATATTTTGAGTCCTGTGAAAAATAGACTCATAAACTACAGAAGACACTGAAACAATTCATATAAGTGACTTTGAAAATAAATACACCCCATACCCATGGGTAGCAGATGTACAGTCGGTATTTATGTAGAACCCCTATCAGCAGGATAAAAGGTTTTCTATGACTCTGTTGCCTGTCTTTGCATCCCATGCCCATTGATTTGTAGGATCCATATATTAAAAATAGCCAACCTACCACAAACAAGCTGTCATATCAATACAATCTTCATGAAAATTCCAACGGAAATCTTTGAATGTCTTGAAAGAACAATTTTATTTTTTTAAACTTTATTTTAAAAAACAAAGATAAAAGAAAAAATTTAAACATTTTTGCATAAATGTATGCAAATACAATTGTGTCAGTGTTTGGCTTTTTTTTTAAAGGTTTGATACTCTACATTAAGGTTTTACTAGTTACAATGAGCAAAAAGTACATGTAAAATAGGATGTAACCCGGAATTAGTCAATGTTTTCTTGGTGGGTAAGGATTGAGCATGACATTTTTTTGTTTTGTTTTGTTTTCTTTTTTTTTCTTGAACTTCACAGAGTATGTGGGTTGTTTCTGAGGCAGTCTGAGCCTCTGGGGTTAGCATCCCACTATCAGTGACTGCATATTATGTCTATTCTTTTGTGACTGGGTTATCTCACTCAGGATGATATTCTCTAGATGCAACCATTTTCTTAAGAATTTGGATAAGTCATTGTTTCTGATGTCTGAATAGTATTCCATTGTGTAAATGTACCACAGGTAAACCATCTAAATAATCCCATAACACCTAAGGAAATAGAAGAATTCATCAAAAGACTCCCAACCAAAAAAAGCCCAGGTCCAGACAAGTTCAGTGCAGAATTTTTTCAGACATTTATTGCGGACATAACACCAATACTCACCAAACTATTCCACAAGATACAATCAGATGGAATACTACCTAACTCATTTTTTGAGGCTACAATAACCCTCGTTCCTAAACCACACAAAGACTCTACAAGGAAAGAGAACTTCAGACCAATCTCACTCATGAACATTTTTGAAAAAATACTCAACAAAATCCTTGCAAACCGAATCCAAGTACACATCAAAACGATCATTCACCATGACCAAGTAGGCTTCATACCTGGGATGCAGGGATGGTTTAATATAATAAATCCATCAATGTAATTCATAATATAAACAAACTCAAAAACAAAATCACATGGTCATCTCACTAGATGCTGAGAAAGCATTTGACAAAATTCAACACCCCTTCATGCTAAAAGTCCTAGAGAGGAAAGAAAAAATTTCATCTCAATTGTTTTTTTTGACTCATATTTTATTTAACTTATAAACTCAGACCAATTTAGAAATAACACAGACTTTTGTTGGTTTATATGAATAACAAGCATGTGATATTTTGGAAATCAATTTGAAATACAGATATGGTTAACATGACTAAGTAACTTGATGACATACATTTTGCCTATACAGGGGAGAATGTGAATAGACTAATTTTGAATCCAGAAACAGTTTTCACACATAGTGTACAGCCAGGAAACACTAGGATCAGTGAAGTGTTGCTAGATTAGAAGATTTTTCAATATAAAAACTAATAGAGGAATTTAGTAAATAAGCTGCTAAGATTTAGAAACAACTTTAAACAAATTTTTCAGAAAATTTGTATCTTTTTAGCTGGTCTAGTATGATTTAGTTGAGTGGTATAGCTAGTAAATAATCTTTAGGAGAAAATAGGACATAGACTTCCAATCAAAAGCATTTGTATCTCACTGTAAGAATATAGATCCTAAACATGTAAACATGACCTCACTACTCCAAAGAAAGATGAAGAGTTTCACAAAGAAAGAAGAGCACACAAAATAATAAGTAAAGTCACCTCCAAAATGTGCAGTCCTGCAGATATGTTGAGTGATACCTTAAATATAAATCCTATTTAAATGCTTCAAAATGTTCCATTTAAGTAATGTATAATAATTCATTAAGCAGAATTCCTGCTTCTGTTAGTGTATCTGGGTTCTATGGTCCTATTTACAGGTCCAACTTTGAGGCACTGCCCTAATGAAAGACTGTGGTTCAAACACATCAAATGAAATAAACCCCTTCATTTCTATAAGTTTCTTGTGTGTGAATGTTTTATCTAGCAACAAAAATAAAACCCAGAATAATTAATAAAGCAGTCGTAATAATTACATTTCTCAATTATACAAATCATGTGTGCTCATGCACTCGATCCAAAGCTCTTTAAACATTCAAATATATAACATCAAAACTTCTTTTTTAAATCTTTGTCCTGTATCCTGAAATCAACCATTATTGATCGTTGCTCATTTTAAGACACATGGACCTTGAGTTTTCAAATACATTCTTACATTTTATTTATTGATCTTCATCCTCCATTGGTCTCTGCCTATTAAAGTTGAGACATTTTGAGAATTTGGACAAACTCTGTTTCCCTTTCCTTACATATTCCTTACTAATTCATGTTATCATTTACTTTTTTCATAATAGATTGTGGTTCCTTTTCTTGGCATATTAATAAAATCTATTTTCATTGATACAGAAGTAGCGAATTAGCATGTCATTACATCTTTTATTCCATTTGTCAGAATATTTAATCAAAATAATATTGCATCTCAGAAGGGGCAGGCTTTCTCTGCAGCACTATTACAGCTCTGCTCCAAGAAGGGTTTTATCGATGAGGAGCCAGGAGAAATGACAATCATGCCCTCATAGGGTCGGACTCTACTACTGATCTCCATTCACCTGCATCTAGTTTGTTTCCTTCTAGATGAATTAAAGGCTCTCCCTTTTATCCTTGATATCTTGGTATTTTATTGTTTAACGTGTTTTTGTTGTTGTTAGCTAAATCTATTCCTGTTCAATCTGTACTCATTTATGAAGAATTCTGTCAGATTGTCTCGTTTTGTTTACCTTTCAGATGTTATTTTTAGTTTGTTCTTGGAAACAGTTTCTTCTCCAAGTATTCTTTTACTATGCTTATGTCTATGATTCTGAAATCCTTCAACTGACATATCTATTAATGTCCTAAAAGTCTGTGATTAGTTTTCCAAATAGGCTCAATTTATACCTATATCTTTATAAGGGCAACTAGGTTTATCATTAAAAAATTTAAATATTCTTTTATTTTATCCATAATTTCTATTTAACCCAAGACAGAATTATAGTATTGTGAATAAGTGTGTGTGTGTGGGTGTCCGTTTGCCTGTGTGTCTGTGTGTCTGTGTGTTTCTTGGTATGTTATCTCTTAGTTTACATGTTCATTTTCTTTGACAGCATGTACTGTTATTTCATTGTGCCTTTGTACATATAAAAGGAGTGCTATGTAAACTTGTAAAAGTCAATACAACTTTTTTCCCCAGTTGCTTACATCTTTTCTCATTAACAGTACCTTGAATCTGAGGACCAACAGTGATTTCTTCATGAATAATTAAATATTTGCGTGTGTTAAAAATATTTGTTTTTGTAAACAGGCCATGTTTCTGGAGATTTTCACGCTTAAAATAACAAACAATAAAAAAACTTCCAAATACTTATAGTTAACAGAATAAGGAAATTGTCATTTGTAAGTAGTGAGCTTCTCTTACTACTATACATACCTAACCTTATTCATATTTCTCTCCTTTTTTAAGATGGGTTTTCAAGTATGTTACACATGAAACAATGATTTTGTGGTTTAAGTTATGTGATTTTCTTTATTGATGGTCTAAAGGTGCTTTCCTGCTTCTATAGTGGACTTTTCAATTAGGACAGAAAGCCAGTAAAATCTCAAATATTTGCTGTGTGATACTTTACTTTGAAACAGTTGTTCAACTTTTGGTCCACACATCCTATGTTCTTCTTCTCTCTTAATTATATTTGATGTATTCATGTTTATCCTTCTCACTGTCCCTCTTCAGGTTGCCCCCTCTCACAAACCTTCCATCATCCCCATCCCCTTTGTCTATGAGTGGTGGGGGTCCCCTGATGATTCCCCTCCTGTCCAGTCACTTGAAGTCTCTGCAAGGGTAAGTGGTTCCTCTCCATTGAGGTCAGACAAAGCAGCCCAGCTATTCGAATATATTCCACATACAGGAACAGTTTTGAGGATATCCCAACTCCAGCTGTTTATCCAGGAACTTCATCAGACAGATAAAGGCACCCACAGTGGAAGGGAACAACGGGTGGAGCTTGAGGAGTGTTATGAAAGAACAGGAGGAAGGGTTATTGGCACCATAGAAGAGGAACGGAGCTCCACGGAAAGACAATCAAAGTCAACTAGCCAGGACCCTTGGGGCTCTCAGAGTCTGAAACACCAACCAAAGAGCATACACAGGCTGGACCTGGGCCTCTTTATGTTCTAAATCTCCTTATTCCTTCAGTTCTGTAAGAATCAAGAGTAGTTCTGTTTGCTTAGATTGGGGTCTGTATAAGGAAAAAGTTTTTCAGGATTAGATTGAGGTAATAAACTCAATTTACTGACTTTGTGGTGTATAAGGGGGGAAGGCTGCATCTCTACTATATTTTTAAATTACTTGATGGATCCCTATTGACTTCTTTTTTATTTGTTGAGTCTGAACTTGTAAAAAGTCCCTTATTTAACTCATTTACTGCACTGCAATTTCTGCAATCATTTCTGTATCAGTCCAACACACAGTGCTTGCTCTGTTTCAAATATCATACATTTTGTGTCTACTTCAAATAACATTTCTTGTTTGTCATCATTGTTATAATTCTGGATCTCTTGTCATAGTTTAGCAGTACCTAAAAACTCTGACAACTTGGGATTTGAGCAAACTCAATTGTGGGCTTAGTCAAATGGAGATGACCATGATGTTTTAGTTATAGAAACAAGGATCTCATTGGTCACTTTAGAGACAGATGCAATGTAAGAAGATTCTTGAAGGAAGGGGGCAAAAACAGGTACTTTAAAGAATGAAAGAGATAAATGAATAAAGAAACTAAAAAGGTGAAAAATCACCTATAAGGAAGGAGTCATGGGATTAAGTTTGTGTACTTGGTTTAATTATTATTTTTTGGACACAAGAGAATATATCTCAATATAAAGTAACAGAATACCTTTGAAACAAAAGGACATAGAAAAGAAAGCAAGGATGAGAGCTTAAATGATGAGCTGCATTCCTGAGAAAGCAGAGAAAGGAAGAGTAAGTAGCACAGATGGAAGAACTCACATTAGGCTGGAGGCCAGCTGGGAGGAGATGATGGGGATAGATGGAGGCTGGGAATGGAAAGTACTTCATAGCAAAGGTTTGCATCTCAGTGCACTCATGTTCCACAAGAAGTACAAGCTTCAGATGTATTCTAGCTACCAGAGAAACTAGAAAGGGGATGAAAAACATGTCCTGGTAGATAGAACAGTAGTGAGCTTTGGATAACAATGAAAGTTGAGTAAGAATTTAAAGCTCAAGAGAAAATTCCTTCGTGTATATATATATATATATATATATATATATATATATATATATATATATGTGTGTGTGTGTGTGTGTGTGTGTGTGTGTGTGTGTGTATTATATATATATATATATATATATATATATATATATATATATATAACCATGCCCACTGAAGACATTTTCTTGTATATATTATTAGATAAGGCTTTATACATTTTCATACTTTTTTACATATTTTTGTTGTCATAAAGCTATTCTCTGAAGAACAGGGTGAACCCAATAAAGCATTTATATTGAGAAACTGTAATTACAACCTTAAAGGACTGTGCTACAATTCTATTTGCAGAAAGCCTCTGAATGGTACAGGATTAAGTCACATAAAGCAGGGAGATGTTTGAGAAAGAGGAAGTCCTTTCGCCACAGATCTGTAGTAAATCTCTGTGCAGTGTAGAGCAAGGGCAGAGGCAAAGGAGAGTTCACTGATCATCCTACTGTCTTAAGAGTCTAATAGCTTCTGGTAAGTAATGTACCTCTCTCCTTGCTTGTTTCTTTTCTAAGAGATATAAGGTGAGCAAAAGCATAAGGTTAGAGTCACATAGTCTACTAGCAAAAGCAAAGCGTATAGGGAAGTAGTCTTTAGGTAACTATGCAGATGTCGCTCAAATATTGTCACAATGCTCCTCTTAAGTGTCATTTACTCACAGCAAATTTCACTGACCACCACAGGTAAATACCACTTTCAGTTTTGCATATCCTTCCTTACATCTATTTTGATCCCTGGTTAACAACATGAGCAATTATGTTAGGGAGAAATCTATTCTGTGTACAATGTACACCAGGAATATTGAAGAAACTACATACCTGTTCATTAAAAATTTTAATATATTTTTCAACTATTACAAGATGTGTTCTGAGACTGACATTAAAGTTTACCGGTACTTGGGGTAAATGTAAGAAATGTTGAAGACCTGACAATGAGAAAATCAAAAGTGATAACTGTTTAGTTTGATTTGATTTTTTCTACAATCTAGTGTTTAGAAGTTCATTCAGGAAAGCTATAACAACTCTTTGGGATCATTGTTGTCTGTGGTTCTATGGTGTTGGTGACAGTTTTCTCACACCTATCATTCTTTATGAGAATCAGGGACCTGATGTTTTTTTATGTTTGTGTAAGCAAGAAATATTTCAAACTATTAGGGACCTGATAGTAAGAAGTATAAGGACTCATGAGAGACAGGCAGTATTAAAATCATCACCATAGAGTACTTGATACTCGCCCAAGTGTACCTGTGCACTGCAGAACACTGTAAAGGAAATAAACCTTCATCAAAAGAAGTGCTAAGGTAGTTAATGATTTTTGGGGGAAAGAGAGGCTGGAAAATGTCCATTTTCCTATAAGACACTCACATCCATTCTTCTAATTTCTTACATAGCTATACTAGAGAAACACATTGTTACACACACACACACACACACACACACACACACACACTCATACCCACATGGCAATAAAATGAGAAAAATATCAGCAGAGGAAGGGACCCATAGAAGGAAGAAATATACAAGAAAAGATAATGGCAGATGTGTATGAGCATAAAATAATTTATACATGAAAATTAGCTGTAAGGAAACCTATTATTACATATAATTAACACTGGTAATAAAAACCTAATGAAAAGGAGAGGCCAAGAGAGCAGTGAGTTAAAACAGAGAAAAATCATTGAATGTACTTAATGTCTAATGGTGAGATCAGGTTATCTCGTGTATCCTGAGGCAGGAACATTTGGATGTTGCTGAGAAAAATGACATCTCTCCCATGGGCACAGCTTTCCATCTTGGGCTTTCTCCTTACTGTACTTCAGGTTCCAGTTAATGAGATTCTGTTGAACATGGGCCTCCTTTTGTTAGTATTATGTATCCAGTTAAAACTTATTTTGCAATATGGAAGCTAGCCTTTCTCTTTAAATTAAATAGGTATGTGTTCGGTTACTTCTATTAGATGTTGACATAAGTTTAACTCAGAATTATATTTAAAACTTTCCCAAGTTCTCTTGAAACATTCATACATATTTATAAAATATGAACTGCACTTACAGTAGATTACATAATAGTCTGTAAGCATCACATAGTAGAATATCGGCTTACTCATATAAGAGATTGTCAGTATTTTAGGTTTTTAAAGCTGGCTAATATTCATCACAGAATGTTTTCCACAGTTTCCTCAACTTTTCTTACATTGCCCACAGTCCAGGCAATGTTTATAAAGAATATTCTAAAAATAACTATTCTCATAAGTGATCTCAGATTGACAGGCTCAAAAGCAATTGTAGATTTCTTCTGTATACAAACATATGTCACGGCATGTTTTGAGTAAGTTAAATTCATAATTAACAACACCAACGATCTATGATCTCAACAGTGGGGTGTGTATATGTGTGTGTGTGTGTGTGTGTGTGTGTGTGTATGTGCATGTGTGTTATTCTGTTTATATTTGTAGCTATATATATTATCTATATTTATAACAGGTAAGATTTAGAGGAGGGTATTGTTTCTTGAGTCTTTAAGAATTTAGTATTGTGACTATTGTAGTTTTATTGGCTGAAAGTTATTAAGACCACGGTATGAAGAAAGTCTCATGTCTACATATCTACACCCCATACCTTTTATATGTACATATTTTAATTTGCTTGCAGAGTTTGGAATATGAACTTCAATAAAAACAGTTTGCATTCTCCATTGGATTTACCCAGTTTGCCCAAGATTCATCTTATTTTCACATGTCTGCTCTTCTCTCTTCCACGGACAACCACACTTTCCTATGCTTCACATCACACTCATTTTGTATTGTTGATGAAATCCATATTGTTGTGTCTCTAATTTACAAACATTGGACAAACGTGGTTTCCCATAATACTTCCATGCATGAGTAACAGGTAATCTAACAGCAAAATCACAGCTTGTGTGATGCATCCTCTAGCCTCCTGAAAAGAGAAAGCTAATCTTGTTACATAAAATATCCTTACTCCCCCATCTCTTCTGCTCCTGGCTTACTCCAGTTGGCTCTCAGCTTGCAAGTAAAATTGCAAAGGGATGAAGGCAAAACTTGTTTCAGAACACTTTCAAGGAAGATTTGTTCCACTAATGACTCTTTGGCGAATAATATGGTTCTTAATTTGTGAGGGAATAAAGCTGCAGTTGAAACGACTGAAGCTGATACAGGCAGGGGTCAAAGAGTTTTCTAATTTCTGTATGGAGAACATTCAAGCTCCATGTGCAGTGAAATTAAACCTACACTTTATTTGGCTTTAACTCTGCTTCCAGCAGTTTGTACAGTTCATCTGCAAACAACTGAAATTAAATCAAGTCCTCAAATGTGAAATTTTCATGCACATTGGTAGCTCCGATTCCATTTTCCTCAGGAAACTAAGCTCCATGTGAAGTGTCTTCCCATCTCTGTTTCTTTATAATTATAATTCGGTTTCATATGCTCTAGTAAGAATAATGTTTCTAATTTCATACAAGGGGCCGTAAAGAATGTTTGCTTAAGTTCCTCAAAATTTCTATGGTTGCCAGAGATTTTATAAATATAAAAACTCAGATTAAACACTCAGGATGGATTGAAATAATCATGATTTCAGAATAATAGCCTGAGGTAAAGTGATTTATTATTACTTACAATATTGCTGATTTGATTCCATATATGTATTGTCTAGTAGGTAGTAACTAAACACATTCCGTTGCTTCTGGAAATGAACTCTATATTTGCATTGTAGATTTCCCACCAACTAGTTTATAACTTTTGACAAATAATTCAGTGTCTGAATGGTGTGATATTTTATTCCATAGAATGAAAAAGATTAAGAATAAAGTACTTAACTCATAGAGTTACACAGCTGTGAAACCTTAAAGAATTCTTTAAAAGTCTATCATTCACTGTGTGCCTGAGCTTGCTGTCAAACACTGCTATGAGCGATTTACAATACAACATTACTAAATTTGAAGGAGTTTTAAAATATTAAGTGCCAAAGCACTTTGGGAATGTGTGCATACCTTCAAGGGTATTTCCTTTATAGGCAATTAAAGCAATGCTTCTTTCTCGAATCAGATGCAAGGTATTACTTTATTTTCTGACATTTAGTAACCTGCACAGAGATCCGTGTCATCGCACTTGCTTTCAAATGCAAATGAATAATTATTAAAATTATTGCCTGGCAATGTGTTTTGTATAAACCATGAATACAGAAAAGTTCAACAAACAAAATCCTATGCTGCTAAATAGGAACATTTTATTTCATCTTAATTAGGTATCAAATAAAATCAAATGTGATAGAGTAGGATTTTAAAAAGAGCTATTTTGAAGAAAGATGTTTTCCTTGCCAGAAGTAAGCCATCCCTTGTAGGTGTGGGTTGTTAAACAAAAAGTCCAGTAATGGAAATGAGATACTCCATTAATGAGCTGCTCATTGGAAAGACCCAAAAGCCCCCAAACAGCAAATCTCTTGACATTTGTCATGATTGCTCATCAGAGATACGTCTTAATAAGAAATAGTTCCACCTGATTACTGAAGGCATCACACTCCTTTGACAATGATATAGAGTGAAACCAGAAGTGACCTCAAAGCTTCCTTTCTGCTGTCTTGCTCTCATAGTCTTGGAAGGTGGTATACAGGCTACTGAGAGAAGAAAAGGGGTCAGGCAACCAAATGATGCCCTGCTGTAATAGACTAATATTTAAATGATCTTTTCTACAACTACAAATTGCTCAGCCTTTGTATACATACATACATATATAAAACGTCTCCTGAGGTTGTTACATGTGGAAAGCCACAATAGCATTCACCATCACAAGATGGTGCTGACTTTCGTTGCCACAGCCTGGCCCCTCCCTGTAAACAAACTGTGTGCGCATGTGCAAGAGTGTGTTCGTGCCAAGTCTTTGCCCATCCCCGGGCATGCCAGTGAGATCATGAGTAAGCGACCAATTAGGCGTGGACACGCAGCCTTGAGGACTATATAGGGGACAGCTCGCGGGGCCTCGTGGTCTTCCTCTTCAAGATGCAATAAACGCTTTGCTGCAGAAGGATCCTGGTGTCCATGTGCGTTCTTGCTGGCGAGAGGATAGTGCAGGACAGTTGCATGCCTGACTAATGAATAGGCACATCCTTAACAATTAAACATGAGCAGCAACAGCTGTTCTTCCACACATGTCTTCTTCTGATTTACTGCTATGTCCTTCAACTGCTTAAAGTATGAGCATCGTTACACATATTCAACACTCAATAAAAATAATGCCGGAAGAGTTTCCAGAGGGAACACAGAATGCTAAGTATTTTACTCCAGCAAAAATTGTAAGATTCAAGCAGCTGCACAATAGAAACCTTGCAGAGTTGCTTTAAGCTCCAAGAAGAAATAGATATGGACATACAGCATCAAAATCAATCCCTTTTTGGTTGAACTGATTCTTTTCACAAGTAATTTTGTAAAATCCACCAGTCCATTAAATCTCAATAGAGCCCCTTCATCATCAACTGTTTGTGGAGGCTGCTACCATCTCCATAGCAGATAAGGAAGGGGACCCAAGGGGACCTGACTTCTATCCCCTTGCATATCCCAGAGAGATCCTTATCTAAGTCACCTACTCACCGAGGGCTTCTGCTTTTCCATACTAGACTTCTAAACTAAACAAAATTTCTCTCTCATGATCCAAACTAAATGTTGCTAACTAAATCTTCTCATCTTGGATGTTGCTATATTTTAGAGTGACAGAGAGTATGAAAAGGTTTTGTTCAATATGTGCCTGATTGACAAGCACTTGGGAAACTGAGGCAGATCATAAAATCAATATCTGGGCATACACCTAAAGACTGTAAAACAAACAAATAGTTGCTAAAAACAATTGTCAGAATTTCTTTTACTACCTCAGAGTCAAATATTTCCTTGGGATCTTAAAACAAGCCACGGGTTTAATGCTTTATGAGTAAACTCCCTACCTGTTTTAAACCATGCTTCTTTCTTTACAAAACCACACTTCGCTTTTCCTTCCAATATGTATTAAACTTTACGCTATCAAGAATGGATCACTTATAAATCACATCTCCAGTGAAACTTAAATTTTTTAGTCAGCATTCAAAAAATGCTTAGAACAAGAAAAGTCATTTCTAGTTTTACATATTGATTAATAAGCAAGAAATGCACTTCTCCCCCTTTAGTTTTTTTTTTTTTTTTTTCTGTATTACCTTCAGTGTCATCAACATGGGGAATCACATTAAAAGGTCGAAATTTCATGAGCATTAAATTAGTGTATTAGTTGACGAACCTATATAGACATAGAATTCATGATTCCAATGCTCTTAAGTAGTGAATTTAGAGCTATTATACAAATTAGACTAAAAACAAGACTGCCTAATACAAACCTTCTTTTATTAGAATTCAAGAAATTCACAAAAATCTGTAAAGTAAAAAAAAAAAAAAAAAAAACATAAATGAATTGAGAGTGGAAGCACCTACTGTAAGTATCCTCCACAAAGAGCTCTGTCAGCATGGTTTCCTTAAGACAGAAAGGACATAAGTCACTGGTTAAAATTTCACTGTCAAAATGCCAACATAAATGAGTAGCAGCAATCGAAGAAAACTAAAGGTAGATTTTACCGCCTAATTACAATTTAAAATATATTTATATACCTTGTTTGGAAAACACTGATGAAATTTTAGGTTGGGAATCTGAAAATATTTTAATAACCCAAACAAATAGCTAAATTACTAAATCCTATGAGCATAATATATGTTATATTCATATGCACATGCTGAGATTGTTTGGATAGATTTTTATCATACAGGAAACAACAGTGGAAATAATCAGTTTTCTACTTAAGAAAGCAGGCATGTGTGCCTACTTGTATTTGCAATGAGTATACCATGAAGCTTAATGCCCAATACTGAAAATTCAAACCCAGCTATATACTCAAGGTAGAAGAGCTTACATCATTTCAGATTAAAAAAAGATTTTATTAACATGATATTTTACAGTACATCTAAAATGCCTCATATTTCTGATGTCTGAGTCACAACAGCATAATCTTTTATTTAATTCCTTGGCCATCTGTAATATATTGTGGGCATTTACTTTAAGATGTATATACATGTGTGCTATGCCTCAACTATCTATATCTATTATTAAAGAGATACCCACAGGGAGAAAATGGAAAAAGCAGCCACCCTAGGCCTTACTTCTTTACAACACTGGAGCTAGGTGATTTTAATGCTTTATTCAGTTCCATTGATCTAGGACACATCTGTTTCTCATCTAAGATCAAGACATTTAGAGACTGCTTTAACGTAGGGTGTTATTTTGAAATTCCAGTGTTCATAACAGCTTTGCTATCCATAAATGTTATCAATGCCCCGGAATGCTCAAGTACCTTGCAAGGTCTCCAGTCTCTTTTACAGAATTTAGAAGTGTGTAAGTAAGGAGGCAAACATGCTGTGCAGTTACTACAATCTAAAATCAGACAGACTTGGGTATAAATTCAGAATCTGACAGGAACAAGAACTATGAACTTTAGTAAAGTCACATAATTTCTCTGAATTTCAGGTACTTTCTACATAAATCTAATATGAAAAAAAAGACTATCAGAAAAGAGTGCTGTGGAAATTAATTGAACTCCTCCATGCAAATAACAAATTACATGGTGATGTTTCGTCCTCAGTTTCATCCTGGGGCCATTTGTAATAATAAGGAATAGAGTATTGAAGGTGAAGTCAGTGTGCCAACAACAACAGCTTCAACTACTTTCCTTCTTGAGCAAGAAAAGAAGAAATTGTAACACAAAGAGTTTTCCTGGATGAAAGAGGAAGTGTGCCAGACTGGTCCTTACCTAGCCTTCATTGTGAGCCCTTAAGAAATAGCAGGGGTTTTGATGAAAATCTAAAACATTGCCAACTTTGTGAACTTAAAATGATGACTATTATTTATCATCAGAGGAGTTACTGGCATGCAGCAACCTTAGAAGACACATAACTTCATATGATTTCTAAAGAAATTTCATGCCAGCAGAAACACACAAAGATGTAATTTTGTGCAGTCTGTTTCCTCTCAGTTAGGAAACAGTGTTTGTGGAATTGGTGGCTCTAATCGTCATCAGGTTCTAATGTTTATTCTTCATTTTCTATTTTCCAATCCTATTAGAAAAAAGTGAGGATGACAATGGACCCCATGCTGAGCAAATTTTAATTCAGTGCTGATGGCTCTATAGTTAGCTCTAACAGTGTAGCAGTCTTAGAATTACGTATCACATTATTTGAGTAAAAAAAAAAAAGTCTGTTTCTTCTGAAGTTCTCTATTGTATTACAAAGTGTGCAGGATGTTAGTGGGAGATGGGAAAATGGCTCATAGAAAGACAATGGGGTATTATTCTATAAGATAAGTGTGAGAAAACAGGGATGTCAATCAGTATGAACGCACAGCATAACAACATTTTGAGTAGAAAATGCACCAGCACTCTTCCTTGTTATTTTGAAAGTGTGGCTATCTTGATTGAGTCACTCACTGTGTATAATGAAGAAGGAAGAGGCAGTACATAGAATCCATATAAATATCTATAACATTCGGAGGCCAACTGTTCAAAAATCCTAAACAACATACAGATTACAGAACAGTACTCCACAAAGACTAATATCTGCCTTCAAATAAACCAACCAAATCTCTCTACAAATTATCACCTTTTAATAGATATAAAATCAAATGCATTATGCAGATGAACATACCCTAAGAGTAATAAGATTTTAAATCACTGATCATCTTTTATTTTCTAGGGCATAGTCTTAATTCACGAATCTGCTAAATGCCAGTGTCTCTAAAGGACCTAATGTGAAGAGCAGTAGTGGTCCTGGTTGTCAGAAGAGGTGACTCCTTCTTTCAAGCACTCTTCACAGTGCCAGTGTTTCCAGGAGCCCACTGTGCATTTGTTATTTGGGGATGAAGACAGGAACGTAGATCTTTAGTGCTGTCTGTTGCACACATCTCTTACATAATAAACCTTACATGGTTTCAAAACTCATTATACTCTCTTTGTGCCCATGGTCCCACCGATAAAAGTCTAATCTTTCCACTCAAAATGGAGGAAATAGAAATGAACACTGTTATTCTCCAGAGTGGATTCAAGCACTGTAAGTACACAATAAACTTTTTTTTACTTAACTGGCTGCAATGGCAAAGATACCTTTGTGTGTTATTTTCACTTTCACACAAAGCTTCATGCTCTCTTGCCACTCTCACTAATGAAGTAGGAAGAGAGGTTGAAATAAATGGAGGTAGGTTCTTTGTCACCATCTCAGCCTTTCTCTTAAAACCAAATGTTAATGGGAAAATATATCCATCACATATATCTATCTGACTATCAAAACAGATATGTAAAACTTGCAAATTCATACTGCTGATTTTTTTAAAGTATTTTACAGTTTGGGACAGAAATCTAACTCTGATAGTTCTCAGATTCGTGGGAGGGTAATTATATGCCACGGCATGGAGTCTTCTTTTGTGAAATAAAATGTTTGATTATCTTTCCCACCATAGCGGTTGAATATTGAAATGATTCTTACAGATTCTTTTATTATGGATGACAGCTGATTGTCTTTACGGACACAATTATATCTCAAATATTCTGACATTATCAATGGCTGAATCTCTTGATTGATTTATATAGCATGTGACCTCTGTTGGAAAAAAGTGAAAGTATGAACTGGAACCTAGATAGACTGAGTAGATCACTGGATTTTATCTAGAAAGACATAACACTGGCTCTTGACTTTTCTCCACTCTTTGGTTCATGGATGTATGAATGGTGGGTCCAGCATGTTCTTTGTACAGACAGAATGACATGGTTTCCTGCCCCTGGAGCACAGCCAGATTTTAGATCCAGAATAAATGATTTAAACATTCAAAAAAAATATTAGCTCAGCTATGTGGAAAACTAGTGCAGATAAAACACATACATGTGTGTGGTTAATTTCTGTAAATTTCACACAGAATATAAAGTAGATACTACAGTAAAACAAACACATAAAGTAAATGAATTTATGTTACTTGTTTGTTTATTTATCTGTCTACCTTTAATTACAGAGCAGCACCTTCCTGCTCAACACTTGAAGAAATGGGGAGCAAATCGTCACTACACTGGCCATTAGACACAGGGACTCTGTGGTTCTGTATCTGAATCCTGGACAAACAGTGTCTTAGACACTGTTGAGGACTGAATGATACTACTTTCTTGCCTAAGAGGTCCTTGGCCTAAGGTTGTGCTTTTCTTGTCTACAGTAAAAACATGGGCTGCACAGCTGTGAGTAAATGATTACAAGTGCTAGCATGGAGGAAGCCTGGATGTAGGAAGTCAATTCAGTCAGTATGTCAGCAAATCCTTAAAGTAAAGGGTACAGAGAATGTGTAAAACAGGGATGACACCATAGGACTCACTACAGTGCTTGGGCTTTAAATTATTTAGGAAAATACCACCTGCCAAGGAATTTCATGGCTTCTAAAAGATGGACATGACACTTTGTCAATGGGCAACAAGACGGGCCAAATTTGTTCTCTATAAATACACAAATTAATCTTGCCCAAAAACCTAAAGAATAGATGTATGCTCACATAGCCAAGATGTACAGCCATACATACACCTAGAAGAACACTGAGATATTACATCTATATCCCAGTCTGGCTTCTAACTTATAGAGATATTTTTCTCCCATATGCAATGTGCTGTAATTACGGGCTTGTGAAATCATGATTAGTTTATGTTCACTAAATTTATAGCAGTTTCTATGGTCACCATTAAATATAATGGTATCTAGTAAAAATGATAATAAAAAATTCTCATATTTTGTCTAATGTCTCTTAGAAAATCAACTGGATAGGAAGCATTCATGTTAATGACCTACAATGTCTTTGAAAATGAAGCAATCATAAAAAGGTAGCTTTATAATGAATAGCACTCATTAAAAGAGATATAAAGTGGGATTTAAAGTAATCTCGTAATGATTCTTTGTCCTCGGGAAACACACTTAGTAGACTTTATCTTTATTCTTATCTTACAGTTTACAAATTCAGTAATGCTTAGAAAGATAATTTTCCCATCGTTTCGCAGATGATACAAGGTAGAGATGTAACTCAAATGCTAATCCCAAGAAATTATTCTGTTGCAATATTACATCTGTTTTGTATGTCCCATTAAAGTATTAACAAACTCATTTTGCATTATTTGCCTGTATGCATATTTTGAGGGCCAATAGACAAATTCCTCTCTAATAGCTGATACAAAAATTATATCTATAAACTTGCTAAGATACAGTATCATATGAGGTTTAAAATGTTTATCACACAACACTTCAACCATTAACATTAATACATGAGAAAAAGGACTGAGTTAAAGAACTGGCCTATAATTTCTCATGAAAAGTAAGATGGAAAATATGTACTCATGTAGCAATTTGACTTTGAAAAAAGTTTGCATTTATACTTTATATTTTTTAAATTTCCAAATAAGGAACATATCCATATAAAGGACAGGCATCACCAAATTCATGAAAGGATGAGAAGAATCAGGTAGCCCTGGATACATTCATGTGGATGAAATGGTTCCAGTCCCTACTTCACTTAACTCCTCAAAAACAACCTCCCACAGCCAGTTTACTAGGCCACCCTGAAATTATAACTCCTTACCAAGATTTTTCCCATAGAAGAAAACTTCCCTACCCTTAAGAATGAGATGACCATGAGCATAAAAGCCAAATATATTGGACCAGAAAAGAAACTCTTCCTGACACATAATAATCAAAACAAAAAGTGTTCAAAACAAAAAAAGAATACTAAAAGCAGTAAGGGAAAAAGCACAAGTAACATATTAAGACAGACCAATGAGAATTACACCTGACTTCTCAATAGAGACTATAAAAGCTGGAAGATCCTGGACAGACATCATATAGACACTAAGAGAACACAAATGTCAGCCCAGGTTACTATATCCAGCAATACTCTCAATCACCATAGATGGAGAGACCAAGATATTCCAGAAAAAAAACTAAATTTACACAATATCTAAACACAAATCCATCCCTACAAAGAAACCAAAAACCAGGATGGAAACTACATCCTAGTAAAAGCAAGAAAATAACTGAGCAATAAAACCAAAAGAAGAAAGAAACACAGACAAAATGCTACCTCTAACAGCAAAAATAGCAGGAAACAACAATCATTATTTCATAATAACTGTTAACATAAATGGACCCAATTACCCAATAAAGAGACATAGACTATCAGACTGGATACATAAACAGAAAACAGCATTTTGCTGCATACAGGAAACTCATCTCAGAGACAAAGACGGACACTATCTCAGAGTAAATGCCTGAAAAAACAAAACAAAAGAACCAAACAAACAAACAAAGAAAAAAAAAACTTCCAAGAAAACGGCACCAAGAACCAAGCTGGATTAGCCATTCTAATATTGAATAAAGTAAATTTTCAACAAAACATTAACGAAAAAGATGAGAAAAAAAACTTTTTACTCATTACAGGAAAAATTTAGCTGAGTGAATACTTACTTTTTGACATATATGCTCCATATACAAGAGCAGCCATATTCATAAAAGAAAGTCTACTAAAACTCAAAACATACATTGCGCCACACACAATAATTGTGAGAGACTTCAACACCCCACTCTCATCAATGGACAGATCATGGAAACAGAAACTGAACAGAGATGCGGTGAAACTTGCAGAGGTTATGAACTAATTGGAATTAACAGACATCTATAGAACATTTCATCTTAAAACAAAAGAATACACATTCTCAGCACCTCACAGCACCTTGTCCAAAATTGACCATATAGTCAGTCAGAAAACAAACCTCAATAGATATAAGAAGATTGAAATACCCCATGCATCATTTCAGATCACCAAGGACTAAGGCTGGTATTTAATAACAACAAAGACAACAAAAAGCCCATATACAAATGGAAGCTGAACAATGCTCTACTCAACAATAGCTTGGTCAAAGAAGAAATAAAAGAAATTAAGAATTTTCTAGAATTTAATGAAATTGAAAGAACAGCATACCCAAACCTATGTGATGCAAAGAAAGCAGTAATAAGAGGAAAATTCATAGCTCTGAATGCCTCCAAAAAGAAAGTGGAGAAGGCATACACTAGCAACTTGACATCACAGTTGAAAGCTATAGAAGAAAAAGAAGCAGATACACCCAAGATGAGTAAACAGCAGAAAATAATAAAACTCAGAGCAGAAATTAACCAAGTAGAAACAAAAAGAACCATTCAAAGAATCAAGAAAACAAAGAACTGGTTCTTTGTGAAAATTAACAAGATTGATAAATTCTTAGCCAGACTAACTGGAGGGTAATGAGAGTATCCAAACTAACAAAATCAGAAAGGAAAGTCAAGACATAACAGCTGAAACTGAGAAAATTGAAGAAATCATCAGATCCTTGTACAAAAGCCTATACTCAGCAAAACTGGAATATCTGAAGGAAGTGGATATATTTCTAGACAGATACCTGATACCAAAGTTAAACCAGGACCAGAGAAACCATCTTAATAATCCCATAACACCAAAAGAAACAGAAGCAGTCATCAGAAGTCCCACAACCAAAAAGAGCCTAGGAACAGATGGATTCAAGGCTGAATTCTATCAGACATTTATGGACGACCTAATACCAATACTCTCCAAAGTATTCCACAGAATAGTGTCAGTTGGAGCACTACCCAACTCATTATTTGAAGCCACAATAACTCTCATTCCAAAATGACACAAAGAACCTACAATGAAAGAGAACACCAGACCAATCTCACTTATGAACATTGATGCAAAAATACTCAATAAAGTTCTGGCAAACCTAATCCAAGAACACATTAAAATGATAATTCACCATGATCAAGTAGGTTTCATCAGTAGGATGGAGCAATGGTTTAACATATGGAAATCCGTCAACATAATCCACCATATTAAAACCTCAAAAAAAAAAAAAAACCCACAGGGTAATCTCACTAGATGCTGAGAAAGCATTTGACAAAATTCAATACCCCTTCACGTTAAAAGTCTTGGAAAGAGCAGGAATCCAAGGCCCATACCTAAACATAATAAAATACATATACTGCAAACCAAAAGCCAACATCAAACTTAACAGTGGGAAACTTGAAAGAATCCCACTAAAATCAGGGACTAGACAAGACTGCCCACTCTCCCCCTACCTATACAACATAATACTGGAAGTCATGATCAGAATAATTAGACAGTTAAAGGAAATTAAAGGGATATATAACAGAAAAGAAGAAGTAAAAATATCACTATTTGCAGATGATGTTGTAATATACTTAATTGACCCCAAAAATTCCACCAGGGAAATTTTACAGCTGATAAACAAGTTCAGCAAAGTGGCTAGATATAAAGTTAACTCAAACAAATCAGTAGCCTTCCTCTACTCAAAGGACAAACATACTGAGAAAGAAATTAGGGAAAAGATACCTTTCACAATAGTCACAAACAATATTATGTACCTTGGTGAGACCCTAACCAAGCAAGTAAGGGACCTGTTTGACAAGAACTTCAAATCTCTGAGGAAGGAAATTGAAGATCTCAGAAGATGGAAAGATCTCCCATGCTCATGGATTGGAAGGAACAACATCGTAAAAATGGTCATCTTACCAAAAGCAATCTACAGATTCAATTCAATCCCCATCAAAATTCCAATTCAATTCTTCAAAGAGTTAGAAAGAGCAATTTGCAAATTCACCTGGAATAACAAAAAAAAAACAAAAACAAAAACAAAAACAAAAAACCTAGAATAACAGAGTCTATTCTCAATGTCAAGAAAACTTTTGCAGGAATCACCATTCCTGACCTCAAGATATATTACAAGGCAATTGTATTAAAACTGCATGGTACTGGTACATAGATCGGCAGGTAGATAAATGGAAAAAAATAGAAGATTCAGAAATGAACTATCACACATATGGTCACTTGATTTTCGACGAAGAATCTCAAAACTTTCAATGGAAAAAGGACAACTTCTTCAACAAACGGTGTTGGCTCAACTGGCAGTCAGCATGCAGAAGAATGAATATAGATCCTTTCTTATCTCCTTTTACAAAGATCAATTGTAAGTGGACCGAAGATCTCCACATTAAACCAGGTACACTGAATCTATTAGAAGAGAATGTGAGGAAAACCTTAGAACACATAGGCACAGGGGAAACCTTCCCGAACAGAACATCAATGTCTTGTGCTCTAACATCCAGGATCAAAAAATGGGATTTAAAGAGATTGCAACGTTTCTGTAATGCTAAATACACTGTCAAGAAAATGAAACAGCAGCCAACAGACTGGGAAAAGATCTTTACCAACCCCACATCTGATAGAGGCCTGCTATCCAAGGTATACAAAAACTCAAGAAGTTAGACTCCAGAGAATCCAACAATCCTATTATAAAATTGGGTTACAGAGCTAAACAAAAAATTCTCAATTGAGGAATATTGAATGGCTGAGTAGCATCTAAGGAAATTTTCGACATCATTAGTCATCAGGGAAATACAAATCAAAACAACCCTGAGATTCCACCTTACACCAGTCAGAAAGGCTAAGGTCAAAAAGTCAGATGAGAGCAGATGTTGGCAAGAATGAGGAGAAAGAAGAACAATCTTCCACTATTAGTGTGGTTGTAAGCTGGTACAACCACTTTGAAAATCAGTCTGGTGGTTCCTCAGAAAATTGGATATAGTCCTACCTGAAGACCCAATTATTCCACTTCTGGGCATGTAGCCCAGATATGCTCCAACATACAATAAGGGCACATGCACCACAATGTTCATAGCAAACTTATTTATAATAACCAGAAGGTGGAAAGAACCCAGATGTCCTTCAATAGATGAATGGATACAAAAATTGTTGTATATTTACACAATGGTGTACTATTCAGCTATCAGAAACAATGACTTTATGAAATTCCTTGGAAAATGGATGTATCTAGATAATATTATCCTGAGTGAGGTATCTCAATCACAAAAGAACAGTCATAATATGCAATCACTGATAACTGGATTTTAGCCCCTTAAAGTTCTGAATACCCAAGAAACAAGTCACAGATCATATGAAGCTCAAAAAAGAAAAAAAAAAAAAAAAAAAAAAAAAAGGCCAAAAAGTATAAGCCTCAGTCCTTCTTAGGAAAAAAAAAAAAAAAAAAAGGCAACCAGTGTATAGCATCCACTCATAGTCGGTTACACCTAGACCTTAAATCATTAATAACTCAAGAACTAAGAAGATGGAATTGTGGCAATTTTTCCTATTTAAAAATCATTATGTTTCATATATACACACCAAGAAAACTTGGACTATTTCCATGCTACATTTTCTTTTACATGTAAATTATGCTTATGTTAACTAGTAAGATTTTAATGCATACTGTCAAACCTTTAAAAAAACCAAGTACTGACAAAAATATATTCATACAGTTTTATTCTCTTTAAAATCTGTACATGTATCTCTCTTTTTTAAAAAAATAAAGTTATAGAAAATAAAACAATATATATATATATATATATATATATATATATATATATATTTAAAAAAATAAGTAAATAAACAAAATACCAAAGTGTGTGTGGGGTACGCAGGTAGGTGTGTGCACACATGCCTGTGCCAGCTCAGAGGCCTGTGGAGAATGCTGGGTTTCTGCTCTATCATCTCTACCTCATTTCCTTGAGACTGGATCTCTCACTGAACCTAGAGCTAGACTGGCATCCAGAGAACTGCAGCAGTCCTATTTCTGCTTTACAGAATTCTGCAATTACAGTCACATAGACATCTCTATGCCATTTTTTATATGGATTCCGAGGATTTGGTCTCAAGTCTTCATCATCATCATCGCTGCTACCCTGAGGCATATCTGTTATTAAGTTTTATATAAATAAAACATCAGTAATCACAAAAAATATTTTAATATATTAAAAGGAAACACTTTCTTCCCATGCAATTCCCAGTTATGACAAGTTGACAGTTAAAACTCACCTATACAGAGGTACATTTAATGAATCTGTTAAACTGCACATGAAAGTTCTATAAACTTTATTATTTATAAAATAAGTGAATGTCACACTGGGCTACATGAAATTAGGTACAGTATCATTAATCATTTATGAAGTTAAATACTACACAACTAAAACAAAAGCTTACCAAACATATTTTATTATGAACTAATAAATATGTTAATATCAACACTAACACAATTATGGCCACTTAAATCAGTGTTGCTCTGAGAATCAGCTGGTTACTGCACCACAAATTTGCATTTCATTTAGTGCACCTGTGTTAGTTATTCCGAGGAATTAGTGGTTTGTGGTTTGCTGTTGTTTTGTTCCTTTTCATTTTTCTCCACTGAAGTCACAAGAGAACATTCAGTTACACAAGAATGGACTGGGTTTTTCCCTGATGCATCTTCTATTAACTGTCTCCCCAATCCTCTTCTCTTTTTATTGGTTGCAAAGTTAAAGCAGTGTCCAAGCAAGACTCACAATCATGTGTGATCACTGGCCTATGATATGATTTCACCCACAATGTCCAAGAACTTGACTCAGAATTTGTCTAATCCCTCTCTTTCTCCTTCCTTCCCTCCCTCCTTCTTTATCCTTCTCTCTCTCTCTCTCTCTCTCTCTCTCTCTCTCTCTCTCTCTCTCTCTCTCTCTCTCTCTCTCTCTCTCTCTCTGTGCACATGTGTGTGTATTTCTGTGTGTGTATGTGTTTCTGTTTGTGTGTTTCTGTATGTGTATGTGTGAGTATCTATGCAAACATATCCATACTTGCACATATAAAGGCCAGAAGCTGACCCTGAGTATTTTAGAACATTTTTCGAGCCAGGCTTGGTCATAGAATCTGAAAGTCTTTTATAAATGAGAAGAGATGATCACTGAGCTGCAGAGGATCTGCTCTCTGTTTCTTGTCTCCCCATGCTGGGATTAGAGGCATGCTCTGCCAGACTTTTTATGTGGGTGCTGGGATTCTGAACTAGTGCTTGAATAGTAAGCATTTTTTCCACTGGGCTCTCTCTCCAGTGATCCAAAATAGAATGTTTGTAATACGGAACTTCCATATATATGTGAAAGAATAAAA
This sequence comes from Micromys minutus, assembly GCF_963924665.1. Taxonomy (NCBI): domain Eukaryota; kingdom Metazoa; phylum Chordata; class Mammalia; order Rodentia; family Muridae; genus Micromys; species Micromys minutus. The sequence continues at coordinate 125,310,439 of NC_137969.1, forward strand.
CACTTTGGACAAATTTAGAAGTGCTACTATGAATTTTTCTTTCTTTGGGCAACATTTCTTTCTTTGCACACATTTCTTTGAACAATAGGGCAGAAAGTAGCCAAGCCTCTTTCATCATGCTTGGCCTTAAGCTTCTATTTCAGCTCATGTTAGTTTCTTACCTCTGGTTTTGTGCTTTTTACCACTCCCAGGACACCCTGCCACCATCTTTCTTGTACCTCAGGTCTTGCAATGTTTGAACTCTCTTTGGCCGTCAACCCTCAGTATTTTGAACAATGTAGACAGTCACATATTCACCGATTCAGGGACTTAATTTTTTATTTCTGGCAAACCAGTACTTATACAAATATTTTAGGAAATACTAAAAGAAAGATAGATTAGCATCTGACTTAATTTATTATAGGAATTATATTTAATCTACCCCAAATTCAAAAATCCCATAAACCATTTTCAAAAACAATAAGTACAAAATAGCACATACCATATATGTTCAAATATTATAAAGAGAGTTTGAAATGTTCCTGAATATGTGTTTTTAACAGAATAAAATAAAATAATCCCAAGAAAATAGCTTTAAATCTGGTCAGCCAAAAACCAAAGAAATGATAACACAGAGAACTATTGTGACAGATGACAAATTATGGTGATGTAGTCAACTAGACTAAATTATTAAAACAACAATATGCCACAGGTCTTAGCTACCAAAATGGGTATGGGTATATTTCATTAATATATTGTTAAGTGCTATGCACACTAGTAGAGTCAAAATTAATAAGTGATTTATGTAAAGCATTACTGTAAAATATCAGCAAATGTCTATATTTAATATACATGCTTATCAAGGGTACTCATTTGCTTCATGCTTTAAAGAGAAGCATATTCTCTTCTAGTCAAGGTTCTGGTGTTTGTTTGTTGATTTGTTTGAAATTTACATAAGTTTCTTCATTCATAGTGGATTCTCTACAAAGATCACACTAGGAAAATACTATATTATATAATGTAATAGTGTTTTTAATATTATGTAGATTATAATATAATATAGCCTTGTAACAAATGTATCACAAGGTTAACAGAAATTAAACAAGATTGGAGTACAGAATGCTCACCAGGTAGTATCCAGCTTGGCCTCTGTGGTTAACATGAGTCCCAGGCCAGCCAGAGCTACACATAAAGATTCTGTGTAAAACAAATAGAACCAGCAAAAGCCAGATATAAAGAATAAATTTAAGGGTTATAGATAGGAGATACAAAAGTATGAAATTATTACAACAAGCTAAATGATGCTCATCTGTTTTTGGACATTTTTAAATCTATATAAGCTAAAAAATTCAAGAAAGTTATGTTTCTATGATTTAATTTCAACAGGTTGTCACCATATTAAAAAGGGATAAGAACTTCAGCAAAGCTAGCAGTTCAAAAGTCAACCAGAATCAAACTTCATTTTGAGTCACTAATAAATTCTATTGCTAGATTTATTTAGATTATATTTATATTATTATACCTCAAAGTCTTGTAAAGCCTGCCTTATGATTTGAAGATCATTCTGTTTAGTTTTCTTCTTGATGGTTATGGCCTTAGTATCTAGTCTTTATTTCAAAGACATTTATTGGAGTGATATAATGCCAGATTATAAGAGGTGTGGTGTTTTGTATCTCTATAACTCATATCTTGATTATTTAAATTTAAACCTAGTGTCTTGTTTAACATAAATTAAGTAACTATTTCAACCAGTAATAGATTCTCTAAAAGGGAAGGCTAGGAACTAGTTGATTTACCAGCTGCTCCCAGTTACTTCTCAGCCAGGACAATGAGCACATGTGGTTGAAAGTAACGGAAAGCAAGCTGAAGGTTATTCATAGTGATCACCTTCAGGATTCAGAGAAAGGGTAAAACTGACTCAAATTTGAAATATGTACAGATACTGTTGTCACCTTCTGCTACAAAAAAGGACCTTGTTGTTCATGTTAAAACAGCAAAAAGAGAAGAAAAGTAACATGGGAAAGGCTGGATTGCCTTAACTACCAACTGCTCAAAATCTGAGATTTCATTTTTAATGCAGCATAAGCTCTCCCTCATGAAAAATATATTCTTATACATCTTCATGATTGCAAGTAGAAGTTTGGTTTGTAAACTAGGTTTTATGAACCATGAGCATAAACAGAAAGTGTATTTGCAAGAAGAAAACTTCGACTTGAGCTTAATCTCTCAAGACCTCAGCAGAAAAATTAATACATTTTGTATTCCAAAGAGTTCTGTAGTGAAAGTAGAGCTTAGATTATCCTAAGTGCCTTATCTTGGACACTACAATGACTTTGGTTCATTGTGGCCAATACAATGTGTCTTGATTAGGTCAAAACAGAAACTTCTGCTCAGACACTCTGAAAAAGAATAGACAAATTATGGCCAATTGAAGAAAAATGTCAGGACAACTCATAGAAATGAACAATTACTCCCATTATTTCAAAGTTCAGTCAGGCCTTATTAAAAATGATAACAGCAGAATTAGATATATCTAGGGAGTGACAGTGACAGCCAGGTTTATCTGATTAAGGCTGGGACCATCATGGTCGAACATAAGCTTTGCACCACAGACATTACAAACCAATCATTAAGAGTCAACAATGGCTAAACACCAAAGGAAGAATGACAAGTGACCCTGCTTTCGTTAGAACCAAGAACACTAGGATATAAAGTTACCCAGAACAGATGTTTTGTCTCCCTAGGGAGCTTCCAACCCACATTCTGTTTAATACACAGTAATCTCTGATTTTTCCCTATCAATTTCATATTCTTTAGTTCTTTGCTCCTGTGCCTTGCTGATTAAAAGAGTACACTACACACTAGTTCTCTGCCGACAATCAGCAAGTAAGGTGGCTTTTGGCCCATAAAATGTTTATCCCATAAAATTTTAAAATTAGTTTAACATGTAATTTTTTACATTATAAAAAGTACAACCATCCTAACATCAATGCAAACAACGACATGTTTCTCCTGATATGATTAAGAAAATAATTAGATCAATACTTTTATATTAAAATGCCATTATTATCCCTGTAGAGCATAATCTTGGCCTTTTACTTGACTTAAGCCCACAAGTTATCTTCATGATAAATACTAATATTAATATCTCAGTTGGAGAACTGTCCCCTGAATACACACTGCAGGTAAATAAATTATAGCCCAATTTTGCTTGGAAATACACTATTTTGTTCTAATGAGTATGTCCAATATCAAACAACGTAGGGCTGCATTAAGACTATAATTAAATTAATGCTTCTACATAAGAAAAGAGAGTAGAATGTCACATGAAGTTCTGTGGATCAACTGTGGAAACCATTAAAGAAAACAATGCTACTAATTGGGCTAAATATAAAACAAGTGAAACATTTTTCAAATGCTTGCTTTTACACTTTACATTGAATTCTTCATTAAGTAACTACAAGAGTGCAGTTGGCGGATGTAGGATCAATCTGAAACTCCCACTTGGCTCTTTAAAATGTAAGTATCCACCAACAGAAGATTATGTCCACTCTCGTAGCTTCAGCCAGGGGACAAAATTGATACAATGTTCACTCAAATATGATAAAAAACTAATCAGAATCCCAAAGATATATCAATAAATATATCTATGTATGCGTGTTTACTTTTTTTTGAAACCTACATTGATTCTAATGATGAGTAGCTGTGTCTTAAGTTGTATAATTTGTGATATGCATGCTGTTTTTAACCAAATATACCCAAAATTCTTAAAACAAGATCTGCATCTATTATTTCAGAGGGAAACAGCAAGCCTTTATAGTTTTTGCTATTATTACGTTCTTAACCAATTCCACTTGGAGACTAATGGCTTCCCTTGGTGCATGTTGCTTACAAACATTGATGATATATTTAAGGACGAAGTGACATTCAGGAGCCAAATAAACTCAAAAAGTATAAGTACCCTGGCTTCCCTGCTGTGCTTACCTATCTGGATATAGTATCAAAACAAAACTTCATAGTCCAAGATACTGAGTCCACCTTCTTGCAGAAACTTGTCCCTCCTCTAGCACAATCCTCTTTCTACCCTTGAGCCATTGTTATTTCTAATTTAGCTTTACTTTTATTTTCTTTTCAAATGTGAATTTGTGTCACTAGATGAGAATAAAAAAAAAGAGAAAGAAAAAAGCAGTGCTAAAGGCTGTCTCTTTTGTTACCTCCAACACTCCGCATGATCTAGTAACAGCTTCAGGTTCTCTTCTCAATGTGATTTTCAAAATTGCATGATCCTTAAAGAACAAAATTTATGGAAGTGGATATAGGCTTGTGTTTATGGAGAATAGAGTTAAATTTGGGTGCAAAGCTAGGGAAGAGAAATCCTTCCTAATGACAAGGATTTGACAGTTTAATCAGGTGTGACGTAGGGATGGGGAGGCAGGATTTCAGGAGGAAGCAAGAGAGGCCTTGTCTAAACCAATGGAATGTTTGAAAGCATGGAATGAATGTTGAGCATAAGAAAATTGTCGAAAAATAAACAAAACAAACAAACTAAAGCAAACCAGACTGCAGCATTCCTGGAATGCTCTGTCAATTAGTAGAAGGGGATACTAGGGAAAAAAAATGATGTCCTGAGTCCAAAAGGTACCATGGATCTTAAAATGAAAAATAGTATGTCAAATCACACTGTGTAACTTGTAACAGATTAGAATATCATGTTTTGTTTTTGTTTTGTTTGTGTTTGTTTTTAATTTCTGAATGTCCCTTTTGGAAGCAAGATTTGAGTGCATCACCATGGCTTCAGTCTTTGAAGCATTTCTACTAGCATGAATAAACTTGGCTGTGGCTTGATACAATCTATCTAATTTGTCCATATCAGTCTGTTCAAGATCCAGTCACCTGGCTTGTCATCCAAAGCATAATAACTGATCTATGCGTTTGGGTGTAAAAGCCCAGAATTATTTAGCACTATTGTGTGTTAGTACCTTGTTGTTTATTAAGCAAACATGAAATCTGAAGTTATTATCTATTTCCTACCAAAATCTTAGCCTAATGGTTCCTTCTGGTTTATCCAAGATACAGTAGAAATGATAGCTCAGAGTAATGGAAATGCTTGCTCTGAGCTGTGGTTATCTTCTGTCCTTTGTTAAGAATATGATATTTCTCAGCTTAAACTCTCTAAGAAAATAATTAAAATACTTATATAGATTGTGCATATATTACCAGATATAATGCTTTGGGATAAAAAGGAACTTTTGTTGTGTATACTAATTAATGTATACTAATTTTCTTTCCTTGTGTGTTATTCTATGAATGTGTCACATCAGATAGGATTATATATCTTGAATGTATCTCAAACTATAATGCCTGTAATTTCCCTGTTTTAGTTTTCACTATTATGAGAATGCATGAGGATTCCCCAATACATTCTCATCAGGGAAAATCCACCTGATATGTGATAACCTACATCATATTCTTTTTCAGACACTCTCCTACAAATTTTCATATAAAACCAAAACTTGTTATGGAGATATTTGTTAAATATATGGATCCTGTATACTACTTTATACATTCATTTTTCTGTATCTTTTTCAGAAGATTGTGTGTGTGTGTGTGTGTGTGTGTGTGTGTGTGTGTGTGTGTGTATACATCACATGAGTGCAAACACCTGTGGCCAAAATAGGGTGTTGAATTCTAGGAGTTACATAAACTTATGGCTATGTGGGTGCTGGAAATAGAAACAGGGTCCTTTATAAGAGAAGTATGTACTCTTCATCACTGATCCATGTGCCTAGTCAGTGTTTCATTCTCAGAAAAGCAAATTCTGAAGTGAAAGTCATTATTCACACTGACTGATATGAAGGTATAAATAATGGAGCTTATAGCACAGTATCTATCATAGAAGATTCTGTGCATAACATTATCCATGGGCAAGCAAGTTAACAAGTCTAGCCGATTACTTAGTGTGGATAGAAGGCTACTTTGTCAATGTATGGCATTTCCACAAAAGGTAATATCAGGTTTTGATAATCACTTTTCTATGTCATTGATATTAAATGCAATCAGGATGAATCTGGAGGACTGTGTCATAATTTAAATTAACAAATATTGATTTACTGTCATAATTGAGTATCAGACTTAGGGATAGCTGTCAATATCTGCTCTTCATTTCCAGCCAAAACTGTCTACTCCTATCCAAGTTCCTTTTCAGTCACTTAGAACATTGATCTATTTGCCAGTAAACTGGAGTTTCCTCTTATTTTAAATTCAGATTTTTTTTCAATATCTCAATATCTCACTTTTACTTTGCTCCCTAGTCAAAGAGAAATCTTTTTCTTTTTTTTTTTTTTTTAAGGAGAAATATCTCCACTAAATGCTGTTTTTCTCTTGTTATAATTCAGATTTGTCCAATATTGTAATTTTATTTTGATCCTTTTTCAAAGAGACATCTTCTTTTAAAAAGAAAAGAAAACATCTCCACATTTACTATTTTCTTCATCTGTTCCCATTTATGTTTAATGAGCAAGATAATTTAGATATTGATCTTGAAATTGAAGGGGGTTTTGTAGTTTTTGTTTGTTTGCCTGATTGCTCCTTTGTTTGTTTGTTTTGTTTTCTTTCTTGGAATGCTTTATAGGAAAGGGGATGTAGAGACTCCTGTGTTCAGCACCTAGAACAGGAAAACAGGTATGGGCTGCCAAGAAATGGAATCCTCTTGGACTGCATAAATAAATCACATCTGAAGCTGCTCCCATGGATGCCTCTGCTGCTGCCTTTATTCATCAAGTCCATAATTGATACCCTTATTATTATTATTTCTTTTTGGAATTATGAGGGGAATACTTCATCTATAACAGAGCCTGGGGTGGAGGAGAGATAAGGAGGGATTCAAATCTGGAGGTCTTAATGGTTAGCCAGCAAAAAAAGTCCATCCCCTGTTGCAGGGAAAGGCATTAACTCAAGGGAATAAGGAAGGGAGAAATGAAGGAAGCTACTTAAATGCAGCATAATTTTAATATAGATAGTTCTTTCTTTTAAAATACACTCTGTCATCTGCTGTTATCAAAATAAAAGAAAACAGGAAAGTTTATATATATATATATGAAGGAGCACCTTCATTGAGGAAATGGGAGCAGGAGAGGAGGAGATTGGGGGAAAGGGGACACATCTGAAAGGTAAATACAGAGAATATCCCAAAAAACATAAAACAAAAATAACAACAACAACTAAAAAGAAATTCTGGGGTTTTATTTCTTTTATTGTACTCATAAAGGTTTAGAACACACGTTGAGGAAATACTGTGCTGGCATCAGTATCCCTTGTGGTAACCTTGAATGTTATCAAAGCATCTAATATTAAAGGAGAAACTGTTGGAATTTCTTCCAAACCCAGAGGAAGGACTTAAGAGGGTCAAGAGATGTCCCTGTTAAAATGATATACCTCTTCTAACAATCTGAGAATAATCATTTCTTTAAATGTTAAGTAAGACCACTATGCAATTAGAAACATAAAAGTATTTTAATAAAAGCTAATGTAGAGAAAATTGGATATAGTACTACCTGAAGACCCAGCTATTCCACTTCTGGGCATATACCCCAGAGACACTTTAATACACAACAAAGATATATGCACCACAATGTTCATAGCGGCTCTATTTATAATAGCCAGAAGCTGGAAGGAACCCAGATGTCCTTCAGAAGACGAATGGATACAAAAATTGTGGTACATATACACAATGGAATACTACTCAGCCACCAGAAACAATGACTTAACCAAATTCTTAAGAAAATGGCTGCATCTAGAGAAGATCATCCTGAGTGAGATAACCCAGTCACAAAAGAACAGACATAATATGCAGTCACTGATAGCGGGATGCTAACCCCAGAGGCTTGCACTCCCCCAGAAACAACTCACAGACTGTATGAAGTCCAAGAAATAAAGAAAACAAAAAATATACATATATTCACAAAACAAGAAGACTTTGACTATTTCCATGTTGCGTTTTGTTTTGCATGTACTTTACGCTTATTGCAACTAGTACGTTTTCAATGCATACTGTCAAGCCCTTGAAAAAAATCAAGTACTGACTAAAAAACATATTCACATGGTTTTATGTAAAATTTATTTTAATGTCTGAAAAAACAGTACTGACAAAAATGTATAATTTTAAGCAAAAAATGTTTAAAATCTTTACATTTATCTTTGTTTTGCAAAATAAAGTCGTTTAAAAATAAATAAATAAATAAAACCTCAAAAAAAAAAAAAAAGCTAATGTAGGAAGACTAAATATTACATATGGCAAAATTGTCCTTGCAGGTGCTGGTATGTTTATAATGAGCTAACTGATACTTCCAGGTAAACATATAAACATGAAAGTGGTATACGTGGAGCATATGTAACTGTACTTCTTCCTCATTTCTGTGGTGGGTCCTCTGACATTCCTACAAGCCATGTGCAGATGGGATCCTTCATACCAATCCTTGTCGCCATTTTTTGTAGTTTCTGTTGTTTGTCTTGATGATGATTGTTAATTTGGAAGTATGTTGTACTCTCATTGCATTACTGTTTTAAATCTTCCTAATGTCTAAAATTTTTCCCATGTAGTTATTGTGTACCAGTCAAATAAATCAACAATAACCAAAACAACTCATAGAGAGATGTAATCACTTTTTAAAGGAACACTTTACAAAAGGTCAAATAGAATCTAAGTTCTTCAGTGATATCTACGTTTTCAAACTGTGTTCTGACAACATAGCACACTAACCTGACCAGCCAAACTTGAAATATGTTAACATGCCATGCTTAGCAAGGAAATATAGCAGTTAAAAAATTAATGGGATGATTAAAAACACTTTGTGAAACACATTGTGATTAACTTCATGTTCCACCTGGGCATTCATCCAAAAATATAAGATAAAATTGCCATTTTACATGTCCACAGTATATAGAATACACTTAAAAGTTGTAAACTATCCATAAAGACAGTTCACACAATACAGAAAATACAACTCTGTTGAGGGAGGAAGCGAAGAAGGTATAAGTGTGAATGAGGTCTGATTCTGTGTCCTAGAAACTATGAGGTAATTGTGTAAAAGGTGGACATTTTAGAGTTTACAATAGAAAGAAAACAAATTAAGAGGAATACATTAAAAATATTAGTTTTAGCCAGGATAAAACTTAGAAGGAGTAACATACGCAGATGTTGGCAAAGATTTTTTTCCTGTCCTGTTTAGGTAGCTCAAGTGTTCTGACCACAGTTATTAAAGATTCTGTCTACTTTCTGGCTTATCTTACACCTAATAATAAGAAGTCATCCTTCTTTCCTTCCTTCCTTCCTTCCTTCCTTCCTTCCTTCCTTCCTTCCCTTCCCACCCCTTTCTCCCTAACACCCTCTCTCTTCCTATCACTATCTTGATCTCACTCTGTGCTTGTTCGTGTGCGTGTGTGTGTGTGTATGTGTGTGTGTGTGTGTGTGTGTGTGTGTGTGCCTGTGTGTGTGTCTGCGCACTCATGTGCCTGCACACAGGCATGTCCATAGGTCTCATTTTCACAGCAAAAGCCTCCACCACAAGGCTTTTACTGAACCCCTTTCATTTTACACATAATTCCTGTAGCAACCATAATTCCTAGCAGCCTTCTTTCATCCCTCAAATTTCTGGATTCATAGGCGTGCATGTGACCATGCCTATCTTTGTAGGTGGGTTCTGGAATGCAAGCTCAGGCCTCAGCTGGTACAACAAGCATGCTTACACACTGAGCTATGTCTATAACCCCAAGAATTTTTATATGTTTTTGAATAATATTGGAAATAATAGCTAAATAAGCTATCGGTAATAATAAAGTAAATTTCTTCATCATAATTTCTTTGTAAACTTACTGATATTTCATCAGCTGAGGTGAATAGTATGGTTCATGTAACTCAGAGGCCATCTGCAATCAATCCAAGTCATTTTGCCCTCCTTTGTACCTTCTCTAGTAGTAAAGTGCCATAAAATTCAAGCACTCAGCATAATTTAATCATTTTATGCAAATATATTTTATTTAGTTAGTTACTTAACACACTCTCTCTCTTTTGGGGGAGGGTTGTATACCTGAGACTTAATTCATGCAGATTTGGAAGTGAATTTATATGCAGTCCTTATCTTTCTTTACACTTAATTAAAATTCCAAAGACCATTGTAAGTAACTCAACATTAATCATGAAATGCAAATGATCAGAAGGACAGATGAGAAATACATTTTATATATTTTAGAACCTGAATTTACTTCTCCTTGAAGTACATTTGAGCTAATGCTGCTTGCTTAAGACTTGGGTAGTAAGATCTAACATTTCCATGCATGTTAGTCAACGACAATGACCTTGAATGTTTTCTTTATGTTTAATAAAATATTTCATTTATAAATAGGGAAACCTAAATACACAAACCATAAATGTAATATTGTGAAGGTCTATTATCCAAGGTTTTTGTATACACATGCAAATCCTCTACAAAACTACAAGATCCATACATACTCTATGGATTTTTACTTTCAGGGACAGAGTAAGTCGTGACTAGCCTGCTCCTATGGTGCTTTCTCTCTCGCTGCCCCGTTTTTATACACTGCCATCCTTGTTGATACAGGAATCTCTCCTGAAAATTCTGTACTTTTATTAAGAAAATATAGAAACTACTGAGGAAAAAATTAATGATGTCTGAAGGAAAGTGGCAGTACAGTTTGCACTAATGAGTGGTTTCTACTAGCCTGAAGTCTACAGGAGACTGAGGCTGATTAAGTATTGAATATACTTTCTCAAATCGCCAGGGGTACAACTGGAAGAGAAAGAAATCATATTATTCCTTTAAATTCAATTGTTCACCGTGAACAAAGGTTAGTGGAGCACTCTCTGTGGAATCATTTGAGGAAAGTTGTTATAAGTACTAAGAATGTATAGACTTAAAACACAGTATTAGTTAGAAAGCTACAGATTTTCCAAGCACAGTAAGAAATTATTTTAAATTACTATGTAATAGAGTCTTTGACAGAAGATGCTTTTCATCTTCAGAGTTTGGGGCAAGACTACTGCATAAAGACTCCATGAGGGGTATGAGAAAGATATTGTTAGAACAACTCATGGGATATGAAGTAGAAAGTAAGAGTAATTGCACAAGGTGCACACTAGAAAGAAAATATGTCAAATATCACAAAAATTAAATTGTATAACTATCAATGAATAGTGAAGAACATAGTAAAACAACTTTGAACACTTAATTCCTTCTTTACAAAAAATTCACTTATTTAAACTTATACCATTATAGAACCAAACAGGATTGTTAATAATAATAATAACAATAATAATAATAATAATAATGAATTATGCATAATTATACCCTCCTATATTTATAGATTGATGCTTAAGCCAGTTGTCATCAAAAAAGCTATATCCACCAAATACTGAAAACAAATGGAGAGACACACAGTCAAACATTAGGCTGAGCCCAGGGAATCATGCAGAAGCAGGGTAATGAAGATTATCAGAACCAGAAGGGTCAGGATGCCACAAGAAAAACTACAGAATCAACTTATCTGGGTAATTAGGGGCTCACAGAGACTGAACCAACAACAAGGATGCTAGCATGGAACTGACTAGGGCCTCTGCCTTAATATTACAGATGTGCAGGTCATGCTTCTTGTGAGACTACTAACAGTGGGAGAAGGGGGTGTATCTGACTTTTTTGCCAGTCCTTCTCATCTGTCTTGTTCAGCATTAATGCAAATGGGAGCACCTACCTATTCCAACTTGTTATACTGTGTTTCTTTAACATCCATGGGAGACCTGCCCATTTCCGAATAGACATGAATGACAAGTAGGGGGCAGGGCCATAAGAAAGGTGGCAGGGAAGGGACTGAAAGGAGATGATGGAGGAGAAACTAGTGTCAAAATGTAAAATAATAATAATAATAATAATAATAATAATTTTAAAATTCAAAAATATAATATTAAAGGTCATTTACAAACCTATTTATTTGAGCAGGAACCTTTAGCACAATGGTTTGAAGTATAACTTTCTAAATACAAGAAGTAAAAAAAGATGTACTATAGTATTTAATACATCTATTTAATTGTTCCCTTTTGTGATTTGACTTAAAATAACCTAATAAAATCAGTACAAATGTTACACTTGCTATATCAATTAAAATTAATCTTAGAATTTTTATATGCAGTTTACTTACCTATGCCAGAAAAGCATTTCTGTGCAGGGCAATAATTTAACCAGGATGCTACAGGGATTCTAAATGCATTGATTTATCAGGTCGACTAAAAACATCATTAATTTTTAGTGTTTCTTTGATACCTGTCACCATGGTAGCAAAGCATAGAGCTATTAGGAGAGATGTTTTTAAACCAAAGCTCCTTTGCCTAACCCCTTTTTCTCTTCCGCTGCAAGTCAGATCAAAAATTAGAAAGTGGAGAAAAGTGTGTTTTTTTTTTTTATTATTATTCTAAGGTGAAAGGGATCATTGAGAAATAATTTTGAAATATCTCTGAAATTGTAATTCATGAGCTCGAGTTGGTTTCTAGGAGTAAATATCTGGAGCTAGGGAATCTGCCTGCAAATGGGTACATCAAACAATAAAAAGACAGAGACTACAGTAGAGGTTAACACCAGCTAGCAAAGAAAGAGACCAAGAAGAATTAAAACACGGTGTTGTCAGAAGAACCAGAACAGAGAAGAAAGATGATTAAAAGAAAAAGAAACTACATGAATATTTTTGTAATAATTTCCCAATAATTTTCCATCCTCCTCCATCTCTCTTCAGTGTAAATCTCCCAGGAATATAAAAAGTACATGTCATAACAAGTTGCACTAAGACTGGGCACAAACCATCATATCAAGGCTGGAAGAAGCTAACCAGTAGGAAGGAAAGGGTCCTAGGACAGGCAAAAGAGTCAGACATACCCCCACACCCATTGCTAGTAATCCCCCAAAATCACTACATTACACAACTATATCAGATATGCCACAAACCTAGCTCAGACCCATATAGCATTCCTAGTTCTTGCTTCTGTCCCTGTGTGCCCCTACGAGCCCTGGTTAGTTAATTCTGTGGGTCATGTTCTTATGGTGTCCTTGACCCTCTGGCTTCTACAACCCTCCCTGCCCTCCTCTTCAGAATTCCCAGACCTCTAATGCTTAGCAGTAGGTCTTTGCATCTATCAGTTGCTAGATGAAGCCTCTTTGATGGTGATTATGGATACAGCACAGTGAGTCAAAAACGCAGGACAAATAGATAGGAAATTTGGAAAAAGATTATCATTGGTGAAATAGATGATCTCCAGGCTTTATGATAGACTTATGAGAAGGGGCAATTGATAAGTATCTCTGGGACGCATTTATTGTTTTATGATTTGAATGCTAGTAGGCTTCATATGATCCAGAAAATGGCCCTCCCACCTAAACACACATAAACACACCAACTTAATATGTTACAAAGTAAAGCAACAACAATAGCGAAATAGACATGCATTGAGTGGTTGGCATCATTGGAGTATAGGAGAGAAGTTACGGTAAAAGAATGTTGAAGGTAGATATGATTATATTACTTGTATGAAATTCTCAAAAACAAGGAAAAAGTGTAAAATGTGGGAGTTAAAAGGGAATCCCTATTTATCTTTCCCAAAAGTTTTCTAGTCCTATGTATGTTTTAAAAATATATTTTACTCATGTTACTAAACACAAAATATTTATCTGTGAGACAAAGTACTGCACAACATCAAGGAAATATCATATTATTAATTGCCACTGATACCAATACGATTGTCTGTCTCTGAATAAAAATGGAGCTTAAAGTCCACAAAGAAAAGACATAATAATTTAACAATTTTGAACATTTTAAAGTTTTGCATATGAATTTACCAAAATGTGATACATAGCTTTTAAGAATAATGACAAACTTAAAAAGCACAAAAATCCAATCCAAATAACAAAGACGTATGAAATATAGTATATCTTAAGGATAAAATATAAGAATCATAGTAAAAGGTGCCTTAGGAAAGACATGGGACAGACCATATCTTCAAACTGGCAATGATTAATTTTATCAACTTTTTTGAAGGACAGATTATTTACAACAGTACTAGAACCTTCAATATACATACCAAGGGACCTAATAATTCTAACCTCAAGTTTCCTCCAAGGAATTAATCAGAAAGGGACAAATGAAGTATGTGCAAATATATCCATTTTAATGGTATATACTAGTGGAGAACTCTAAGTTACACAGGTCTATTACAGAAGATGCTATTAAATAAATCATTCCCACATGTTAGAACATTTCACCAGGTAAACCTCACAACAGCTGCTATAAGACACCTTGGCAAGAAAATACTTTGTCACATATTAAATATGTGTGGTGGTTTAAATAGGTATGGCCCTGATTGACAGGTGCATTTAAACGCTTGGGCCATGAGGAGTAACCCTATGAGAAAGTGTGGATTTGTTGGAGGAATTGTGACACTGTGGGGTAGGCATCGAAAGCTCCTGTGCTCTCACTCTACCCAGCATGGAATCCAGTGTCTTCATAGTTGCCTTGGGATCCAGATATAGAACTCCGGGCTACTCCAGCACCATGTCTGTCTATGCACTACAAGGCTGACATCTCATCCCAATTGTGATTTATGAGAAACTTCCCAATGGCTGTCACCATACTCCATTATAAGCTCCAAGCACACAGAAAGCCTCTCTTTTTCCTTAAGATTAAATTCCCTACCCAGACCCTAAAACCAAGAAGACATTCAATAACCCATTTATCGAATGAAATTATAAACCTATCAATCAATACCAAGGCATAGAGAAGTTTTAAAACTCTGTCCTCCATTACCAGAACCACCTTAGCATATGAGGCTCTGAAGCTTACATCACTCATTAAGTATAAAACAAAGAACCACTACTGACTGACGGTTGCTGGCTTTATGAGGAAGGCCTTTTAATTCACAGGAAGAAAGAAAAGGAACACAAGAAACATAAAGGAATTTCTCCCCAGAATCTCTCAGTATTAAACTTTCATTCTGTCTTCACATATATGGAAACTAAATTAATACTGCTTTCTACTCCATAATCTAAAAACATTCAAAATCTCCAATATATTATCTCCCTCCCTCCTTCCCATTCCCTCCCCATCCTTTCTTCCTCCTTCTCCTCCTACTCCTCTCTCTCTCTCTCTCTCTCTCTCTCTCTCTCTCTCTCTCTCTCTCTCTCTCTCTCTCTCTCTCTCTCACACACACACACACACACACACACACTCATTCTCTCTCCCCCCTTTGACTACTCATGCAGAAGCTAATCAAATAGTTCTCGCTATGGAATTTTACTACATAGCACATGGTACAAGTGAAACCTTTATCCACCCAAAGATATTCATGATTTATTTAAATATTAAAGGATCACTCTAAGTTGCTCTCTTAAAATGTAACAAAACATGAACTGGCAGAGAACCAAGAGAGTGTTTCTCTTCTGGGCACCTGTCAGTTGTTCTGTGGATACATTATGGATACATTGAATTCAAACACTGATACTGTTGATACAAGGATGTGAGATTAAGGATTTGTGTCAAAATGTTCACATACATCACAGCACATTTCTGAGCAGGTTCTTCAGCATCTGCTTTATATTTTTCCAAAGGCAAATCCTATTGTAAATCAGTTAGGCCATGGAATTGAACCAGTTATTCCTATAGCTTTGTGTATCAAATCCTTTTCGATGACATTAAGGGGAAGTTCACATCTGAGTTAATGAATGATATCTAGTTAACAGGTAGGGAATGGAATGCTGTGCATCCATTTTAGTCCAGAGTATAAGAGCAAGTTTTGAAGTATGTTTCTATACAAACTAACAAGTAAAGAGGTAAATTCAAATATAATTTATAATGGCTTCCATTAGCTTTCCTCTTACCACCTAAGATGCTCAAAATCACTTGTGTTCCATGAAGAAATTTCAAGCTGTATGATGACGCATAAAAAGCTCAATGATGACAATTTTGGGGAAAAGATTGAGGTTTCTATCATCCTTAAGAACACACACCTGCAGAAAATTTTCCTTCTGCTGCCTATTACTCTCTGCACCAAGTTGCTTCTAGCTTAATGTTTACACTTGACTGGCCTTTGGTGAAACAGCAGTTGAGATACTACTCAACCCTTCCTGTCCCTTTTGGTTGGAAAGTTACATGCCAGCTAGTCATTCAAGATTTCTACTTCATTTGAATAGGAACTGAGCTCATGAAAACATCTAGAAGGCCAGGAATGAATGGATTTATTTTCACTTAACTGGGGACTGATAGGGCACTCATTAACACAGAAAACTCTACAATGAGAAGAATATACATTAAAAGAGAAGAGACTTCCTGTACTATCATCTTCTATATTTGATTAAACATATATGATGGGTATCATATGCCTACATGTAGATCCCTACAACATAAGTCCCTAGGCATGTTTTCTGCATTCCAAGAAGGTGACCTAAGTATGACTCATAGGTCAAAGAAAGCATAGACATGAAGTAGAAAGACTGTAAGAAGTGGAAGACCAGGAACTTTGTGGTGAGATTGTTTTCTAGCAGAACATGGACCTACATGTATTATGTCTCTCCAGTACGATTCTCTGAATCTGAGCTGAACAAAGTTGTCTCTACTACTTCTTCAATTATTCACAAAAAGAAACACGAGGAGCTATTTTCTGTTATTAAACACATATTATAACTTAAAGACATGTAACTGAGGAGTAACTATTATTTACAATAGATGCTCTTCTGTATTTTGAAATGAATTGCTTTTTCAAACTTGAATATGTCAGTTTAGTGACGTATGCCAGAGGTCATGCTATTGATTCCTGCCATTGTATGGCACACACTGTTTATCTTATCAGAATTTCAATTGGCCTAAAGTCTTTCAGATGAAGTTATTCTTTATATGATATTTAAAAAAGTTGGGACACAAAAACAGTTTGGTTATATATTAGAAGACATTATTATCTTGTCTAGTTATAACTCTCAGGAGATCTGACTAGTTAAAATTTAGCAAGTCAGAGTTAGTTTTATCGACATAATGACTCTCTTCACACACACACACACACACACACACACACACACACACACATACACATACACACACACAAACACACACATGCACACGCACACTCTCACGCACAGCTGCTTACAGTGCTTATGTGTTCTACAATACTTCCAGGACCAGGATATTCCAGGATTTTCTGTTCTGAGATCTTAAAAAAGATTTCTTCTTGCATTGTATTCTCCTTGCATTCTCATAGTTGACAAAAAAATCACAGCCCAAATATGATGCTTTCTTTTAAAGTACAAAAAGAAATGGAATAATTGTCACAAATCTCAATTATCATTTACCTTTACAGGAAAAGCAGAAACTTCCAAGCAGTATTGTCTCTCACGTGTATGTCAATCATGTAGGCTACCACTGAGTCAAACAACCAGCTGTATTTGGAAGAGGAGTTTGGAATGTTTATTTTCTAGCTTCAGGTTCTGAGACAGTTAAGAGTGCAGGACACGAATGTCAAGTTAGCCAGCTGACAGGATTGTCCACTGTGTTAGCATTTTCCAGGAGACGATGGATGGTCAGATATTATGTAAGTTTTGTTCACAGGTGTGTGTGTGTGTGTGTGTGTGTGTGTGTGTGTGTGTGTGTGTGTGTGTTTATGTGTGGGAGTATGGGGGGTGTATATGTATACGAGTGTATACAGGCCTATGAAAGCAAGCGTTGTAGCCAGACGTTAATGTCTATTACTATTCTTCATTGATCTCCACCTTATTATTTAGAGAAAGTTTCCTTCCCTGAATTCAGAGATAAATTGCTATTTCAGCTAGACTGCCATGGCTGGTCAACAAGTCCTTCTTTTTCTGAATGCATCAATCCAGGGCAAGGTTTCCAGTCTTATACAACAGAGTCAGAGATCTATGTACACACTAGTGATGCAGATTCGGGTCCTCTTGCTTTTGCAATGAATACTTTAGGACCACATTCTCCTTAGCCAGGTTCAAACATCAAAGCTACAAAAGCCTGTGATGAGTTGTCTAGTAAAGAAGCCCGAAAAGCAAAATGAAATTCAGAGTTAATTCGTGATAACCAGGATATCAAGTATATTTATCCAGATCTGGGTCTCAAGTCCATGAGTTGGATCCACAGTGTTCCTAGGCAGTTTGAGATTGCCTCAGTCAAATAACAAAGTAACTGTTCCTGACTCAGGTTTTTTTATTCAAGTCCTCAAGGAATAGAAAATTTTTTTTTTCCTTTTTGTTGTTCAGTCTGAATTTTCGAATACCAATGTATTGCATACTTAGAAATAATGGCCTACTACTTATCTGCTAGTACTTACTTAATTTAGCCAAGTTGACAAATGGAGCAAGTTATTGGAGAACATTGACACCATGCCCTGGATTTTGTATGTCCAAAGTAGAGTCTATTGCTTGGCTCAGTAAATGTTTGATGAAAGGATGAATGAAATTAAAAAAAAAAAAAAAACAACTTGAAATTCATGGAATCTTTTTAAGTATGTTCAGAAGATATAAAATTATTGAAATTATCTAATCAAATATTTAAAAACTAATAAAGAGCATATACCAATGTGTCAGGTGATCTCAATCCTAAAATGTGTACATATAAATATAGCTAAAAAGAAACATCACAATTTTTAAAGTAAATTTTTCATGAGGTAGTGTTGTGAATTACTGCTGTCATGTCTTAGTATATTAGCTCAAATGAGTAATAAGTTTATAGCTCAAAGTTACACTAAGTGTGATATGAAATGAATATGTAGGTTTGTTAACCATAGGAGAGCACATACTTTGTTCTTTTCATTTTAATTATAATTTGGTGATATTAAAATTTTGATTTGTGCTTCAGCTTTGCTTTTAATCCTTATTCTGCCCATCCTTACCTGAGATAATTTATGTAAAACTTAGAACTGACATTCTATACCAGTAGCCAATCTTCACTACATCACACATACACACACACACACATGCACACACACACACACTCTGCACTACCCACACTGTACTGGCTGGTTTTGTGTGTCAATGTAACACAAGCTGGGATCATCACAAAGAAGGAACCTCCGTTGAGAAAATGCCTCCATGAGATCCAGCTGTAAGGCATTTTCTCAACTAGCGATCAAGGTGGGAGGGCCCAGCCTATTGTGGGTGGTGCCATCCCTGGGCTGATAGACCTGGGATCTATAAGAATGCAGGCTGAACAAGCCAGGGGAAGCAAGCCAGGAAGTAACATCCCTCCATGGCCTCTATATCAGCTCCTGCTTCCTGACCTGCTTGAGTTCCAGTCCTGACTTCCTTTGGTGATGAACAAAAATATGGAAGTGTAAATGGAATAAACTCTTTTTCTCCCCACTTGCTTCTTAGTCTTGATGGTTTTTTTTGCAGGAATAGAAACATTGACTAAGACAAATTGGTACCAGCACAGTGGGATATTCCTGTGACAACTTGACCATGTCTTTGGAGAAGACCTTGAAAGCACTTCAGAACTTTGGGCTAGAAGAGCCACTAGGTGTTAAAAGCTCTGTGGGATGTTCTGTAGGAGCTTGGAAGATAATGTAGAGAACAAGGCAAATAATGGAGGCCTTGCTTGTGAAATTTCAGAGAGAATATTAAAGACTCTTATTAGGGCCATTGCTGTTTAGATTGTGAAAATTCTGTGGTATTGGTTAGCTGGAGCTGAAGAATCAGCTGTGATTAACAAGATACCAGAACTAGTAAAGTGAAACCTTTGCATTGCTGGGACTATTGATGCTGGTCAGCTGGAGGTAAGAAATTAGTGTTGATTAAGTTGAGACCAGCATCACTGAGGTGAGATCTTCTGGGAAGTGTTTTCTGAGAGCACAAAGAGGCTGTGTTCCAGTGACAGCTAAGGTTGTACCTTGTGCTGTGGCTGAAATAAAATCATGGGTTAACTGAGTGATACTCTGCTGGTGCTTAACCTATGTTACTGTCTTCATGCAGGCAGATAGGAAAGTAATAGCATCCACCTTCATGAAAGAGGTAATTGGAGAGCATACTTGGACCACGGAAACAGCTGGCCCATAACAGGAGGAAAAGAAACTGTGGAACATCCCATACAGAACTCTCCATTGGTAGGTGGACGTTCTGATGGCAGGTTTCCATCTGGACACTTAATTCACAAGCCCATTCCAAGTTGCAACAATTTCCAGATTAATGAAATTGCATCAGCCTTTCAGCAACATCTTAGCAGATGATTTACGGATGCACTCCCAGGCAAAGTTCTGTGCAGTAATTTATGCTTCTGCAAATCAGCTCAGATTTCATATGCACTTTTTCAATTCCCTTAAAAGCGAGAGACATGATTACAAGTTGTAGCCTTAGTACAGAGAAATAACTCCACATTATCTCTCGCTGTGGCAATCTATAATAAAATCCCAGCTGTGCCAAACCCACATGGTAGGTTTTAGCACCTCATTCAAAACACAGAAGGACACTTTTCTATCTAGAATGATTCATCCCTAGCAGATGCCTTGTCCCTTATGTAAAGTAGATTCAGACTCAAAGCCTTTTCTTGTACCAGTAAGGCTCAGCCTTCTTTCTTTATTGACTTATGCCTGACCACCAGCCAGCAGAACTATGACCTTTCCTGATTCCGTTTTTCATCCTCAAACCTGGCAAACTTGGGGAAAATTATTTTTTGGTTTGGGTCTCTGCCTTCCCGTGATCTTAAATTTCTCAAAAATCTTAAAGGTGTCATTTTTTATGTTGCTCATGGAGTGTGTCAAACAATAAGAGTGTGTCAGTGCTAAGTTATAGTAAAAACCTAAAGATCCAGAGCTAACTTCCAGTAAATTCTAACTGTGCCACTTGGTTCCTTAGAAACACACATAGCTAGTCCATTTATTTCTCTGTGTTCTCATTTTTAAAGTGGGATGTACATGCATGCCAACCTCATTGGGAGACCATGTAAATGAAATGACTTATACTTGAATCTTCACTGGGGATCTTTTCAGTAATAAGTGCAGAAAATTTTCTAACCATTCCAATTGTACTCCTGACTTTGTCCTTTAATATGAGAGTTTACCTGGTTATATATGAACATTGCAGAATGCATAATCAAGTTTCCTCTATACAAGTGGAAAATGGCTGTGATATGGGGTTTGGGAAAGTGGATGAATACTCTTCTCTTGGGCAGAATAGATAACAGAACGAGGGTAGCAGCACCCTTGGAAATCGGTTCAGGTATCTGCTTGGAGTACAAAAATCAAGTCCTGAGTAGCTCAAGCATAGCTAAAAGAAAATATGCAACTGCCAAGGGGGACCCAGAACTTGGTCCTACAACATATAAGCTGTGGGGTGAAATAAAACTATAGTGTAAGAATTGTTCTTCTGTGGGGGAATGAAAGAAGTAGAAATAGTCTGGGTTGTTCTTTCTATTTCCTTCTTTTTTTAGACATGGTTTCATTTACCCTTGCCTGAATTTAAGCATCTATATTTTTACCTCCTTTTACTAAGTTCTGAGATTGCAAGAATCAGCCACTATGTCTGACTATTTTGTACTTTGTCTTTTTTATTTATAATCTGGTATAAAACATACCTCCATTCTGGGCAGTCAATGGTGAAATGAAAAGTGGGGGTCACAAAGTAGATGTCAATATCTGGCTAAGGATCCAAAAGTCTGTTCTCTTGATATTTTGTTTCATCCCCTTTTTCACATCAAAGGATTCCTTATGTTACCTCACTAGAGAAGTCTTCACATCATTCTCCTCATCATATACAGACAACGTAAGAAAACAGGCATATTTTCCTTCATAGACTGACAACATTAGTGTGTGTGTGTGTGTGTGTGTGTGTGTGTGTGTTTAAGATATGTGTATGTGTATTAACTGAACCATTTGTAGCATGAGAGGCTAATTTGGAATAGAAACTACTACCTGTTACTGCATAATTTAATATTATCTTATTGAAATCAACTACGCATCACTACTGTGATGAGAATGACAAAACCTTGTCTACTTCCACTTATAAGCAAAAAACCCAGACAGTGTCTTACACATAAGTAAAATAAGAGTTCAGTGAATATGTAAAGCCCCGAATCACAAGAGTCAATGGTTATATTATTTTTCTGAAACTTCTATGTTCAGATCACACATTTTCAGTGTCCACTAGAAACAATAAAATTGTTGACCCAGCAAATAGTCATTTATAAGTATAGTTCTAGAAGTCAAAAATGTAAACTCAGTCCTACTGGACAAAAATGTAAGTTCAAATCAGGGCTGGTCTTCCTACAGCCTCTAGGGGAGAATATTTTATGCCCATAAATAAACTCTGATTTCCTTAAGCCTAGATACCACCATGATCATAATCTTCACCTTTATCCTTTCTTGTAATGTCATCTCATATCTCCAAAGCCAACTGAAGAATACTGGCAAGTCATTTTCTGTTTCTGACTCTGAACACCTTGGTTTTTGTCAGTACCCAAGGTTATGGAATTCACCTAGATTTTGCCCATAATCTCTTTAGCTTAATATATATTCTGAATAAATACATATATATTCAAATATATAGGCAAAGTTTCGTTACATTATGAAGTAACATTTCAGAACCCTCATCAATCATATGGATATCTGATCATCATTCAGCCTGTCATAGAAATTGATGGCTGTCATGTATGACTTGAACATAAGTGTTTACCAATTTGAACAAAACACAATAAGAATAAAGTGTGCACACATGTTTCTAACCACCACAAGTAAACATATCTTCAAATAAGACTATTATAAAACACAGAATATTGTAGCCTAGTGTTCCAGTTCTGCATGGCCAGAATTTTTACTGTGTATACTATGTCTTGGCCAGAAAAGTATTTTTGTACTTGATGTTTGCAGATTTTACAGTAACTACATGATCTGTATATGAAAACTGAATAGAAATGGCAAAATAGAACTTGATATATGTATGCATGTGGATACTTATAAATCACATCTTGTTTTCTTCAATTTTTATTGGAAAATGTCCTCAATGATGTGATCTACTGCAAAGAATATAAGACTTATCTTTTGATTGAAACAACATTTTAAGACAATAACAGAGTTACATGTTCTGGTTATAGAAAATTAATTTATGGGTTGCTGACATTATCTTAATCAATTTACTATGTAATTACTATACATACCATAGTAATATTGCAATTTTACACAACTAACATGAGTTTTAAACATCATCCTAGTTGCAAAATTTTAATATCTCTGTAATCTCCCTTACATGGCTAAAACTTTTCAATTAAATAAATCCCATCAAAATGCTTCATAATTCTCTGGAGTAGTACCAATAGATACTCATTTCTGAGGCAGATATGACAGTGAACACAATATCATTGTAGAGACAGAGGTGAATGATCGCAGTAAAACCAAGGCAAATGTTCACACAGATCAGCTGGTTTGTTTCACAACATCCCAGATGTGGGCACACAGATCAAGTATTGGGTGCCTCTACTTCAAGTCTACAGAAGTTTACATTAATCAGGTTTGGGGTTCAGCTGTTGTGTCACGTTTTGTATTTGATTTTGAGAAAGAACTTAAAAGGGGGTGAGCAGGTAGAAAGAGGATTTGGATGATCTTGGGAAAGAAAAGAATATGAGCAACATTTGTTTAAATTATTTTAAATACTAAAATAGCAAATAAACATACACAAATAAGTGAGTATATGCCTCTTTTTACTGCTGTTTCTTTTATGGGTTTCATCACTATACAGTCCAAATTCACTATGACCATTGTCATTCAGTTCAAATTCACTATGACCATTGTGATACAGTCCAAATTCACTATAACTATTGTAATCTGAATTCACTATGACCGTTGTGATACAGTTCAAATTCACTATAACTATTGTAATCTGAATTCACTATGACCATTGTGATACAGTCTAAATTCACTATGACCATGGTGATACAGTCCACATTCACTATGACCATTGTGATACAGTCTAAATTCACTATGACCATGGTGATACAGTCCAAATTCACTATAACCATTGTGATACAGTCCAAATTCACTATAACAATTGTGATATAGGCCAAATTCACAGTCAAGTAAAGTTACTATGAGTTTGGTTCTGCCACGAGAGGTCAACAAGATCATGTGTCTGTACAATTGAGTCACTGTTGTCTACTTTGCCAATATTGACAGAAGCATGCTGATGAATTCAGCACTTCATACAATAGACAACTGATTTGTCATTCCCCACTGTTGATCAGAAAGCATGTCTTTATATGGTATTTGAGGTTTTCCTCATAAAATTTTGAAAAACAAAACTTTATTCTTCATTCTTGTTTTCAAAGGGGACAATTTAAAATGTGAAATGTTCCTTTGCTTAATTTTTAGTAAATAAGTATGTGATATTTATTGTTTTGTCTCAATAGTAATAAATTTTTTCTAACCTAATTAGTTAATGAAGTTCCCATTGTGTTTAAACTTATTTTGAATTTCATATTGTGTTAACAAAATTAGATATAAAAAATTTACCTTATTTTTAGCATTTAAATATTATATAATACATACTTATATTTGATTTATTTGTTGCATACAAAAATTTTATTTTATATTACATCTGTAATGTTTATCTTTTTAAAAACATTTAAGTTAAAAGGCTTTTCTTAGATTTAGTTTTAAATACTTTCATTAAAATTGCAGACAATAAAATGATAATACAAAATCAGTTACAACTTATATATATATATATATATATATATATATATATATATATATATATATAATAGGAAACATAAGCAACTCTACTTAAAATAATATAATAATAGAATACGTAGAATTAAGATTAGCAAAGAAAACAAAAGGCTTATATAATTCAATTTACAAAATACAAGATTTTGGAATAAATCTGAGAAGACATGCATAAATTGAAAACTGTCCTGCCTGCCTTCATAGACTTGAAGAGGTAAGGACTGCTCAGAGTGTTCTAAGAATTAATGTCCTTGCCATTGCCATCACAGTGACATGCTTGGTAGGAAAAGATATTCAGGTGAAAGTTATATATAATCCTATGATTTCTCAAATGATTTTGAAGATATAGGTATTTTAATAATCTCAAGACACATCGCAAAGGAACAGCAAGAAGCAGACATGACATAAAAATATAGAGAGAGCAAGAGAAGAGGATGTGGAGTTTAGACAAAGTACATGTCATGGGGTCAATGAGTTTGAAAAGATGCTGAGAATATTGTAAGGGGAAAGGACAGTCTTTGAACACATGGAGTGTAGGGAACACTGGATATGGACATATGAAATAGTAAAGTTGGGCCTTACCTGACATTATATAAGTAACTCCAAATTCATCAAGTAATTAAAAAGGAGATGGGTAAAACTAAAAGACATTTTGACAAATTCAGGAACATTTTCATGATATAGGAATTAACATAATTTCATGCATAAATAATGAAATCAACTGAAATAAAATGAACACAGACAAGTAAAATCACATCAGAGTAAATTTCTGTGCATCTATGATACAACTCACAGAAGAACTAGAAATGTTACAAATTATGTACTGAAAATGGTTAATATTCAGAATATATGAAGAGATCATGTAATTAAAAAATAGCCATCTAAACAAATAATCCGGAAAGAATTTGAATAGATTGCTCTCAAAATGAAATTATATTATCAATAATCACATGCAAAGGTGTTGAATACCAAACCACTGAGAATCAAATCAATTCCCATATTAGATATTATACCTGTCTATTGCAATAGTTACTATGAAGAGAGAGAGAGAGAATGAGAAAAAGAAGAAAGAAGGAAGAAAGGAAGGAAGGAAGGAAGGAAGGAAAGAAGAAAGAACGAAAAAAAGAAAGAAAGAGAAAAAAGAAAGAAAGCAAGAAAGAAAGAAAGATAGAAAAGAGAGGGGAGACAGAGACAAAGGAAGGAAAGAAGAAAGGAACGTAGGAAAGAGAGAGAGGAAGGGAGGTAAGCAGGGAGATGGAGGGAAGAAAAATAATAGCAAAGATAAGGACTTGGAAGGGATGTGAGTACATTGGAAGATCCATGCAGAGATAGTAGGCAAGGAAATAAAGCAATAACTGTAGAAACTATACAGATGTTCCTCAGAAATTTGAAATAGAACTACCATGGGATCTAGCAAATTTGGGCTGAGGAATTTACCCAAAATAATTAAAATCAGGATATAGGTTTCTCTATGTATTTGTGGAAAACATGTTCATTTCAACAAAAATATAGAACCAAAAGAAAAGGTGCTCATGTTTAGGTAAAAAAACAGAATGTTTAAGAGACTATCACTGAAATTTAAAAATATAAATTTCATTTTGTAATTGGCCAGTTATCAATAAAAATGCTACCAAGAGACTTCATGCTGACTTACACAGGGTATCTGCCCCTCAAAGGCAAATACCCTATGTGTGAGTACATTTAGACCGGGTGCCTAGATCTGCTAACTTCAGAGAACTAGTACCAGAAGTTTTCTGTGTAAGAAAATTTTGTGTAGGGAAAGAAAGATTTATAC
Source organism: Micromys minutus (assembly GCF_963924665.1). NCBI lineage: Eukaryota > Metazoa > Chordata > Mammalia > Rodentia > Muridae > Micromys > Micromys minutus. Next base: position 125,336,964 of record NC_137969.1, read on the forward strand.
AAATTTAAGCAATTTTTTTAAAGGGTGGAGGTAAACTGGCTGTGAAAGAATAAATTAGTTAATTCTTAATACTACTGTGATGAACTTACAATGTAGCAGATTTCAAGTGTGCTTTACAACATTTCAGAAGCATCTTAGTGTTAGAACACTAGTGTCGAGTGTGTGATGCCCGAATTTAATCCCCTGCTCTGGAAAGTCGAAGACAAAAATAGCTTTATAGGTCCTAAAAATGCTTGGAATAGGCGTTCAAATGTTTAGAATCACTGAAAGTAGCATGCTTTCTTGCAGCTACCTGATTACACACCAAATTATCTGCCATAAATGGCACACAGTAGTGCTTAAGCAAGTGAAGTTCTCTAAAACCCAAACTTCAAGCCAAAGATAATACAGTGCAAATGATAATGCCGGCAGAGAATTATGCTAAAATGAGAGATGCTAAATACTTGCCTAAAATGATCTTAAAGTCATTTTAATAGTTGTGAAATTTTCAGCTTTGGCATACAGGCAGAAGACATATTTTTGGCCACGTGTCCTTTCTTGTTTTCCCTGTATCTTCACAGGCTATAATATTTAGACTGGTGCTATTTCATTAAGTCATAGATCTTACTTTCTAAATCTACCCCTTCTCTAAATATCAAAGAAGGCTGCTTCTTTCTTACATCAGTGTCAGGAGGACAGTCGAAGATGGAAGAGTAGATTCTAGGGACGAATTGCAGAGTCACATCCCTATGCCTTGGGAGTATTACTTTAAAATCATTTAGTCCAAACTTCGTAGTCGTGCTTATTTTCTGCTGCAAAATGCACCATAACCCCTTCTGTTTTAAACCTCAGTGACATCTCCTTTTGTTACTCTACCACATTATGTTGTTAAAGGTGGAGAAGAGCATTTGTACAAGTTTATCCCCAGCCTTTAGATATTGTTGAGCATGGCTATTATCTTGTTTTACATGTACTTTATGCTCATTGTAACTAGTAAGATCTTAATGCGCACTATCAAACCTTTAAAAAAACTAAGCACTGACAAATGTATTCATATAATTTTATGCAAAAATGCTTAAAATCTGTACATTTATCTTTGTTTTTTAGAATAAAGTTGTTTAATTTAAAAAGAAATAAATTTTTAATTAAAAATATAAAATAGAATCTTGTTGTCCATATAACACTTGGACTATTAATATGAAAGAAACATTCTGGAAGTTTACATGTTCTGGGTGAGTCTGATTTATCACAAGAGCAAACCACAAAGGTAAACTTCAGTATGGGTGGGCTAGGAGAAGCCTTAAAGTAATGGATTTCCCATTCCAAAGTCTATCTGTAATAAGGCAGTTGGCCTTATTAAGTCTCATAAACTTATGTAAAATATCTTCTTAAAGGATAAGAGTTATGCAAAAGCTTCAAGAGATAAGCATAATCAAGTGTAATTCATCCTAAGCGATGAACAATATTAGTGTCCCAGGTTGAATGAGGAGAAATTTTAATGGTGGTCCAGAAAAGGGCCATTTGGCTTCATCAAATGAATTTCTGCCATGAATATTGCAATGTAAATTTTATTATAAACCTTAGCACTGTACAGTTGAAAAAAATATCTATTTTTACAGAATGCCAAAAATACCACCAAATGATATTCATGAGAGGAACCTAAATATATCAAATTGTCAGAACAGATATGAACAAAGAAGCACTTTCTTCCCTGGCGTGCAGAGAAAGAATACTGATGACCATTGAGCTGGGGGAAAGTGCTGACACTGAATCCCAATTCTGTCTGGAAATAGTGACACCACAAAATATGGAGAAGAAGAGCTTTAGCAACAGGGAAGTCAAAGCTGCATTTTCTCACTGAGACATTGGCTATGGTGAGCACACTTCCACTCCACAGATGAGAAGATGTTCTTAAGAGCATTGTTAGGACAGATTAAACACAGTCATGGTGAGTCTCCAAGAACATGGCCCTGTGCCAGCAAATGAGACACAAGAAGACGAAAAGCAAAATTTATTCTGTATTTCAAAATCTGTAGAGTTGGTTAAGAACACAATGAAGATTCATCTTGACAGTAACAAATCTCTTAAGAAATATGTGTCAACATGTTTTCAATGTGCATAAAAGTTATTCACAAGCCAAAAGAACTAAAATGAGCAATGGAAGAGTTAGTAAATTGACTACACCAATATCATTGGAAAATGTAATATATTTTCAAGCGGAATAGTCAATAAAATTTTCACACACACACAAACACACACACACACACACACACACACACACACACACACACACACACACACCTTAGAAATGAGGCCTACTTATTTCCTTCTTAACATTGAAATATTATATTCAAATTTTAAAATGTACTCAAATATCAAATAAACATTTATAAATAATTTCATGCATTAACTAGGAGATATATTAATAGTGATAATCTTTAGATTGTCCTGAAGCTGTTTGTATTTTAATGTTAATTCCACTTCCTTAAGAAGGGCTGCCTACTAATGTGACTTCAACTGAGCCTTCCCATTCTAATTAGTGAAATAAAGGAAAGCCAGTGACTGGGCAGAACTAGGGAGGTGGAAAGGGTGGAGAATTCTGAGGAAGTCAGATAACAGAGGTTAAATGTCAGGGCAACATGGAGTTTCCCAAGGACCAGCTAGACCCAGGTGATATTAATTGGTGTTAAATAGCTATGAAATTAAAGGATTTTATAGTTCTAGTATTTCATATAGAAGAGCAGTTTGTATCTTTGTCTATTTGATGTAATCTTGTCATATAGTGGGTTTGCGAATTGAGAGTTAAACATATAAACCTGTATAAAAAGCTATAGGGCTATAGAAATAAAATCCAGAAAACTAATGAATCTAAATAAAAATTCCCTCCCTGCCTTTGTTCACTATCTCTCGGGTTGATTTTTGGCAACTACTGAGTGTTCTGCTACTAATTCTTTCAGTCTTGAGCACTGAGTGGTGAGATGTCCCTCTAAAAACAAAAATAAATAGGTAAATTATGATGCATGAAGATACATTGAGCCTTGAGTCTAATTTTCTAGCAATCCCATAATGGTGGAGATTCAAATTTTGATGATAATGGCTCCAGCTTTACCCACTAAGTTTTTTCTCACCAAAAAAAGAAAGGGGAGGTGTGGACCACTGCATTCCAGCTCTAATTTAAAGCAGTGTATTTCTTGGTAATTCCCATCAAATTTCTTCCTGTGTCAAGTATACAGGGCTATGTGTGCATCTTAGGCAGGATTTATATTCCTGGACAAAATATCATGACCAAGAAGCAAGTTGAGGAGAAAAGGGTTTATTCAATTTACTCTTCCACATTGCTGTTTGACACCAAAGGAAGTCAGGACAGGAACTCATACAATGTAGGAACATGGAGGCAGGATCTGATGCAGAGGCCATGGGAGGATATTGCTTATTGACTTGCTTCCCCTGGCTTGCTCAGCCTGCCTTCTTATAGAACTCAAGACTACCAGCCCAGGGATGCCACCACCCACAAAGGTCCTCCTCTCTTTATCACTAATTGAGAAAATGCCTTACAACTGGATCTCATGGAGGTATTGCCTCAAGGGAGGCTCCTTTCTCTGTGATCACTCCAGCTGGTGCCAAATTGATGCACAAAACCAGCCAGTACAGTGTGCAGTTGCTCTAGTCCTAGTCATTAGAAGGGTTGAAAGAAAGCATGTAAGTATTTGTAGACACTATAGAAATCACAATCATAAGAACATAAATAGAAAATGGAATAAGTATATTTCCCCTATCTTGTTTGCTTTAAGAATTATGCATGAGAAATTTTTATAACAGTCATTATTTTACCACCAACGTTTTTAAATAATGAGCATACCATCATTTTCTAACAAAAGAAATGGAATATTCCTTAAGGAAAGAGTTGGGATTTATTGTCACTAATATTCTGAAAACATGATACAGGAAAATGAGAAAAATAAGAATTTTAAATGCTTATTCACATATAATGTATTAAGTATCATGCCTAAAAGATGTGACTGAAATTGTTGCCATTTCAAATATTTGTAGCATATGAAATCATAGTTAAAAGCATATGAAACTATGCTTAAAATACTCTAAATTTCTCTTGGATGAAGTTATTTTTCCTTTTAAATGCAAAGAAGAAGAATAATTTTATGAAGAAGGTGTGAAAAGATCTTCAAAATGGCATATTTCAAGTAAAAGCAGGATGAGTCCATGTAAGTCCATGCTTTTGGAGAGTTGTCTTTATTGCATAAAAGTTGATAGAAATATCAAGTATTTCAGTCCATTAAACAGGAGATGGAAGGGCATGATGTCTACTCCCATGAATTAAGGTTTACTCTTTATGCCTTGCCACCTGCTCTCATCTGATGGGAAAATGAAAGAAGCAGTTTCTCTGTGCAATATTTTACCCAAAGCAAAAGATAGAAACAAAGTAAAAGCTAAGCATCAGGTCCAAGTACATGCAGAAGTGACATCCTAACTATTTCCGGTGTGTTAGTCATACTCAAGCACCTGAAAATACAGTGAGTCTGAGTTGCTGACAGAGATACTTGAAGATTCCTTACTTGGTGACTACAAATACAGGTTTCTAACTGTATCACTTTACATCAGTAAAGTCTCTCAAAGAATTAGGTCTGTAAATTGACTTCTAGAGGACATCTAAAACTGAGACTCCCACATGGAGGTCATCAGATCTATAATCCTTAGATGAAGACAGTTTCAAAGTGAAAGACAATAACTGATTCCTGAAAGAGTAAAATGGGCAACTTGACTTTGGAAGTGAAACCAAGGCCAGACTAATAGAGATCATTCAAATGAAATGCATCTCTGTTTGCTTGAAGCTGCTTCAATTTTGAAATTTTAATTGTGTTTAGGTAATGCCAGTGGATGATTTGACCTGTGAGAAAGGGGGAACTCAGCAGGACCAAGACTAAGAAGAATCCAGAGGATGAAGAATCCAACTCAGTGAGAGGGCTACCCTGCCAGAGTGGGGAAAGAAAGGACAGATAGATGGTTGCTCTTTTCTAAGGAATCTGAAAAGAGCTGGGACAGTCAGAAGGAAAGAATTTCCTGGACGAATTCAAAACAAGAGAAGGAATCAATGCCCTTCAAGAAATACAAAAGTCTAGGTCAATTCATAATTGAAGGTCCCCAAAAAATATCACATGTCCTATAGAAAAACACACAACATGTAGTTCAGGACCCTGATTAGAAAGTAAAATTGAGCAGAAATTCCTGTTAAATATCAGTCTTTCTTGTGCAATGAATGGCAGCCATGGAGTCATCTGTAAAGTCTAAGGTTGGGCAATGAAAACCACAGAACAGAAGAAGGAACAGAGTTGCTGGAACTTCACTTATGTTCCCAGTGACAAATGGACAAAGTGATGTACCATTGATAAGCATATATCCTAAAGGGCACTGCAGTGAATGACAGCTAATAATATTCCATGAAAGACAGCCCTTGTCATATTTCCTAAAACAACATAACATTTCCCTGTATGCTTCAACCACCATTGTTTCTGTTAGTTAAATAATGACTGTATGAAATTCCTAGGCAGATGGATGGAACTAGAAACTATCATCCTGAGTGATAAAAGTCACAAAAGAACACACATGGTATGCACTCACTGATAAGCAGATACTAGCCCCAGAAAGCTCTGAATATACAAGAAACAATTCACAGAACTTATGAAACTCAAAAAAAAAGGAAGGCCAGAATATAGATGCCTCAGTCCTTCTTAGAAGGGAGAATAAAACATTCATGGGAGGAGATACAAGGTCAAATAGAGGAACAGGGATTGAAGAAAAGATCAATCAGAGACTGCCTCTCCAGGGGATTCATGGAATATGCAGCTACCATACCCAAGCACAATTGCTGATGCCAAGAAGTGCTTACTGGCAGGAACCAGATATGGATGTCTCCTCAGAGGCTCTGCCAGTCATACAGATACAGCAGAGAATGCTTACAGCTTACCATCAGACTGAATAGGAAGACCCCAATGAGGGCGCTAGAGAAAGGAATGAAGGAGCTGAAAGTGTTTGCAACTTCATGGGAAGAACAACATTATCAAATAACTAAACCTCCACAACTCCCATGAACTAAAACAACAATCATTGAGCACACATGGAGAGACCCATGACGCCAGTTATATATGTAGCAGAGGATGGCATTGTCTGGCATCAATGGGAGAACAGGCCTTTGGTCCAGGGAAGGTATGTTTGCCCAGTGTAGGGGAACGCCAAGGCACTGAGGTGGAGAGGGTGATTAGGAGAGACTGCACCTTCATGAAAACAAGTGGAGGTGGAGGGTAGATGGGAGTGGGGAGGAGGAAAAAGCATAATATTTGAAATGTAAATACAGAGAATATTAAATATAAAAAAGAGTCCAGTGTTCTAGGATACACATTTTGGCCAATAATAGTGTATTTTTTAAGATGTCATTTGTAATATGTATTTACTACAAACAAAAACTTGTTCAAACTATACAGTAAGACAAGTTCACCAAAAGTAAAATAAAATTGAAAATAATAATTCAACAGAGCTTATAAACTAGAACACATACTAAGTCAAGTGCAAGTGATAATTGTACATTTTTGATTCCTGTAACTGGCACTACAATTGCTTATTTAATATTAAGTATTTAATTTACTTTTTAATCATATCACTGAAACACACTAAGTTTTCTCGGCTATACTCAATTTCTAAAGAATAACATTCTTTTATTTCCTCCCAATTTTTGAATTTCCAGTGTCTAACAAAAACAACTGTTGAGTGTTTGAGTCACACCTGCAACTAAAACATCTTCTAAAGTGTAGCATCTCCTTTACTTTCTCCAGATTTCAATCAATGATTGATGTAATGTTAAAAGCACAGTGTTCATGATCCTAACTTTACTCTTTAGAATCACCTGTTCCTCTGCTAAACCAGAAAGAAACTTGAAAAAGAAAAAAAAAATCAAAAGCATTTTTTCTTAGCAACTTCTATTCAGCAAGCTTAATCAACCGGTTGGGAATAAACTACATCAAGTTTTCTTTAATTCAATGGATAAACTTCATAGCCCTTTTTTTAAAATATTGAGTTTCCTAGGATGTATTTTTGGTATGATAAGTAAATACTGTCAGCTTTTGGTGCTGAGATCTTTCAAGTGGGACCTCATCGTCCCTAAATTTGGAAGTTTCTTCTGTTTGCACACCAAGCAAACTTTGACTATTTCTAGGTTACATCCTGTTTTACATGTACTTTATGCTCATTGTAACTAGTAAGATTTTAATGCATACTATCAAACTATATATTAAAAAATCAAGTACTGACAAAAATGTATTTGTATACTTTTATGCAAAAATGCTTAAAATCTGTACATTTATCTTTGTTTTTTAAAATAAAGTTGTTCAACTGAAAAAAACAAAAGAAGTTTCTTTTGATCAGTGTATCCGAAGCCCTGACTTCTTTAGAGTTCTTGAGAATGGCTGGATTCTACTGTGACTTCCTTTATCCCACTCCTCTGATTTGCATCTCCTGAAAATTCCTGTTCATTTAAAGGTCACAGACAGTGCAGGTTGATTTAGTATATATGATTGCCTCATATATAGTATAGAAACTGTAAATTATATAATGTTTAAGGAAGGTCTAATGAAACATAGTACATATTAAATAAATACCAGAAATGATTCTACATATTTCGGGAAGCTGTCTCTGAGGGTCAAAATGTATTCACTAAACAACCAAAACACTATGATGTTATTAGGGATAAATAAGTTCTGTTTATATATGGTTGTGTGTGTATGTGTGTGTGTGTGTATGTATGTGTGTGTGTGTGTGTGTGTATGTGTGTGTGTGTGTGTGTGTGTGTGTGTGTGTGTGTGTCACAAGCCTTCCCAAAATAATCTTTTGCAGTGGACTGTGAAGTTTTACAAAGAAAATATATAATAAGGACCAAGGTGATCTGATCATGATACCTTCAGAATAAAGGAAAATACTGGAATCTGTACATTTTGGTACAGGGTTTCACTATGTGGACCAGACTGAACTCAACTCACATTATACCCATGGCACTGCCTCCTGAGGCCACAGCAAGTTACATATTCTTAACTTCTTGGATTCTAGTCATATTGTTATTTGAATTCTCACTTCAGTATCTATGAATTTATGTCATTCAACTTCAAATATATTTTTTCTCTTTTAAGCACAGAACTTATTTCCAAAAAAACTAATATTGTCTATAAATGCAATTGTTTGATATGTTTATCCTCTTAGTATATTGCATGGTTGGGAAGAGGATGTCAGTATTTTATATCTGCTTTGTGGAAATTGCCATTTGAAATTTAAATATAGTAGATCTGTGTCAATGCTTGAGATCCACATTTTAACAATGAAACTACAAACTGATTCACACATAAGGCAATGTTTTCATTAACTGTTATGTGAGTTTGTGAGAAATTCCAGTCCATAAGCTTAAGGAGAAACCTAGAAATGTATTTATGTTGGGTTTTAACAAAACTAAAATTACTATCAATTAGTGTTTTCATACATGTTGAATTCTGTCACATGCACACGCACACACAAACACACACACACTCACACACACACACACACACACACACACTCACATGCACACAAAACTGGCACTGTATTGATTTGAAAACTTAGGAAGTACCTTTACCTAGGTTTACTTAACCAATGGAATATACTACATCAGATTTATGTAAGTTACATTATAGTCGTCTCCAGAAAAAAGGTTTTTAAGAGCAGTCTTACTTGGAAACTTCACTTTCTAACACATGATAAATGAAAGAAGACCCAATCCTAACTTTTTGTGACCTATGAACACAAGCAGTAGAAATATCTGTTGTCAAGATCAGCTTGAGCCTAAAAACGCTTTGATTGTGAAGCATTCAACACAGAATGTTAAAGGAAAGACTCCACTCATATGAATGAAACACTGAGTTGACCTCTAGCATCTAAACCAAAACCAAATATCAAAAAGAAACCTGTAGACTCTGGATTATCTTTTCTTCAGTCATTGCTTCTCTATTTGTCCCTGTGTTTCCTTTCATGAATATTTTGTTCTCCCTCCTAATAAGAACTGAAGCATGCCATTTTGGTCTTCCTTCTTTTTGAGCTTCATGAGGTCTGTGAATAGTTTTTTTTTTTTTTTTTTTTTTTTTTTTTGGTTATTCTTAGCTTTGGGGGTGAGTTTCTACTTACCAGTGAGTGCATACCAAGTGACTGGGTTACCTCACTCAGGATGATAGTTTCTAGTTGCATCCATTTGCCTAGGAATTTCATAAAGTCATTGTTTCTAATATCTGGGTAGTACTCCATTGTGTAAATGTACCATATTTTCTGTATGCATTCCTCGGTTAAAGGGCATTTGGCAATTGTAAATATGGCTGCTATTAACATAGTGGCGTATATATCTTTTTTAGATGTTGGAACATCTTTTGGGTATATGCCCAGAAGTGGTATATCTGGGTCCTCAGGTAATACTATGTCCAATTTTCTGAGGAACCTCCAGACTGATTTCCAGACTGATTGTATCAGCTTGCAGTCCCACCAACATTGATGGAGTGTTCTTTCTCCACATTCTTGCCAGCATCTGCTGTCACCTGAGTTTTTGATCTTAGCCATTCTAACTGATATGAGGTGGAATCTCAGGGATGTTTTGATTCGCATTTTTCTGATCACTAAGGATGTTGAACATTTCTTTAGGTGCTTCTCAGCCATTTGATATTACTCACTGATAATTCATTGTTTTGCTCTGTACCCTATTTTTAATAGGGTTATTTGATTATCTGTAGTTCTTCTTGAGTTCTTTGAATATAGTGAATATGAGCCCTCTATCAGATGTAGTACTGGTAATGATCTTTTCCCAAGCTGTTGGTTGCCATTTTTGCCAAGGCACTGTAGTGGGAGTGGGTGGTTTTGAGTGGGAGCATCTTCATGGATACAAGTGGAGGGGGAAGGAGGATGGGCGAGGGGAAAGGGGGAAAACATTTGAAATGTGAATACAGAGAATATCCAATAAAATAAAAGACATCATGCATATGGCTTAATTATATATTCAGGACACATGTTCAATATGACCCCTATATTTATTTTTTATTTACTTATTTCTATTCTGGTTAATAATTTAGTATATATGCAGAAACAATAAAAAACTGTTTATTTTGGCTAATGCTGATTTTGAATACCTAATAAGAATGTATAGGACACATTGAGCTTATTCTCTTCTGAGGTTCTGGTTGGTCCAACTGTAAGGAGGCAGCTATTCCACGTCCACCTCATGCTGTAGGTATGCAGCCACACTCAACATTTAATATGCGTGTGAGGCTCCATTTTCTTTCTTTATCATTAACAACTCAGGAAAAAAAACATTAAAAATCATTGTCAAAATCAAAAAAAGAAAGAAGGAAGGGTGGAAATGAAGGAAGGAAGGAAGGAAGGAAGGAAGGAAGGAAGGAAGGAAGGAAGGAAAGAAGGAAGAAAACCTGTAATAGAAGAAACCTGACGAGGCAGTCAGAACCCTTTAATTCAGGATTTTGAACTCTTTGATAAAAGGATACGTAGACACACAGAAGGCTAAAATGTAAAAGAATTACTTAGAAAAAGCAAAAAAAAAAAATGAGAAAGTAAAACCAGTACATGTTGGAGAGTACCACCTACATGCCCAGAGTAAAGATTTGGATTAAGGGTACTCAAGGTGGTACATTAAAGGGCTTAGAGACGCTTATGAGACAAGGGTTTTCAGTGGAAATTGCTCTTCTGTTTTGTCTTTTATAATAAAGTCATATAGCATCACCTAGATCCTTGCTGTGGGGAAATTTGCATTATAGATTATAGTGACAAGACCTGACTAAGTAATATGACCCTATAATTCAGGCAGCACTTGTAGAAGGCAATTTAAGGGCCATCTAGTAGAAGTCTTGGAGTACACATTCAAGAGATTTGTTATTACCAATGTTTTGTTTTGTTTTGTTTTGTTTTGTAATGACTTAGAGGAAGAAAATCCAGAAGGGGCAAAATTGCTTTTATTTCTAGCCCAAGAGAGAAATGGACAGTTTGTCTCCTGGCATGTGAAGCAGGGGAAAGTCTAGTGAGGGATTTGGCCATTTTCTTCAAATCTCGACTTGCAGAGCTTCAGCGCGGAAATTCCATCACCAGAAGGTGAAATCTGAGTATCAGTCTTGTCAGCAATGCATAGACAGTGCAGCATAAGCAACTTCAAATGCATACATCAGAAGAGGTGAGAACTGAACAAAACAGAATTCTTCAGAATTATTCTGCTGTTCACAAAGCTCCAGCAATACCAACAAAATTAAGTGCGTCAGTGTAGAATGTGAAAGGTTCTCTGTATTACAGAACTAAAAGTAATCCTCCCACCTACATCTAAGCAAAGGCTGCATTAGCTTTCTAGATTTCTGTAGAAAATTGTAGATGTTTAATGTATAGAAGGTAGACACGTGTATTACATAGAAAAGATAGAGATGCAGAGCATGTAATTTATATTCTAAACAATGAAAATGTATTGTCCAGAGACTGAAATATTCTCCGACGATCATAAGACAAGGTTTGACTTTTCTGAAGTTTATTTCTGGGTTTTGTGTGTCAGGTTCTCTCCTCTCACAAGCCTTCTTTCTGCACGCATCCTGTCCAGGAATCCCTCTGCATGGCCTTTGTGCCCTCCTTTGGCTCCCTCTGTAGGCTCCCACATTGGAGTCTCTTGTCTGTACATTCTAATCTCTGATTTTCTCATAAGATCTTGGCAGATGAATCTACAATACATACTACAGTCCTCACCTGCACTTCAGGACTGTTTGTATTGCAGGTCTTTTTCTTGGAACTGGAAAAATAAATACAGGGGGAGTGACCTGAAGGCTGGTTTATTTGACAGATGGGAAGATTGAGAAGAAGAAATGAGCTTTGGGACTGATAAAATGGCCATATTTTCTATTGGAGGAAATACTCTACATTAACTCCGTTCAGTCCAATTGCCTTTAATGTTATGTGTGAGCTAATGAAAAGCACTGAAGCTGAGCCAGCATCCTCACTCCAGATGTTCCTGCAATGCTGAGAACAAAGGTCAGACTTGCCGAGACTATATATATTTTGTATCTCAGAGTTCACCTTTACCCTTTAGTGTTTGCATTAGACACTCTGATGCTTTTAGGCAGAACTACTTTGGGAAGAATTTCAGAGGACTTAGCCATTCAGAGTTGATGGGGTAATATATATTGTTTTGCATAGTGCCCAAAACTATGAGCATCCAAGCCTTTGGAATTAAAGTGTAGAGGGGCTCATAGTGGTGGCTATTCTCCTAAGTTTGTTTATTTTGTTGTTGTTGTTTTTTTTTTTTTTTTTTTTTTTTGTCTTATGTTCTGGATCCCTCCTATGCTACACATGCAAGGGAATGATCTGCCTACTTTTATCTTAGACCAAGTAAATAACAGTCATTCTGAGGACCCATCATCAAAGAAAGACTTAATCAAGGTTGTTGCTCACCCTGTACACTCAGAGAACAAGGATTCAGGTTCTCCAGTACCAAGCATAACTTTATCCTCTGAGTTAGTTTTCTAAAAAAAAAAAAAAAGTTTTGTTGAGTAGCATTGGATAGCAACAGAAAAAAATGAATTACCATTTTAAAAGATGGGGATATAGGCTCCACCATGTTCATAGCTGCCTTATTTATAATAGCCAGAAGCTAGAGAGAACCCAGATGTCCTTCAACAGAGGAATGGATACAGAAAGTGTGGTACATTTACACAATGGAGTACTACTCAGCTATTAGAATCAGTGACTTTATAAAACTCCTAGACAAATGGATGGAACCAGAAACTATCATCCTGAAGAAGCTAACCCAGTCACAAGATACCACACATAATATGCACTCACTAATAAGCAAATACTAGACCCAGAAAGTTCTGAATACCCAAGAAACAACTCATAGATCTTATGAAGCTCAAAAGTACGGCCAAAATGTGGAAGTCTTCATCTTTCTTAGAAAAAAAATCATGTATTCATCCTATATTATTATGTAACAAATTTTGTGAACTATAATAATATTTTATAAAATAAATAAATTTTAAAATGATGGGGTAATATTTTGCCAACCTAACTCCTTTAAAGATTAACTTTTAAATTATTCATTTTTGACATGTCAAGACTAAGAGAAAATGTGAAATATTCTCTCATATGGAGGCTCCTTTGCTTTATTCAGACTAATGTGGAGTTCAAATACCTTGTTACTCCTCTCACATCATGACAAATAACAAAAATTAAAAATAATAAATATATATGTAGTAAATCCCACTTCTGAGGTGAGTGTGAAAAGAGAAAAGTCTTCAGTGGTCAGGACAACATGTAGAATATATGATGGTTGTATTTTTTGGTGACATGAAACTCAGTCCAGCGTCTTAAAAACATAATCTCGTGCACTGAAAGGCACTAGTCCTCTTTGAAGCAGTGATCTATAAAATGAAGTCTTAGAAAAAAGACATAGGAAGATCATGCACAATGGAGAGCCTTTATTTAAAAAGAATAGTTGAAATGAAAATCTTGCAAAAGGGACGCCTTCATGATTCCAGTGGAGAAAATCCCATCTGTGCAGCTTGTTACTGTATTTTTATCCTCAAATGTACATATTGTATTTACAAGTGTTTGCGTTCTCAGGTTAAACTGAAGAGCTCAAGTTGGGTTCTTAAACAATCAAATAAAACATAACAGAACGAATATAAAAGACAAATACTTCATGCTACATACAAATAGTTTACTATCTTTTTCATTGTAATCGTACAACACTTGAGTTCCTTTCCATCTGTCAGATACCCTCCCAGGCATAGCAAGTTTATTTTTCAACCATTGTGGTGATTTAAATAAAAAATGTCACCCACCCGCTCATGTTTTTGAATATGAGGCTTCCTGTTGGTGGAACTGTTTGGAAGATTATGAGAACTTTAGCTGATAGTACTAACTGAAATAAATCAGTAGAGAAGGCTTTGACAAAATAGAGCTTGCTTCACCTGAAGTTCACCCTCTGTATTTCTGTGTATGGGTAAAGATGCAGTCTTATAGCTTCCTGATTCCTTGTCTTTGCCTACCATTTTGAACTCACCCTATGGAGAGATTGTATATCAAAATACTTACATAATTTTATATAAAAACTGCTCTTAAGTTGTTTTTGGTTGTGGTATTTTATAACAGAAGCAAAAAGCAACTGACACAATTGCCATATGATTTTCTAAGCCACAAAACAGTCTTCTTCAAATTGTCCTCACTTTCTTCACCATTACCATAATCCCACAGGTTATTTTAGTTACCTATTTTACTGGTACTGTCCTCTCATTCTTCACACATTATAAGCCAAAATTATACATTTCATTAGCCTTGTTTTAACTTGTCATCACTGCCATCTTAAAGACAACATATGCTCAACTCATTTTTGCACTACATTTTTTCATTTACCCTGATGTGGTCAAGACATTTCTTTTACTATTATACCTCATTTGTAGTAACAATTCCTTAATTGTGAATGAAATCCTCCAAAAGTGCATTAAAACTTTTAGAAATAATTTAAAGCTTCCTACTCTACAAGAAAAATAACGCTAGCACATTTCTCTCCTATTATACTTCATTATAACTATTGTGATGATCTACTTGATCCCTACAAATAAATTTACATCTCTTGTTCACTTCCATACTTTGTATAAGGAGAGTTCAGAGACATTCTTACTGCTAACTCAATTCACATACTTTGGGAACTAGTCTTATTTGACTCATTCTAGATACAGCATTTTACCCATCCTAACATCAAAGGTGATGCAGTGGAATAAGAAGCATGTACCCTGAACTTTTACTCAACTTTGAACTCACTGAATATTAGTCCTCTATCAGATGTGGGATTGGTAACTTTTCCCAATTTGTTGGCTGCTGTTTTGTTTTCTTGACAGTGTCCTTAACCTTACAGAAATTTTGCAATCTAATTAAGTCCCATTTCTCGATCTTTGACCTTAGAGCACAAGCCATTGGTGTTCTGTTCAGGAAAATTTCCCCTGTGCCAATGTGTCTATTAGTTTGCAGTATATTTATTGCTTTTATCATGTTTAGGTATAGCCCTTGCATTCCTGCTCTTTCCAAACTTCTGAACATATATGCCAGAGATGCTCCAATATACAATAAGGGCACAAGCACCACAATGTTCATAGCAGCCCTATTTATAATAGCCAGAACCTGAAAAGAACCCAAATGTCCTTCAGTAGATAAATGGGTACAAAGATTGTGGTATATTTACATAATGGAGTACTACTCAGCTACTAGAAACAATGACCTTATGAAATTCCTAAGAAAATGGATGCATCTAGAGAATACCATCCTGAGTGAGGTAACCCAGTCACAAAAGAACAGACATAATATGCAGTCACTGATAACTAGATACTAACCCCAGAAAGCTCTGAACACCACAAAAACAACTCAGAGGCCATATGAAGCTCAAGTAAAATAAAGGCCAAAAAATGAAAGCCCCAGTCTTTCTTAGGAAAAAGGTACATCTAGACATTAAATCATTAATAATCCAAGAGCTAAGAATATAGCCTTGTGGCAATTATTGGTATTCAAAGATCATTATGCTTAATCTATACTCACCAAGAAAACTGTTTCTATGCTACGTTCTTTCCTACATGTACTTTATGCTTATGGTAACTAGTAAGGTTTTAATGCATGCTATCATACCTCTAAAAGAATTAACCACTGACAAAAAATATTCATATAGTGTTGTGCCAAAATGCCTTTAAAAATCTGTATATGTATCCCTCTTTAAAAAAAATAAAGTTGTAAGAGAGAAAATAAAATAAGGTATGCTTTTAAAATCTCAAAAAAAAGATAAAAAGAATATTTTGGCTGGACAAGCCATAGTAGTAGATATGAAAGACCCAACTTGAAGCAATCACAAAGAACCAAGAAGAAAATGCGGATATTCAGAGGGGAAACAATATGAGGTAGAATCTTGTTTGTAATCTTTGGCTAAAAGAAAATTGATCATTTTAAGATGACAACTACATTACCATGTTAACATGCGAATTCATTCTTTTATAATGTAGAAAAATATGCTAAAGTATATTATAAGAGGAGATGAAAATAATTTCAACACCTCTATATCTTTAAAAATAATCTAATAACCCTCATTCTTGGGTTTCCTGTTAATGGCACATCTAAAAAGGCAAAGGTTTGGAATAAATGTTCAAATAAAACACTTGGAAAACAATAACAACAGCAACAAAATCAACTTAATGACTGGAATAATGGACAATTAGTAGAGCAGATACAAATTCCCAGAGTATATTATAAAGCCTTTATAATAAGCTTTTTCAGACATTCATACTGTTCAACAGAGCATTGCTGTATTAATAACACAATAAAAACAATTTCCTTGATGGGTACACTTTAGAAGCCATTTTCTGCAACATTATTTATAAAATGTATCAGTTTACCTCATACTTACTCTTTAGGGAAAGTCTAGAAGAAGGTGAGGAGGACAATCCCATAAGAAGACCAGCAGTCTCAACTAACCTGTTCCCCCAATATCTCTCAGACACTGGGCCACCAACCAGGCAGCATATACTACCTAATATGAGGCCCCAACACACATATAGCAGAGGACTGCTGGGCATGGCCCCAGTGAGAAAAGATGTACCTAACCCTCCAGAGACCTGGGGCTCCGGGGAGTAGGTAAGGTAGGGAGTAGGGACATCTTCCTCTTACAGACAGGGGGAGGAAGAATGCAATGAGAAACAGTCTTGAAGGGTGGACTGGGAGGGGAAAATTACTAGACTGTAAAAAAAGATTAATAATAATAATAATAATAATAATAATAATAATAATAATAATAATAAAATTCTACTAAAGTTCAAGCTCTTAAATGTTCATTCCAAGAGCCTAATGAATGCATACAATGGTATGGATGCTAGGATCTCAAATGAACTCGACATTCATTTATAAAGACAGCTTGCAAATATACTTTATGCCAGAAGCTCTTTTTTGAGGAATTTTGGGGTAGGTTCAATAAGTTTAACCCAAGTCTTCTGAGAGATTTGAGTAATCTTAGAAATATTATATTATAAACTTGTACTATAGGATATTTTCTCAATTGAATATCACAGGTTGTTTTACATGCATATGCATTCATGTAGCAATAATGATTGAGTAAAAATGGCCATGACCATGAAAGAGAGTATGGTATGAGGCACGGGAGAAGTGTAATTAGAAGAAGCAAATGATGTAAATAAACTACACAAACGGGAAATTTTAAAATCAACTTAAGAAAAATAAAAATACAACTTATTTTATCTAATCATATGATATTCTTTGTTAGGAAAGTGGAAACAGTGACAAAACAAACCAATGTATTTAAAAGGTGATATTTGTAGTGTTAGAAATAATGAGACCGCCAAAAGTTGAAATACTAACCTTTGAGGCCTATGGAATGATAGCTTATTTGGGATAGAATCACTGAATACCCAATTAGAATAAATTCATATTGGACAAAGAAGAGACCATTGCTCCATAGGAGATGCTGAAAGCAAGTGACATATGACAATATTCATACAAAAGCATACAACATCTGGAAGCCAAGGGAAGTCTGGAAGTGACAGCAGATGCCAGTGGCACACTATGCAACTACCATGGGAAGGTTCAATGTTACTCACATACTTAGAATACTTAAAATAGATAATATTTGCTCTGAGTAGTTGAGTAATTAACAAATCCATAACACTTTTCGCACATGATCAAAAGGAAGATTTTAGCACAATGCAGTGAGGTCATCATAACACTAGCCGAGAACAGTGACATAGGACATGATCAAGAACTATTACGTGAGATATTTCACACTGTCGTTATCATGATAGCCAGCAGGCTATTGAACCACCGTGGTTCTTTACAAGACTCATAAAGCAATATACAATAGTATCCTTACCCAAAAATAAGAGGCATTTCAATATAGTTTTCTATGAAAATAGTATTTCTCAAAGAGAAATTTCAAGTCTGTGTGGTACATGTGTGTCAAGGCTTTAGGGGAGAAGAATAAATGCACCACTATCAGATGCATTTACTAAAGAAGAACATTGAGTTATGTGTCTTTGACAATCAGTCTTTTCTGTAATAAGGTTGGTAGACAGTGTTTAGCCTTTGGTAGCACAGTAATTAGTAATACTTAATTGGAACAAAACTGTTTCCAAAAATAGATTTGGAATAAAAAAGAAAGCACACACTGCAGTGACATTTAAGATACAGTTTAAAATAATATTGTCATTTCTCTGGGCGTATTGCTGGCATTCGCTAAATTATTTAGTATGCTTAAGCTAGTTCCTGGGACTTCATATAGATGATTTTAAATTATTCAAAGGGTTGATCCAAAGCCGAAGGGGAAACATGGATGTTTTTTCTCTCAACCTTTTATCCTTACATTCTTATGGTCATTTGCACTCTATTTGTTAATTCAGGAAACTCAACCAAATGTGATCTAAATGCTAAATAGACATCATTCCCCAATAAAAGGTAATTATTCTTCTCTAAAATCCTGAATTTTAGTAAAATCTTCTTATCCATTGAACATGTAACATCCTATCAATGCCCACATGCTGCATAGAAGAGAAAACTCATTGAATAATTTACCTAAACTGACAATGAGAAGCCTGAGGACAACTAAATGAATTATACAATCATGTTAATTTAAGAAGCTGTTACAGATGCTGCAAATATGCCACTGCAAATATGTTACTTAGAAAAGCATAATTGCATGGAAGTAAATCCTCCAAGGGACCAACATTTCTTTTACAACTTCATATATTTTTAAAAAAGAGGGATACATGTACAGATTTTTAAAGGCATTTTGGCATAACACTATATAAATTTTTTTTCAGTACTTAATTCTTTTAGAAGTTTGATAGCATGCATTGAAATTCCACTTGTTACCATAGCATAAAGTACATGTAGGACAGAACGTAACATGGAAACAGTCAGGTTTTTTGGTGTATATAGATTAAGCTTGGAAAACAATGTTTGGAAAGTGAACATGCCATTCATCTAGGTAGAAATCTCTGAGATATGTGATCCATACCCTTATGGGTGGTAATACATAAAAAAATGACTTGAATTATGTAACAGTAATTTTCATGAGTTGAACTACTAAATTTAACTTTTTTTCAACTTTAATATAAAAAACAAAGATAAAAGAAAACAATTTTTAAACATTTTTGCATAAATGTATACAAGTACAATTGTGTCAGTGCATGGCTTTTTTTTTTTTTTTCTTTTTTTTTTTTTAAGGTTTGATAGTCTGCATTAAGGTCTTACTATTTACAATGAGAAAAAAGTACATGTAAAACAGGGTGTAACCCAGAGTTAGTCAATGTGTTCTTGGTGTGTAAGGATTAACATGACTTTTTTTGTTTTCTTTTTCTTTTTCTTGAACTTCACAAGTCTGTGAGTTGTTTCTGGGGCAGTGCGAGCCTCTGGGGTTAGCATCCCACTATCAGTGACTGCATATTATGTCTGTTCTTTTGTGACTGGGTTATCTCACTCAGGATGATATTCTATAGATGCGGCCATTTTCTTAAGAATTCGGTTAAGTACATTGTTTCTGATGGCTGAGTAGTATTCCATTGTGTAAATGTACCACAAATTTTGTATCCATTCATCTACTGAAGGATATCTGGGTTATTTCCAGCTTCTGGCTATGATAAACAGAGCAGCTGTGAACATTGTGGTGCATGTATCTTTGTTGTATATTAAAGTATCTCTGGGGTATTTGCCCAGAAGTGGAATAGCTGGATCTTCAGGTAGTACTATGTCCGATTATCTGAGGAATCGCCAGACTAATTTCCAGAGTGGCCATTTTTAAAATGTTGATCCTTCCAATCCATGAGCATGGTAGATCTTTACATTTTCTGAGATTTTCCCCAATTTCCTTCTTTAAAGGTTTGAAATTCTTCCCATACAGGTCCTTCACTTGCCTAGTTAGAGTCACACCAAGGTATTTCATAGTTTTTGTGACTATTGTGAAGAGTATCTTTTTCCAAATTTTTTTTCCACACGTTTGTCCTTTGAACATAGGAAGGCTACTGATTTGTTTTAGTTAATTTTGCATCCAGCCACTTTGCTGAACTTGTTTATCAGTTGTAGGAGTTCTCTGGTGAAATTTGTGGGGTCACTTATGTACACTATCATGTCATGTGCAAAGAATGATGTTTTTATCTCTTCCTTTCTGATTTGTATCCCCTTAATCTCCCTTTGCTGTCTAATTGCTCCATCCAGGACTTCCAATACTAGGTTGAATAGGTAGGGGGAGAGAGGGCAACTTTGTCGAGTCCCTGATTTTCGTGGGATTGCTTCAGGTTTCCCACCATTAAGTTTGATGTTGGCTGTTGGTTTGCTGTATATTGCTTTTATTATGTTTAGGTATGGACTTTGGATTCCTATTCTTTCCAAGACTTTTAACATGAAGGGGTATTGAATTTTGTCAAATCCTTTCTCAGCATCTAGTGAGATGACCATGTGATTTTGTTCTTTGAGTTTGTTTATATGGTGGATTCCATTGAGGGATTTCCTTATATTAAACCATCCCTGCATCCCAGGGATGAAGCCTACTTGGTCATGGTGAATGATTATTTTGTTGTGTTTCTGGATTCGGTTTGCAAGCATTTTGTTGAGTATATTTGCATCAATGTTCATAAGTAAGATTGGTCTGAAGTTCTCTTTCCTTGTAGGGTCTTGTGTGGTTTAGGGAAGAGGGTTATTTTAGCCTCAAAAATGAGTTAGGTAGTATTCCATCTGATTCTATCTTCTGGAATAGTTTGGAGAGTATTGGTGTTAGGTCTGCAATAAATGTCTGATAAAATTCTGCACTGAACTCCTCTGGACCTGGGCTTTTTTTTTTTTTGGTTGTGAGGCTATTGCTGACTTCTTCTATTTTTTAGGTGTTATGGGATTATTTAGATGGTTTATTTGGTCCTGCTTTAACTTTAGGATCTTGTGTCTGTCTAGGAATTCATCCATTTCCTCCAGATTTTCCAACTTTGTAGAGTATAGGTTTTTGTAGTAGGATCTGATGATTTCTTGAATTTCCTAAGTGTCAGTTGTTATGTCTCCACTTTCCTTTCTGATTTTGTTAATTTGTATACTCTCTCTTTGCCCTCTAGTTAATCTGGCTAGGGGTTTATCAATCTTGTTGATTTTCTCAAAGAACCAGCTCATGGTTTTGTTAATACTTTCAATGGTTCTTTTTGTTTCTATTTGGTCTATTTCTGCCCTAATTTTGATTATTTCTTGCCGTCTACTCTTTTTGGGTATATCTGCTTCCTTTTGTTCTAGGGCTTTTAGCTGTGCTGTCAGGTTGCTGATGTGAGCTCTCTCCAGTTTCTTTTTGGAAGCGCTTAAGACTATGAGTTTTCCTCTCAGTACTGCTTTCATTGCATCCCATAGGCTTGGGTATGTTGTGTTTTTGTTTTCATTGAAGTCTAGAAAATCCTTAATTTCTTTCTTTATTTCTTCTTTGACCCTGCTATCGTTTAACAAAGTTTTGTTTAGTTTCCATGTGTATGTGGGCTTTTTGTTGTCTTTCTTGTTAAAGACCAGCCGTAGACCATGGAGATCTGACAAGATGCATGGTTGTATTTCAATCTTCTTATATCGATTGAGGCTCGTTCTATGTCCAATTATGTGGTCAATTTTTGAGAAGGTGCCATGGGGTGGTGAGAAGAAGGTGTATTCTTTTATTTTAGGATGATATGTTCTGTAGATATCTATTAATTTCAGTTGGTTTGTAGTGTCTGCTAGTTTTACAGTGTCCTTGTTCAGTTTCTGTTTCCATGATCTGTCTATTGGAGAGAGTGGGGTAACTATTATTGTTTGGGGTGAAATGTATTTTTTGAGCTTTAGTAGGGTTTCTTTTATGAATGTGGGTGCTTTTTTATTTGGAGCATATATGTTAAGGATTGAGAGTTCCTCCTGACAGATATCCCCTGTAATGAGTAAAAAGTGTTCATTGTTATCGTTTTTGATAACTTTTGGTTGGAAATTTACTTTATTTGATATTAGAATAGCCACTCCTGCTTGATTCTTGGGGCTGTTTGCTTGGAAGTTTTTTTTTTTTTTTTTTTTTT
Organism: Micromys minutus; assembly: GCF_963924665.1. Classification (NCBI taxonomy): domain Eukaryota; kingdom Metazoa; phylum Chordata; class Mammalia; order Rodentia; family Muridae; genus Micromys; species Micromys minutus. The sequence goes on from NC_137969.1 coordinate 125,359,097, forward strand.
TTTTTCCCCACCGTTATACTCTGAGATAGTGTTTGTCTCTGAGATGAGTTTCCTGTATGCATCAAAATGATGGATTTTGTTTATATATCCAGTCTGACACCCTATGTCTCTTTATTGGGGAGTTGAGTCTATTTATGTTAATAGATATTAAGGAATAGTTGTTTCTGTTTCCTGCTATTATTGCTTTTGTAGGTTGTGTTGTGTCTGTGTCTTTTTCTTCTTTTGGTTTTCTTGCTTAAGAGTTTTCTTGTTTTTACTAGGATGTAGTTTCCCTCATTGTATTGGGTTTTCCACCTATAATTCGTTGTAGTGCTGGGTTTGTGGTCAGATATTGTGTAAAGTTTGATTTGTCTTGAAATATCGTCATCTCTCCATCTATAGTGATTGATAGTTTTGCTGGGTATAGCAGCTTGGGCTGGCACTTGTGCTCTCTTATGGTCTGCATGATGTCTGTCCAGACTCTTCTAGCTTTCATAGTCTCTGTTGAGAAATCAGGTGTGATTCTGATTGGTCTGCCTTTATATGTTACCTGACCTTTTTCCCTTACTGCTTTTAGTATTCTTTCTTTGCTTTGGGCACTTGGTGTTTTGACTATTATGTGTAGGGAGGTATTTCTTTTCTGGTCTAATCTATTTGAAGTTCTGAAGGCTTCTTTTATGCTCGTGGTCATCTCATTCTTGAGGGTAGGGAAGTTTTCTTCTACGATTTTGTGGAAGATATTTACTGTGCCTCTTAGTTGATACTCTTCTCCTTCTTCTATTCCTATTATCCTTAGGTTTGGTCTTCTCATTGTGTCCTGGATCTCCTGTACATTTTGGGTTAGGAGCTTTTTGTTTTTTGCATCTTCTCTGGCTGTTTTGTTTATGTTTACAATGTTGTCTTCTACCCCCAAGATTCTCTCTTCCATCTCTTTTAGTCTATTGGAAATGCTTGCTTCTGTGACTACTGATTTCGTTCTTAGGTGTTCTACCTCTAGGGTTATCTCTTTTAATGTTTTTTTATTGTGTCAATTTCTGTTTTAAACTCCTTCTTCCATTCCTTCGTCTCTTTGCTTCTGTTTTCCTCTAGTCCTTTGAGTTCTTTGAGTGTTTTTCTTGTTTCCTCTTTAAAAGCTTCTGATTCTTTTTGCTTTTCCTCCCATTCTTGTTTAAGGATCTCTATCAGTATCTTGAGGTATGATTTCAGGTCTGAGTTTTCTTTTTCTGGAGTGTTTGGCATTCCAATGTTTGCTGTTATGGGAGAGTTGGGTACTGGTGTTGCCAGGTTGTCTTGGTTTCCTTGGGATATACTCTTTTGCTTTCCTCTTGCCATCTTGTTGTCAGTGATATGTTCTTGACTTTCCCTTGTGTCTGGTCTGTGTCCCTGGATCTCCAATTGTCCATGAGGCAGATGGGTCGAGCCCTGTTCTGCGCCCCAAATTCGCTGGGCAGAAACAAAGGTTCCAATGCTGTGTTCCTGTTTTCTGGATCAGGCAGGGCAGGGGCATGCTTTCCTTGTGCACTGGGCAGAGTTCTCTCTGCTCCCTGGCTGCCCAGATCCCCTACTCACCAGTCTTTAAACCTTTGGGAACTGTTGTTCCAGGTGGCAGATGGGCCGAGCCCTGTTCTCAGCCCCAAAGCCACCATTGGGAACAGAGTTCCCAATGCTGTGTTCCTGGTTTCTGGATTGGGCAGGGCAGGGTTGTGCTTTCCTTGTGCACTCCACAGAGATCTCTCTCCTCCCTGCCTGCCCCAATTCTCTACTCACCAGTCTTTAAACCTTTGGGAACTGCTGGTCCAGGTGGCAGATGGCCGAGCTCTGTGCTGCCTAAATTTAACTTAAAAGAGTATAAAATGACCTACATAAAAAGTCTCGTTCCAAAGGCAATGTTTATTCAAAATTAATGCTTTGATAACAACTAAAAAAATCTAAATAGGGTGTTGTTCCATGCAAACCATGTAATTTTTTAGTAAAGACTGAGATTCCTGGTTGTACTATGTTCAGTTTTCTGAGGAACCGCCAAACTGATTTCCAGAGTGGTTGTACCAGTTTACAACCCTACCAACAGTGGAGGACTGTTCCTATTTCTCCACATCCTCAACAGCAGCTACCTGAAGACAGAGTTAATCCACTTCTGGGCATATACTCCAATGATTCTCCAACATAAAATAAGGACATATGCTCCACCACGTTCATGGCAGCCTAATTTATAATGCCCAGAAGCTGGAAAGAACACAGATGTCTTTCAGTAGATGAATGGATACAGAAATTGTAGTATATTTACACAATGAAGTACTAGTCTGCTATTAGAAACAATGACTTTGTGAAGTTCTTAGGCAAATGGGTGGATCTAGAGAACATCATCCTTAGTGAGGTATTCCAGTCACAAAAGAACAGATATACTATGCAGTCACTAAATTATTTATATAATGTTATGCCAAAATGCCTTTAAAAATCTGTAAATGTATCCCTCTTTTTAAAATAAAGCATCAAGAAAAAATAAATAAATTATATGCAGTCACTGATAATTGAGTACTAGCCCCAGAAAGCTTTGAATACCCAAGAAGCTCAAAAAAAAGAAAGAAAAGAAACGATAAAGGAAGAAAGAAAGAAAGAAAGAAAGAAAGAAAGAAAGAAAGGAAGAAAGAAAGAAAGAAAGAAAGGAAAAAAGGAAGAAAGAAAGAAAGAAAGAAAGAAAGAAATTCAAAAAGTGGAAGCTTCAAATCTTCTTAGAAAAAAAATTGTATACCACACTCTGAGAGTGTGGTAGTCTATATTTGTATTCTTATGCTCTTGACCTATTCCTCAAATATAACTTTAGATTCTAGATTATTTTTGCTGAAGTTTGAGGACTCTGTTACTGTCCTTTTCCATACTTTAGCAGACCTTTATAATGGCAATTTTTGAGTAGATAGATAATAACTGCACATTAAATTTCTGATGTGCATTATTTGAAGCATTTTAAACACCTCAGGTTTAGGCTTTTGATATAAAGATAATAGACATATTTGAGACCTTGCTATATGCTCTGTACTTTATTTCAAAATGGTCATATTTTAATCTCTACAATACTTTCTGAGACATTAACCAGGTGAGAATGATGCATAAAATAACTAAGTAATTTGCCCAGTGAGAAAGTTACTAACTATCTAAAAACTGAGTCCTCATTTGTCTTACCTGAAAGCCTAAGATTTGAAAAGACATCAAAGTGATAACAGCCTCATGTCATAGGGTTTCTTCCTCTCCAGAAACATCTGAAGAAGTGATAGTATGGGACCAAACGCTCAGGCCATTTGCCACCAGGAACAGCTGAGATCCAGGGACACAGGCCTGGTAAGACTGTCCTGCAAGAAGAAAGGGCGAAGAGGCCTGGCACTCAGAAAGCACCGCTGCTCCCGCATTAGTTCAGGGGAGCAGGAACTCTGCCATAGGAACTTGGTTTTTACCTGGAAGGCCCTTGCATGCAGAACATACACTCAAGCCATTTGACACCTAAAACAGCTGAGATCCTGGGACACAGATTGCAAAGTTTCTGTAAGGCTAATGATACTGTCAAGAAAACAAAATGGCAGCCAACAGATTGGGAAAAGATCTTTACCATCCCCATATCTCATAGAGGCTTAATATCCAATGTATAAAAAAAACCTCAAGAATTTAGACACCAGAGATTCAAACAAGCCTCTTAAAATATGGGGTACAGAGCCAAACAAAAAGTTCTCAATTAATGAATATCAAATGGCTTAGAAACATCTAAGGAAGTTTTCAATATCCATAGTCATTAGGGAAATGCAAATTAAAACAATTCTGAGATTCCACCTCACACCAACCAGAATGGCTAAGATCAAAAATTCAGATGACAGAAGATGCTGGCAAGGATGGAGAGAAAGGGGAACACTTCTTCACTATTTGTGGGGTTGTAAACTGGTACAAACACTCTAGAAATCAGTCTGGAGGTTCCTCAGAAAATTGGACATAGTACTACCTGAAGACTCAGTTATTTCACTTCTGGGCATATACCCCAGAGACATTCCAACATACAGCAAAAACATATACACCACAATGTTCATAGCAGCTCTATTTATAATAGTCAGAAGCTGGAAAGATCCCAGATGTCCTTCAGTAGATGAATGGATACAAAACTTGCGGTATATTTACACAATGGAGTAATACTCAGCTATCAGAAACAATTACTTTATGAAATTCTCAAGAAAATGGATGCATCTAGAGAATAACATCCTGAGTGAGATAACCCAGTCACAAAAGAACAGACATAATATGCAGTCACTGATAATTGGATTCTAACCCCAGAAAGCTCTGAACACCCCCAGGAACAACTCACAGACTATATGAAGTTCAGGAAAAACAAAGGCCAAAAAAAAAAAAAAAAAAAAAAAAAAACAGAAAAATCGTTATGCTTAATCTTTACACACCAAGAAAATTTTGACCATTTCCGGTTACATCTTATTTTACATGTACTTTATGCTCATTGTAACTAGTAAGATACATACTGTCTAACCTTTAAAAAACTAAGTACTGACAATAATGTATTCATATACTTTCATGTAAAAATGCTTTTATAATCTGTACATTTTTCTGTTTTTTAAAATAAATTTGTTCAATTAAAAAATAAATAAATAGTGATATTGTGAGCAGTGTTAAATGGCATGTGTGTGTGTGTGTGTGTGTGTGTGTGTGTGTGTGTGTATTTCCTGTCACATTATCAGAGTTGTATTTATTTCTCTTTCAGAAATTAAGATTAAAAAACATTTCAAATTATGCCCATAATATTGATCACAGTCTATCTCTTCCTAGAAGTTTTTATTACAAATTTTATATTATAAGAGAAATTTTTCATTTAAATTGTTTTTTTATTAAAATTGTTTTAAATTCTACTTATTTATTTTACTACTCTGCTTTTTCAAAGGAAGTTGATATTTTATACTTCTTGAACACACAGCCTTTCCTGGTTAAATGATGTGAAGAAACAAGTTAGATATTACAGGAACCCCCATTCTATTGTCAGGAAGATGAGGTAGAAATTCATTAAGCCTGTAAACATAAACAAAATGCTTGAAAATATGTGATCAAACCACCTTACATATGAGCCAAAATGAAGAAGGAGGAAGAGGAGTAGGGAAGAAGCATGAAAAAGAGGAGAAAGAGGAAGAGCAGAGGAGGTGAAGAGTGAAAAAAATAAAGGAAAGGGAATGAAAAGGAAATAGAAATACTTTTATCCAAGTGTATCTTTGTCAACCAGCATGTCAACATGTTTAAATAAGGTTACCCTCATAACCTAGACAATGTGCAAGAGGCTATACTACTGAAGAAGGAAAAAAATTCTCTTCTAGTAACCCTTAATGATTAGCTGTCGCTTCTCCAGTCCATCACAGAATGTGCACTTACAGTTGCTGATAGTCCACGAAGGCATTGGCCACATTACACCGGGCAGACATCAAGCTACTGTAGACACACAAAAAGAAAGCCTTTGGCTTTTGTTTGGTTGATTTACAATAAACCACTGGCTTTAGTCAACTAGGTCTATTACAACTACCCTCCAAACCAAGGTTTTTCAAGATTTATGACTCATTTTCATCCCTCATACAAAGGATTCCAACTTCTGCCCTCCCAGGAACAATTTTTTTTTCTATTAAAACAGGGTACCATAAAAAATTCATATCTTCAAAGAAAGAAAAATACCTAAAAAAAAATAAAACAGATTAACAAGGTGCAATGTTAATTAATAAAAGATTGACTTTGAGATCAGTGATAGCTATTCTTGTTTGTCGACTTGACTACATCTGGAATTAACTAAAAGGGAATCAACTGTGTATACCCATAAGAGATTTTTTTTTCTTAAGTAAATAATTTGAAATGGAGAGACTGACTTTTAATCTGGCTCTTTTGAGGCTGAAAAATACAACTTTAATCTGGGCAACACCTTCTGCTGGCAGCCTCTATAAAAGACAGGAAATCTCTCTCTGTCTCTCTGTTTCTCTGTTTCTCTGTCTCTCCCTTTTCCTCCCTATGCCCTTCTCTCCCAACCGTCTTCCCTCCCTCCCTCCCTTTTCCTGATTACCCTTGCTCTTCCCAGCACATTCATTCCTTTTCTGGCATTAGAACCTCCTTCTTTTGGATTCCAGTAAGCATTGAAGAGCAGCTGAGACATACAACATCATTGTCTGAACAACTACCAGATTCTTACACTTTTTGACGGGAGACAATCATTGTCAGACTAGTTGGACCATAGCCTGTAAGCCATTCTGATAAATATCTTTATACACACACACACACACACACACACACACACACACACACACACACACACAAACACACACATCATACACACACATTATACATATACATATATCAATTCTGTATGTTGTGTTCCTTTAGGGAATTCACACTTCTATACTATACTCAAACACACAGAAAACTCAGCTACACCAACTAATGCAAGAAACAGTGGTAGTTGACACCTTCTAAATACTGTTTGAGACATTTCATTTAAAAATATGAATAGAAAAATCCATCTTTTGAAAAACCTATTTTATCACCTACTCTATCTTAAAATGTCTACTTCATTTTGATTTAATGAAACAGAGTAAAAGCTTTTATGATTTGGAAAATATCTAGATCTAAAGATGATACCAACTATTTGCCAGTCATATCTGATTTGTTAAGTTGGTGAATAAACTGGATGGATGAAGAGAACTTAAATTTCTGTCATCAATAAATCATATGAGCCAGAAAGGAAAAAAAATCAATCTAAATTTAACTTTATAAGTGTAAAGTTTAATTTCCTTTTAAAATTCAATTTGTTTAAATGAATGTAAGCCACCAGACTCAAGAATAAAGGAAGCTGATTACAGAAGTTAATTAAAAATATTTTATTTTGCTGGACAAAATGAGCTACATGAAGAAACATTATTCAGACTCAGTCAATTTTCAGAGTACTTCCATGCAAGATAAAAAAGTTGACTTTGTGACAAAAACAGGTACACAGAATTTTATTTTAATATTTAGCAGGTTTGCTAAAGCATAATTTTGAATATGTGTTAATATGCAATAGAATCAAGGGACACTGTGTATGCAAGTGCTTTTGTTTATTGTTTTCCAAGAAGCTAAAACAAGCCATAACTAGTAAGATAATCTCACAGACACTAATGGAGATCCTACAATAAAACTGTTTTATGAACTACTATGTTTTAAGCACTGTTGAGAACCTGTGCTTGGATGTATAAGTAAGATGGTGTCCTACACCTCTGAGTCAGATACAGCGCATATGAACTCAGGTGACTGGCGTAAAGTCTTTGTGAGAAATACTATGATCTAGAACCAACTGAAAGGCTGACTGAGGAGCACAGAATGTCCCAAAATCAACTTTGGAGGGCACTGGGAAAATCTTCATGGAGAAAACTATGTAAACAATTTTTTTTCCAGAATGACAATGGAAAGAAAGACATCCCAGGAGGAGGTGATATCATGAGAAGAAAGAAGGGTAAAAACAAGGCTAGCATTGTAAGTATCATTGCTTACTGAAGAAGTTAAGTTATCTGATAATGGATGGAGGGCTTGTCATCTCTCATCCTGAAGGGTCACAGCAAGACTAAGGCTCTACCGGGCTTATGGAAACCAATCAGAGTTTACAATACCTTATTAGGAATAGAATATATTGATGATTTTCAGGACACAGTGATGTTTGCAAGCTATACAGGGTACACAAATTGAATTCTAAAAAACTACATGATCTGTCAATATTCTATATGGTTCGCTGACATGTAGGAAACACAAAAATACACAGGTGGTCTGAATGCTCCCCTGACTAAGAAAGCACTTCAGTTTCCCAGGAACCGAAAGGCAGACAGTGTCTCAGGAGCCAGGGACTCTAACTTGAAAAATCTGTAGCATAAAATATTCAATAAAAAATGCAAAAAAACAGAAAAATCTATAACACCTTCCTTTCAAAGAACCACAGCCCTTCCATTTTATATATTCTCCGTTTTATATATCCTCCCAACTAGAACTTGCAACAGAGGATTGTACATGTTACTTTATATTCTAGGGAATGAAACATGAGCATTGAGGGAAAATGAGTAGAAGGTTAGATTTAGATGTTCCTACAGAGGAAGTGAAATAGAAAAGAGAGAAATAAAAGCAGCCTTTCTCAACATATGAGAGCATGTCAGTGGTCAAAGTGTCATGTCTCCAACATGACAAGCCTTTAGTAAAATTCCGGCTTCTATCATTCATTCTTTCTCTCTGAAGAAACCATCCATTCTTCAAGGCCCAGTCTTCCCATCTGCAAAACTGTGAAAATAAACTCTCTGTATCTCCTAGGTTAACTAAAGTCACAGACAAATAATTCAGTATTGTATGGGACCTCCAGTAAATTTTAAAAATATATAGATGATTACTTTAATCTGAGTAAATTTTTCTGTACAAACAAGAGGACTGCTCATATCTCAAATTCTCAATTCCAAAGTGTAATTTCAGCGAGGGTGTTATACTAGATACTTTTGTATTGCTGTTATAAAACACCATGACCGAAGATGACTTAGAGAAAAAGATAATTTACTTTGATGTACGGTTCCATAGAGAGCAGTCCATCATCGTGGGGAGGCAGCAAGCGGTGGCATGATGGCTGAAGCAGGAAGCTGCATGATCACATTATCAGTCATTAGCATGAAACAGAGAGCAAACTGAATGTGGTGTGAGATCATAAACTCTTAAATCCTGCCCCGGATGGGATCCTTCTCTAATAAGGCTTCACTTCACCAAAACCTCCCCAAACAGTGCCATCAACTGAAGACCCAATGGTGAACAATTATTCAATCTTCTCCAGGTATTTAGAATAATTGAAAGATAATCTCAACAGATTTTAAAAAGGTATATGTTTAATGCAATGTAATAAAATTTCATTTTATTATTTTATTATTTTACATATTAAAGGGTTTTTTATTGTGAATCTTGTGCACACATATGTATCTTGGGATGTAGAGACCAGAGGTGGAATTCTGATGTTTTCTGTAATTATTGTCTACCTTATCTTTTAAGACAGGATTTATATCTGAACTTAAAAACTCACTAATTCAGGTAGACTGGCTGTCTAATGAGGTCTGGAGATGGCCTATCTCTAGTACAATGAATGTGCTGCTGTACTTTGCTTTGTAGACTGGAGCGGGGATCTAAACTTGGATCTCCCTGTGTGCAAAGCAAGCACTTTTTGTAGTGAATGATTTCTCCCCATTCCATCTCATTCACTTGTAGGTTCTTGTTGTTAAAATAATCCTCCATAATTTTTATTATAGTCATTTAAAAGAATACTTTCATATTTGAAGAAACACTAATAATTTCATTGATTTGTAAAGCAACAATACCATAAAATAAGCCAGAGAATGAACTGCAATACTTTAATCCATCTCATCATTAAGACAAATGGTAGAATATACAAATGAAGGTTCAAAGGGATTGAAGAGCAAAGGGAATAGGAATCTGTGAAAAGAGCTTAGAATTATTCTCAACCATATAATCCATCAGATGTTCAGCTTAATTACTCAGAGCAACAACCCTCATGGCAGAAGAATGAGGATGGTTATCTTCCCTGTCTTCATAGAGGAATTAGTGTGATTACTAAAAATATTTCTAAAAGCCCTGATAATATCTGCTAGCTGGCTTAGTTCCAGACAATATTTTTTTCCATCCTCACTAGTAGTATTGTAATATTGTTATTGCTGACATTGTTATTAGTAAGGAGGGGGCCACAAACTTCTTTATCTAGTACTGTTTCAGCTCCTTACATTCCTGAGGTAAATTTAACATCAATATTTGCTAGCATCTCTAGCAGAGGCCCTTTTGCAAGTCATGAAACGTCTGGTACTCAGGGAACATTTTTCATGGCTGCATCAGCAAAGTGGAAGAGAAGGATGGGCAAATGGCACTATTGGATGAAGGTCAGGGATCATACTAGGCAGGGTAGGGGTTGTTATTTGTACAGGAGTGATTATTCCATCAATAATAGTTTTTTTTTTTTATTCAATGGATGGAACATTTTTTAGATGTTGAAAGTTATTTATTATCATTTTATAAGTAACATTACATAATAATAACTAATGTAATAGGCAGATAAGATATGAAGAACAGAAATATCATAAACAGATAGCATATTGCTAAACATTAGCAGAATTTTTTTTCCTTTTTTAAAATTTTATTTTAAAAAACAAAGATAAAAGAACAAATTTTAAGCATTTTTCCATAAATGTATACGAATACATTTTTGTCAGTGCTTGGCTTTTTTTTTTAAAGTTTGATACTCTGCATTAAGGTTTTACTAGTTACAATGAGCAAAAAGTACATGTAAAACAGGATGTAACCCGGCATTAGTTAAAGTTTTCTTGTCGTGTAAGGATTGAACATAATGTTTTCTTTGTTTTTTTTTGTTTTTGGTTTTTTTTTTTTTTTTTTTTTTTTTTTTTCTTGAACTTCACACAGTCTGTGAGTTGTTTCTGGGGCAGTCCGAGCCTCTGGGGTTAGCATCCCACTATCAGTGACTGCATATTATGTCTGTTCTTTTGTGACTGGGTTATCTCACTCAGGATGATATTCTCTAGATGAAACCATTTTCTTAAGAATTTGGTTAAATCATTGTTTCTGATAGCTGAGTAGTACTCCATTGTGTAAATGTACCACAATTTTGTATCCATTCATCTACTGAAGGACATCTGGGTTCTAAAATAAGTTCCTAGGTTTAAAATGCATCTACTAAAAATTGGCACACTTAATTCACCTAGGAATGTGTTAGTCAGGGTTCTCTAGAGTCACAGAATTTATGAGTAGTCTCGATATAGTAAGGTAATTAGTTATGATGATTTACAATCTGTAGTGCAACTCCCCAACAGTGGTCAGCTGATTGAAGGATCAAGTAGTTGCTCAGTCCCACAAGGCAAGCAGGCAAAGAAGATCAAATCTTTCCTCTTCCAGTGTCATTAGGTGGGACTAGAAGGTGTGACCCAGATTAAAGTATCACCATGCCTGAGTTTAGGATTTGCTTTGCCCCAGATGGCCTTGAACTCAGAGCACTCCTTCCCTTAGTCTCCTGGAATTCATAGCCACTGTGCCTGAAGATCTTCAAGCCAACACCCAGGTCAGAAACTTGTGTCTCCTGCTTCAAGATATGGATCACATGTAAGCCTTCAAATTCTGGATTATAGTTTATTCCAGTCAAGTTGCCAACCAAAAATAGCCATTACAATGCAGAAGATAGGTTGCAGATATTTTCTTTCTGAGAGTGTCTGAAATAAGCAGTGTCAATACTCTGAACTCAAAATCATCTGTCAGTAAAACAGTTTTGCTTTTAATTACTTCATGAACTGTCAAGCTGAACTTTTATAGTTTATTAACTGCCACAGTTGTAATTCTAGAAATAACTGACAATTGTGTTTCATTAATAACTAGTGATCCAATCCCTTGGTTTAAGCTAGATGAAGTTCTTGACAATGGTCACCAAAAGCATCAAGAAATGTGAAGACAAAAGAAGGATATTAAAAACCTTTTCTACCTAGGCAATCAATCACTGTGCTAGAAAAGTATTTTATTTGGATATTCAGTAAGATATACTTTTAAATTCAACTGAGTTATAAAGAAAAGATGAGCTACTTCATAGATTGAAAATAATAATACTGCTGTTCTTAGCAGATTCATGCATCTCCATTCTAGAGGCAAATTTTTGGATCTCTTATCCTGAGAGAAAGTTCAGTTTCCAGAGATGGTGTATAATGACACCTTTGAATTATCCTTGATGCAATATGATAGAAAAGTTAATTCATCAAATTCCAGTGGTAATTAGCATACTAACAGAACATTATAATTACACCTTACATTTTTACCTCAGAAAAACGGTCCTGAGCTTATACCTTCTATCAGTTTTACACAATATTGTCTATCTTTAGATTCCTCTAGATAAGCTCTAGCTTGATTTTAAATAATCAGTTTCAGAAAGTCATTAGGTCAAAGAACACAGATTAACAATAGAGTGGGTATGATTTATAAAGATGTATTGGGAGAGACAGAGCCAGATCAACACCATCAGGACTCAGGGTTTGTCCACAGATTGCTGAGCACATAGATGAGCCTCAGATGTGCTCTCCCACCTGAGCCCATGTGTGAGCCCCCACTACCCCTTCCCAACTATCAGAGAAAAACTGCCAGAAACTCTCAGGGCACAGGAGGTGCTGTGCGTCTGGGGAATGAATCTGTCTCAACCCAGAGACAGAGCAAGAACACTGACGTCAGAACTCACTGCCTTCATGCAGATAGCTAAAGACCCAGAAGCAATCTCCCTTCTGAGCCCACCAACCACCAGACCCACAAGAGAGACAAGCTCCATTCAGAGACAACAAGATCACCTAACATCACAGATAACAAGATGGCAAGAGGCAAGCTCAAGAACCTTAGGAACGGAAACCAAGACAACCTGGCAACATCAGAACCCAATTCTCCAATCAAAGCAAGTAGTGGATATCCCAAAACACCAGAAAAACATGATATCAACTTCAAATCATACTTGATGATGATGATGGTGACTCAAGAAGTCCATGAATAACTCCCTTAAAAGAAATACAGAAGAACACACATAAACAAGTAGAAGTCCTTAAATAGGAAACACAAAAATCACTTAAAAAGCTACAGAAAAACACAACTAAACAGTTGAAGGAATTGAAAGCAGAAAAAGAAATAATAAAGAAATCACAAAAAAAGACAATCCTGGAGATAAAAAACCTAGAAGGAGATCAGGAATCATAGAAACAAGCATCTCCAACAGAATATGAGAGATAAAAGAGAGGATCTAAGGGGCAAAAGATAACATAGAAAATATTGACACATCAGTCAGATAAAATGTAAAAATCAAAAAGCTCCTAGCACAAAACATCCAAAAAATTCAGGACACAATGAGAAGACCAAACCTAAGAATAATAGGTATATAGAACAGAGTGAAGACTTCCAACTAAAAGACATAGTAAATATCTTAACAAAATCATTGAAGTAAACTTCCCTAAACTAAAGAAAAAAATGACCATGGACATATAAGAAGTCTCCAAAACTCCAAAGAGATTGGAACAGAAAAGAAATTTCTCCCAACAAATAATAGACAAAACATCAAATGTTCAAAACAAAGACAAATGTTAAAAGTAGATAGGGAAAAAAGGACAAGTAACATATAAAGGCAAACTATTCAGAATTACTCCAGACTTCAAAACAGTGGCTATGAAAGCTAGAAGATCCTGGATAGACTTCATACAGATACTAAGAGAAGACAAATGCCAGCCCAGGTTACTATATCCAGAAAAACTCTCAACTACTATAGATGGAGAAATAACAATATTCCAGGACAAAACCAAATTTACACAATATCTGACCACAAATCCAGACCTACTACTCAGCTATCAGAAACAATGACTTTATGAAATTCTTAAGAAAATAGATGCATCTAGATAATATCATCCTGACTGAGGTAACACAGTCACAAAAGAACAGACATAATATGCAGTCACTGATAATTGGATACTAACCCCAGAAAGCTCTGAATACCCCAGAAACAACTTACAGACTACATGAAGTTCAAGAAAAACAAAGGCAAAAAAAAAACAAAAAAAACAAAAAACAAAAAACCATTATGCTTAATCTTTACACACCAAGATAACTTTGACTATTTCCAGGTTACATCTTGTTTTACATGTACTTTATGCTCATTGTAACTAGTAAGATTTTAAGGCATACTCTCAAACCTTAAAAAAAAATCAAGTACTGACAAAAATGTATTCATATACTTTTATGCAAAAATGCTTTTAAAATCTGTACATTTATCTTTGTTTCTTAAAATAAAGTTGTTCAATTAAAAAAAATGTCTCAACAGATACAAGAAGATCAAAATATTCCCACGCATTCTGTCAGATAACCATGGATTAACACTTCAATAACAACAAAAACAACAAAAACTTTACATACACATTGAAGCTGAATGATGCTCTTTTTAATGATAACTTGGTCAAGGAGGAAATAAAGAAAAAATTAACGATTTTTTAGAATTTAATAAAAATAAAAGCACAACATATCCAAACTTATGGGAGGCAATGAAAGCAGTACTAAGAGAAAAACTCATGGGTCTGGGTGCCTGCGAAAAGAAACTAGATAGAGCATTCACTAGCTTGACAGCATATCTGAAAACTGTAGAACAACAACAACAAAAGCAGATACACCAAAGAGGAGGAGAAGGAAAGAAATAATCAACTCAGAGCTGAAATCAACCAAGTAGAAAAAAAAGATCTATACAAAGAATTAGCAAAACCAGGAGCTGGTTCTTTGAAAAGAAACAAGATTGACAAATCTTTACTAGACTAACTAGAGGGTGCAAGAGAGTTTCCAAATTAACAAAATAAGAAATAAAAGGAGAGACATAACAAAAGAAACTTAGGAAATTCAAGAAATCAACAGATACTACTACAAAAGCCTAAAAAAACAACACTGGAAAATCTAGAGAAAGTAGACAATTTTCTAGATAGATACCAGGTAGCAAAGTTAAATCAGGATCAGGTAACCCATCTAAACAGTTCCATAAACCATAAAGAAATAGAAGCATTCATCAAAAGCCTCGAAACCAGAAAAAAAAAAAAAAAAAAAAAAAAAAAAAAACCCGGACCTGATGGTTTCAGTGCAGAATTTTATCAGACATTTATTAACAACATAATACCAATACTCTCAAAACTACTCCTTAAAATAAAAAGAGAATCAACACTGCCCAACTCATTCTTCAAAGCCACAGTTACACTCATACATAAACCATACAAAGACCCCACAAAGAAAGAGAACTTCAGACGTATTTCCCTCATAAACATCAATGCAAAAATACTCAATAAAATTCTTGCAAACCAAATCCAAGAAAACAACAAAGACATCATTCACCATGATCAAGTAGGCTTCATCCCAGGGATGCAGGGATGGTTCAATATATGGAAATCCATCAATGTAATCCACTATATAAGCAAACAAACAAAAACAAACAGGATTAACTCATTAGATGCTGAGAAAACATTTGACCAAATTCAACACCCCTTCATGATGAAAGTCATGGAAAGATAAGGAATCAAGGCCCATAGATAAACATAGTAAAAGCAATATACAGCAGAAAAAGTAGCCAACATCAAAATAAATGGTGAGAAACTTGAAGCAATCCCATTAAAATCAGGGACTATACAAGGCTGTCCACTCTCCTTCTACCTATTCAATAAAGTACTGGAAGTCCTGGCTGGAGCAATTAGATAGCAAAAGGAAATCAAAGGATACAAATCAGAAAGGAGGAAATCAAAGTCTCACTATTTTCATATGAAATGAAAGTATCGTTAGGTAACCCAAAAAATTCCACCAACAAACTCCTACAGCTGGGAAACAACTTCAGCAACGTGGCTGGATATAAAAGTAACTTAAATCAGTAGCCTTTCTCTACTCAAAAGATAAACATGCTGAGAAAAAAATTAGGGGAATGATACCCTTCACAATAGTCACAAACAATATGGAATAACTTGGTGTGTTCGTACCCAAGCAAGTGAAAGATTTGTATGACAAGAACTTCAAGTCTCTGAGGAAGGAAATTGAAGATCTCAGAAGATGGAAAGATCCCACATGCTTATGGATTGGAAGGATCACCATAGTAAAAATAGCCATCTTGCTGAAAGCAATCTATAGATTCAATGCAATCCCCTTCAAAATTCTAACTCAAAACGTGTATTAGAAGTTGAGAAATTGTTTTTTTTTGTTTTTATATGTGATTATTTTATTGAAAATAAATTTTAATACAATAAAAAACCTAACTGAATTCCTTATAGAGTTAGAAAGAGCAATTTGCAAATTCATTTGCAAAAACAAAAACCTAGGATAGCAAAAACTATTCTCAACAATAAAAGAAGTTCTGGGAGAATCACTATCTCTTACCTCAAGTTGTATTACAGATCAATCATGATAAAAATTGTATGGTATTGGTACAGATATAGGCAGGTAGATCAATGGAATAGAATTGAAGATCCAGAAATGCACTCTCACACCTATTGTTACTAGATTTTTGACAAAGGAGTTAATAACATTCAATGGAAAAAGAACAGCATCTTTAGCAAATGGTGCTTTTTCAATTGTCAGTCAGCTTGCAGAAGAATGCAAATGCTTGCAAAGGTCTCAGAAGAGGGTATAGTTCTACAAACCACAGAAACACAAAAATGGATGCTGCAGTACTTTGATTTCTGTCTTCCATCCACTGGAAGTATGAGAAAATTAGTTTCTGCTATTTAAGTGATCCAGTCTGTAGTAATTTGTTATGACAGCTGAAGAAAAATAATACGATCCTTGAACCTCAATATTTTTATTTGATACAGGAAAAAATAAAGGAGTGCAGGAAGAAGACATTCATTAAACTCTATTTTTCCTTATAAACATCTCAAAGAAATCAATAATGAGGAATATTCTATTGTCACCCAATCTCCTAATTCTCTCCAAACTATCACATTATATGATGAGTAGCAAGTCAATTAACCTTTTATTCAGTAACAGTGAGAGAAATTTTTCCCAATACATGTATTTGATTATTTTTCATATATATGTACAAATATTCAAATAAGTTAGACATTTATTGCATATTTTTGTCATTAATTCTAAACATCTAAAACTATTCTGAACACTGCCTTTGTTTTAGTAAAATCTTGACATAACAATGAGTAGCAAATACTAGAGACTGCTTTTTGTTCATGACAATGTAGTTGCTCTTTTATTCACAAATGCACCAAAATGTTAAAACCTGAAAGGAACCATATGTGTGCAAAGGTCATATGCTTTAGATTGAACATAAATACAATAGGCTCATGTTCTTGAGCACTTGGTTTCCAAATGATGATGCCATTTGACAGCGTCTTTATGCAGCAGAGCTTCACTGGAGGGAGTGGGTCACTAGTGGTATGCCTTGGGGTTTTATAGCCCCTCTGTACTTTCTGTCTCTTCTGCTCTTCTCCTATTGCTGACCTGACTGTAGATACACTGTTTCCCAATGCCTCAAACTTCTGCCATCATTCCTTCCATGTTGGGACCTGACTTTTTCCATTCTAACCTTAAGCCATAATTTACTGCTCCTCCCTTAGTTGATTACTATTGGGGATTTGATCACTGCAAATAGAAAGGTTACTGATATACTAAACTTTCACTGTATAGATTATGAGAAACTCTACCATGAGTTAATGATGCCATATGCAGAGATGAGCCAAGATCAGCACTACAGTATAATCTAGGGATATATCATATTACTGTCTCTTCAAGACATTGTCTTACTAGGGTCATTATTCTATGTTACGTAAAAAATAGAACCAATAAGTGACACCATATCTATCAAAATAATCTGGCCAAAACAAGTAATAGGTAAACTTAAAAGGCTCTTCCTACCCCAAATTCTTTGGCCTGATGAAATGTAGATGTCTTCTACCAAAGTGTGATTGAAAGAATAATTTTTACCTCAAGTGAAACAAAAGGAGAAAGTTACCCATCTTACATCAGACTAGTGACATTCAAAATTAGTTGTAGACAATACAATAACATGACATGGTCTTCTGATCTCCACTGTTTGTAAACATATTTTCCCACATCAGTATGCTAATTCTATAGAGTAATTTACATTTTGATTATGAGAATGATGACAATGATGATGATGATGGACTCAAGTGTGTCTCTTTTTAATGTGGAAAGGCTATCTCAAGCTTCTAAACATAACTAAGAACATACTACATACACAGATCTCTGCCTTACTTCATTTAGTATTTCACCAATATCATATTTTTTCAGGAAATATACGTGATTATAGTGACCACATTTTTAAACAATAATCCAGAAAACTACCTAATTTCCAAAGCAATATCCTATAGAGACTTGAATTCAGTACAAAGAAATACTCATTAAAAACTAATATCCCAAGTGACCCTACTCTGAACATTTTCAATTTTGACACCTCTACAAATTTCTTTACCAAGCCTAGAAGAAGCAACTGGTCACATCAACCATACATATTATCATTTTAGTCCCCCCATTTATTCTTTATAATATCTGTACTAATAATTCACAGATGAGATTAGTCTACCCTAATTATGCTACCCTCTCTACTGCTGTAGCTACACCAGAGACTACTCGCCTGTAATACAATTTAGTATATCAAATTTTTAATTTCCTCTAATTACCTCTAAGAGTCACTAATAAGCTCCTAATTGGTAAATCTAATTGCTGTTTTAAATCTTACTCTATAACTGCTTCTCTATTTCACTTACACTGGGAAGTGTATATTTCTTTATGTTTAATCTTTTCCCCTATGGCTTTCATATTCATTTCTCTTTTCTGATGCTTTTAATATCTAGCTGACCTTCCTACTTACCAGCTTCTTCAACATCCACAGTCTGTGCTTCCCAGAACTCAGTGGCAAGTCATATAACCCTCGAAATCTGTATAGGCTTACCTACGACTTGCACAACAACTTCAAATACAATGTCGAAAAGTGACTTGTTAACCATCTTAAATATGGCAAAAAGACTCCTGCATCCAGTATCACTCCCTCTGAAATAAGCAATTCTAATCCAGCTATAGGTCTTTATTTCTTTGTTTATTTTATGTATATGAGTCTTCTATCTGCATGTACACCTTTGTACTTCAAAAGGACTTCAGATCCCATTATAAATGTTTGTAAGCCACCATGCTGTTGCTGGAAATTGAACTAAGGACTTCTGGAAGAGTAACCAGTCCTCTTGCTGAGATATCTCTCAATCGCCCAAAATACCTCTTGAGGACTCTTACCCAACCTCTCCTCTTCACACCCAGGAAGTTTAGGCTAAAATCACATGATTGAATCAAAACATCAGAAATCAGCATGTGACATAAATGACTTCAAACAATGGAAACCTGGTATCCTAGAGATAAAAAGATAAAGAACATAGACACAGGGTGACCAATGAGGGAGCTAGAAAAATGACTGGAGGAGATGAAAGGGTCTCCAACCCCAATGGGAAGAACAAAGTTATATACTAACCAAACCCACCACAGCTCCCAGGGACTAAAACACCAACTAATGAGTTCACATGGAGAGACCCATGGCTCCAGGTGCATATGCATGAGAGGATGGTATTCTCTGGCACCAATGGGAGGAGAGGCCTTTGTTCTAGTGAAGGCTAGTTTTCCCAGTGTAGGAGAATGCTGAGGTAGGAGAGGGAGGTTGGGAGAGTGAGCACCTTCATAGTGGCAATGGGTGGGTGGTGGGGGAGGAAATTTGTGGAAAGGGGATAATACTTGAACTGCAAATACAGAGAATATCTAATAAAAAAATAATTTTAAAAAGTTCACATAAGTTTGAGGAGAGTTTGGATTGCACAGTGAGTTCTAAGAAGAATGATGCAACGTGAGGTACAGTCTCCAAAAATATGGAGACTGAGCTGAAACAGGAGCTGTCTGGACCATTCCTAATAACTTCCTCATTCTTTCTGTCCTTGACTGGACATTCAATTCCCGACTCACAGTTTTCAAAGAGGAATCTATGGAAAACAATAAGAAATTTTATGGATCTCCTCACACATAAAAGAGCATGTGATCTTGAAAGTTTCTTCAATCCATACACCCAGAAAATGAATAGGTGACTTGTTGTCCTCTAAGTTCTGCATCATAGATTCAGTACTTATTTACATATGTCACACTTCAGCCAGGGTCACCTGGCAATGACCTTCATGAGGTAAGGCCTTTGCCTATGAGAAATATTCAACTTCTACTTGGCCAGCCTCTTGACAAGGAAATTGGAAATGATAATCTGTCTCCCTTCCTTTCTTCAAGACAGTTCCTAGGAACGTGAATGAATGAATCACAGACAAACTTCCTGATGCTTTAATTCCTTCCTCCCTAGAACACTTTTAATACATGGCCTTTAGAGAAGAGTTTATCTATCATTCCTTATTATCACAGATATAGTTTGGCCTAGTTCATCTCTAGCATGATCCCTTTCAATAACCCCCAACTAGCTAAACAAATTTAGTTTCAATGGTTCAGTGTGTTACAGTGCTGTCATAATTATTACTGGCAAATGTACATTGGAGCACAACATGTTTAGCTTAAAAACACGTGATAAATATCTAATATGCTATGCCTTTTGCCTCTCTACATATTTCCAGAATTCCCCATCCCCTATCACATTATCTGATACAGATCACAATAAAACTATTTCATTAGGCCAGCCATGTGTTTGTGAACTGGCTAGTGCAATCTCCCTCTCACGGATGCCCACAGAGCTGAGAAATTTGCAGTATCAATTTTCTCACCTTCTTCCCAGGAACTTTCCAACCAGCTCAAGCAACTTCTCTGTTTCCATCTGTTTCTGTGTTCCTTCTCTGTTCTAGCATGATGTTTTATAAATGACAGCATAAAGTGCTCAATTTCGTGGTGATTCATACTTGAAACGGGTTCTATGCAAAGTGTTTTCTATCACATTGTAAAGGCTTTCAGAGCAGTGCCCTGAAATAATAGGATTTTATCCAATAATTGTTTAACACGAAGATCTCAGCTTTTCAAAAAACTACAACTCCGTAGTCACAAAGTTATTAACTATGGAGGATTTATGTGAGAACGGAGACCAGGTTTGCTTCAGAACTCTTCTCCTCAAACAGTCAGCAGGTGCCTCTACTCGCCTCCTACACAAGGAAAGTAGAGTAGGAAACCTGGCTTAAGGCTTCTCAGTGGATATGCACTGTGGATTCTGTGTTAAGAGTAGGTCTAACAAGAGAAACTACAGACTTTATTTAAAATCCTAGTTACTCAAATCAGCCCTCTTTAGTTCAACCAAGAAATAGTACTGCATGTCAGATACGTGGAAAACTTTACAGCAAAAGCAAGCCAGTGCCAACGCAGAACATACTTCCTTTATATGGTTTTGATTCAGACTTAATAATTTTGTGTTGTCTTAATAATGGAGAAATATTACACTGGACATTTACACTATCTACTGTCTATACTATATGGCACTTAAATGATTTATGTTATAGACAAGGTTGGGTGAAAGTTATTCACAGATATGCAATGAAAATATAAATTTATACATCTTAAATATATTAACAAGACATTAAAATATTTTCATAGCCCCTCTTGTTTGTATTTCTCTCAAAGCAATTTCAGAATTTTTTTCTGCTCGTTCACTTGGTATGGATCAATGCACCAGAGATGCTAAACAAACTTGACAAGGGTCATATTTTTTTATGCTCATATCTTTTTTGATATAGAAAATGGGGAGACAATTTTAAAATATTCATCTGTTTTTCGTGAAACCAGTACAAAGAAAATGACAAAGACAAAAGGTAAACCAAGATCTTCAAAGTTTCTCTAAGCATTAGTAGAATCCTAATAAACATGAAGAAAACTACACTGTAATTGTCAACAACTCAAGGGGTCCTCATTTATTCTTTGTACTATATCTACTTTGAATTTGTGCTTTTTCTGTAAAATAAATATTTCTCAGGCATTTTGTTGTTCTTGCTGCTCAAACTAGGATTGTATTTCCTGTACCCTTTTCATATTGATAATTTCCAAATAAGAACCTTTGAGGTAATAAGAATCAAACCAACCTCTAGTCCAATGCTCACCATATTCACAGCACTTGCAATGAATCTGCAATGACAGAGACTGTTTGAGTGATAAGTATTTCAACATAGGGAGGTTGCACTCTGGCAAGAGCAGAACCAATTCATTTTGTGCAATCCTTACCCTTTAGCACCCTTTTCTTTCCCACCTCTTTAGTCAGCTAATTGGATTGTTAAAACAATGTTTATTACTAGAAAGCCTTGTGGTAATTATAGCATTTGAACATGGAACTTGACCCAACCCAAATCTGTGTTCCTAGGCCATGATCACCAATACTTGGCTCCAGAATAAACTATTGATTTTCCTGTCTGACGTCAGGTGATTTTATTTATTTTTGTCAGCACTGTATGAATAAATACCATCAGAAACATATATAAAGTTGTTTTTGAAGAATCATGACATGCATTAATATTAATGAAGTTGTAAGTAATTTAGTAAAATTGTTGTCTTTCAGATGTTCTCAAGTTCAGATGAGATACAGTGTATAGTATCCAGAAATGAGTAGAAAAACAGATAAATGACTGACAGGAAAATTTCTCGACTCTGGGAAGATGAGGTTGTACATGTGACCAGCTATCTGAGGACTACATGAGAAATAAAAGCAAATAAGATGCTGTCTCTTATGCTGTGTCTCCTCTATGTACTACACTTTAGGTAATACATTATGCAAAGTTCTTCATTATAAAACCTTAGCCAATAGAGCATGATAAACTACATTTTTGTAGACCCAATATAACTTTTGAATGAGGCAATTTTATATCATTAAAAATAACTTAGATGAATATTCAAATAGATACTTGGAAGTGACAAATGGTTCACATCCACCAATCAATCTCAGAAGCATTAAAAATGGGGATAACCAGACCCTGCATACTACAGAATATGTTAACCACCTATAAGAAGTCTAGCTGAACATCCTAAAATACTGGTGTTTTACATGTTCAAAAATATCAGAGTAAAATAACATTTTCTGATTGCTTTAACATCATCAGGAATGCAAAGCCAAGATGAAGTTATGATTTGATAACTGGTAAGTCTAAGAGATAAATCGGTGGAAAGCCTTGGAAACTGTTCTATTTCTTTGCTTGTTTAAAATTTTAGGAGTATGTTTTTAACAACAGTAAATCCTAAGGAGCCGACGAAAATGCAGCCTTAGCAGGAACTGTGACTGATGCTCCTTCCCACAAAGGCCACTGCCTTGCTGACGTAGCTGGCACCATTCCTAAGCCATTACATTATAAAGGAAAAATAACTGACTCCAGAGGGCATAAAGGAATCATCACCTCTAAAAAAAATAATTAAGATGCTTTTGATTAATTTGCTCTCAAAACTGTTTAGGAGTGCTCCAACAGTTTTTTGGGAATTAATTTTTGCGAAAGAAAGTGAAATACTGGCTATGAGCAACATGGACGTTTTAGCCCTTGAAGCAATTCAGAAGCCTCTGCCCTACAAACACATGTTGTGAGCTGTGAAATCTGTGTGACTCTAAACAGGCCATGCTGCCCAGTGTGCCTCAGAGGTGACTGTCAAAGAGAACAGTTAACAAGAAAGAATTTCCCTTAGGTCGACTAAAGACTCCCAGAGGTCAATAAACAAGGGTGGATTTCAATGTAAGAATCAAGCACTATGACACCGGTTTTACGAGAAGTTCACTGTCTTGCAAGAAAGGACATTTGTCTTGTCTGTATAACCATGTTTACTTTGTAGAACTGTGGCCACTGAGTTTTCTATTCGCCCATTCTCAGAACAGAAGCTGTCACTAATGTCAACTAGACGCTATTTGACAACGCTGAATGAATGCATTCGAGACGTGTGACATGTTAGCAGAAGTCACTCTACAGGAAACCTCACGATATCATGCTGAACTTGGCAGGATGATAAAGGCAAGCAGAAGAAGCCTGAGGCAAGTCCAATTCGTGGTTGGAAGCAAGAACATGAAATGGTGGTACTATTGCTGCTGTTGGTGTGTTTATCATATTTATTTGTATTTTTACTTATTTGTGTTATTTTATGAATGTGGCAGTTTAAATGACAATGCCCACCATAGGCTCTGGCATTTTAATACTTGGAGGACACTATATATATATATCCCTCTGCTTCTGGTTTGCAGTTAAAGATGTGAGTTCTGAGCTATTTCTTGCCACTATGCCAGGCACTGACTGCCATAAACATATCCTCTAATGGTGAGAAACTCATCTCTCTGGAATCACAGGCAAATCACAAAATAACCCCTCCCTTCTACAAGTTCTTTGGTCATGGTATTTTGTCACAACAATATCAAAGTAACTAATGCAATGAATTATTTAGTGTTGAGGTGGAGGAGTGTATATGCATGAACATGTACAAGCCAAAGCAAGCTCGATGTAAGAGGACAACTGGATAGAATCAGATTTCTGCTTCCAGCACTTGGATTCCAGAACTTGGAGTCAGATCATCAGGAGTGACAGCGAGTATTCTTACCTACTGATGGCTCTCAATTGAAACTGTATTACATAATAAAGTAGCCAAAAAGATGGATGGCTAGATCCTTGCTCAAACATTTTGCCATATGCTAATTTACACACACTGTGAATCAGAACGTAATCTCTATGCATTATGAGGAATTGAAAACATAAATAATAAATTCATAAGGAAACTACCTATATTTGCAATGATTTTAAAGCTGAGTGTTTGAGCTGGATGAAAGTGGTAAGCAGGAGTAAGGGGACCCATATACACACTGCTTTTATGAAGGCTTGTGCACTCTTTACAAAACTCCATTTAGACAAATGATGTCTCTACACAGCCTGAAGCCAGGCAGTCCCCAACATAGACATATAGTCAGGGGATCCCACAGGACCAGATTGAAGACATCATGCCTGACCCAGACCAATTAAAGGTAATGCTCTAATAGGCATCAGTTAAAATAATCTCTTAGACAGATACAGAAAATGAAGAAATCATGGCCTAAAGCACTCAATGTGAGTGAAAACAAGAACTACCAGTATAATAGAGACAAAATAAGTACACATTCATGTTTTCAAGCATATATATGTAAATGAAGATCTTAATGAAATATATGAGAATAGTTATTTCACGTAGACACACATACCCACAAGCATGTGTGTGTGTGCACGAGTGTGTGTGGGTGTGTGTGTGTGCGCATGTGTGATAATTGTTTATATATAATGAAAGGATAAAGGCCAAATGGTATAAAAGTTGAAAATATTCATAGACTTAAGAACAATGAGTGACATATAGTATGACAATACACTGGCATTGTCTCAGTTTAAAAACGTTTTACTGGTAATAATATGCTCTACACATTTTAAGAAATGACAGTTGAAAATATCAAGACAGGAAGATACACTCTATTGTTATTCAATTCAAATTACCTGACATGTATTATTTTCAATAGACTACATGGGTAAGAAAAAAAAAGGAGATTCATTTCTAATATTGTTTGTACAAAGAACTGAAATATAGAGAAGAGTAAAGGAACACAAAATAAGACATCTATATTCTGAGAAAATTAACAGTATAAGTCCAAAAACTGTTAGTCTTTTTTCTTTTATTACAAATCAGAATCTACATGAAAGACTCCTCCACCCCCAAGCTGATATAGAGATGACAGCAGTAATTCACAAACACATGAGATTATTCCCCACTATTCTCTTTTTGGTTGCCAGAAAAGCCACTCCCACATCAGAAAAGGATGTTGCTGTGGAATTGCATCCCTGGATCTTTATCCTCCACTAGCAAAGAGAGGTGCTATCTGCAGCCCCCACCAACTGGAAGAAAGGAGGTCATAGACTTAAAGAATTATCCCCAACATTTCCCTGATTTTATTTTCGAATACATGAATTTCAGCAACTAGAAGACATAGATTCAGAGTGTGTTAGGGAGTTTCAGTAGAAACTTATTGAGCTGACAGTTAACCAATTTCCTAGAATTGAAAATGTATGTACTTGAATCTAAAATGCCGTGTTAAATTTTTGCCAAATGCCCAAACTCTGGGCAATGTTTGAGTCCAAGTGTCTCTTGCATAAAACTGTTGACAACCGAAGGTGAAAAGTTCCAAGAAAAATGTAAATAAACAAATGTGTGGAAAATGTGCTTTACCTAACTATACTTCATAGCTTGAGGCAATTTGCTAGAGTTCTTATGCTTTCCTTTTGAGACACAGCCTTTGAAGGCTGAGCTATTTCTCCAGCTCAAACAAGTGCTTTTAATAATTATATCAAAATTGACCAATACCAGCAGCTAGACACATAAGAATACGTTTCTCTCAGGCACGAAAGTCAGCTAGAATAAAGTTGTTTCAGCAACAGGCTACAATCACATTGTAAATAATAGGTGAGTAGTTTAAAAGTAAAACTCATTCATGATGACAGAAGCCCCCTAGGCAGTTTTGAGCAACCATTGCTTTCCATCTTCTTCAAAAACAATTATATTATTGCACACTTTGTAGATACAAGAGATTGGCTATGAATTTGGGAGAGTCCTGATTTAATGAATGGCTATAGTTGATACATATTGAGTATTGTATTTATGTCTAATATGACTATGTGTTTTATATAGACTACTTCTAATAACCATTAAAATAAACCTATAAAGTAGATACTTCTGTTTCCTTCACATTTCCTTCTGGAAGAAAAATAAATTGGTTTCCCAATATCCAAAAAACAGAAGTAGAAGTTTTCAAAGAATATATGAAATATTAAATCACTCATGGTGCTAATTATTTCCTTCTTTGTTTATTGAATAACTTTATTATAAAAAAACAAAGATAAATGTACAAATTTTAAGCATTTTTGCATAAAAGTATACAAATGAATACATTTTTGCCATTGCTTGGCTTTTTTAAAAATAAGGTTTGATAGTGTGCATTAAGATCTTACTAGTTATAACGAGCATAAAGTACATGTAAAACAGGATGTAACCTGGAATTAGTCAAAGTTTTTTTGGTGTGTAAGGAGTAAACATAATGGTTTTCTCTTTTCATTTTTTTTTCTTGAACTTCACACAGTCTGTGAGTTGTTTCTGGGGTGTTCAGAGCTTTCAAGGGCCAGTATCCAATTATCAGTGACTGCATATTATGTCTGTTCTTTTGTGAGTGGGTTATCTCGCTCAGGATGATATTCTCTAAATGCATCCATTTTCTTAAGAATTTCATAAGGTCATATTTCCTGATAGCTGAATAGTACTCCATTTTGTAAATGTACCACAAATTTTGTATCCATTCATCTACTGAAGGACATCTGGATTAATTATTTCCTTCTAATCGCCAACAGTTTCTAGCATTGGTTCTGACTGACTATCTCATCATGTAAATTATAAAATATACAATTATCAATGGATGTAAAAGCAATGTGTTATAAAGACCATAGTCGAAGTTTGTTACAGTAAACAGGGAAAATGTTGAAGTAACACCAGCAAGTAGTAAAAGCCCAAATTGTTCTGGTTACTAAAGTCAACATTATATTTCCTGTATGTATTCTTTGTGTCTATCTTCTTTATTTTTCTATAGAAGAACCTATAATTGGATAACAGTTATAATGTGGTAGCAATGTCATCCTAGTTAAGTACTGACAAAGTGTTAACGGTTGATGAAGCATAAAATAAATGAGCATCTTATCAGATACTTCATAATGAGTACCATTTTTATCAACTACTTCTCATTGTTAACGCTCTCAAAACAAAGTCAATAGCTATGGGCAAAACTGATGATGTTATATTTATCACTAAACAATAGTACCTGTTAAGTGCATTTTAAAAACTGTGTTGACTGCCATGTAGAATTGTTTAGCTTCATACATTCATAAGTAGGATAAATATAGACACATTTTCTGATTATAAATTACATCAAAACTAAATCTTCAATAATTTATTTTAAATGTTTTAGAGTTTTGCTTCATTGTGTGTGGTACCTATGGACCCTGAAAGGTCACTGGATCATCTCTAAACGGAGTACAGATTCCTGTAAGCTATCATATGGGGTCCTATGTACGTGGCAAGAGCAACACATACTCTTAAAAATTGAGCCATTTTTCTAACCTTGCACCAAAATTATTATTCTATTCATCATGCCTTTTTTCACAAATAATTTGTATACAAAGAACTACGTGTGCATTCCAGTGTGGTTCTTTGAATGACACTGCCCACCATAATAAGTTCAAGTGTTTCAATACTTGGTACCCAGTTGATGGTGCCATTTGGATAGGATGTGGAATTCTGACCTTACTGGAAAAAGTATGTCACTGAGGTCAGCCTTTAAGACTTAAAAGCCACAGGGTGTTGCCAGTTCAATTCTTAAGGTTCAAGATGTAAGCAGCTGCTTCGTGACATACTTTCTGGCACTGATATTTTTTTATCCTTCCAGAATTGTGAATTAGAAAAATCATTATGTTTAATCTTTACACTCCAAGAAAACATTGACTATTTCCATGTTTGTTTGTTTTACATATAATTTATGTTCATTGTAAATAGTAAGATTTCCACTGATACTATCAAACCTTAAAAAAATCAAGTACTGACAAAAATATATTCATATATTTGTATGCTAAAATGCTTTCAATAATCTGTATATGTATCTGTTTTGTTTAAATAAAGTTGTAAGAAAAAAAACCTCTCTTTCTTAAAGTTAGCTTGGTTGTTTACTATTGCAGCTAATAAAATCATAATTAACACTCTTGTATGTTTACAATTCTAATAACTTAATATAGAAGATCCTTCCAGTCTGTTTCACAGTAAACAGCTTATTTATTTTCATTCTTTATAGTTCTATGTAATTATAGTACATCATATTACTCATGAAATTACTCCTGCCTCTTGATAATAATACCAGATAGCACCGTTGTAATGTAATTTATACCTACATAAAGTTCTATATGATCATTTTAAACACAAGGTTTCTGTTTTGTCCAAATGTGTGTGTGTAGCCACATATACCTTGCTAGGTGTGCTGGGTGTACTTCAAATTAAAAAATCCAAATGCGGAGCTTAGTAAATATCTTAGTGGAATCTGTAACATCTATGGCCTGTTCTCAAACTGACACACAGCCATTCAGACATTGGAAATTTATTAAATCTTTAATGATTTGTGTTGGTCATATTGCTGAGGATTAAAAATGCAAAGCAGTGGCAACAAATCCTCACAAGAAAAATGGAAAACCAGCATAAGGAGAGATGATTACACACCTGGCAAGATCAACTGTGATCTACATCTACAGCACAGTGAAAGAAGAGTGAACACACTCCAGGTACAGTAAGGATTTTCTAACTATGAGACTAGAAGGTATTATAAGAGGCCAACAGTTGGAAAATATTTTTTGCAAGCAATACAGATAAGTGCAGAATATTTTTGTGGTTTTTAATGTTGAAATGCAAATGGTATATTTCTACAGTCTTAGAAACTTGCACAGGACCTACAGTTTTAACTCATGTAGAGAAAATGTCTGTGTGGGTCTTTGAAGAAACAGGGGAGAGAGGGAGAAGAGGTAAGGGAGAGGTGAAAGAGGAAGGGGAGAAATGGAAAGTAGAGTATAAAGAGGAAGAAAGAAGGGATGAGCGAGGGAAGAGGAGAAAAGGGAGAAGGGGAAGAAAAAGAATACTAGTTGGTAGTAGTGACTCATGCTCATCATCACTCTAGAGATAGAGAGGTGGGGAGATTACTCTAAGTTTGAGGATAGCCTGGGCTACATAGAAGATCCCAGGATAGCTTGAGTTAGATAGTACAGACTTTGTCAAAAACTATATGGGAAAATGGGTAAATTATGACGAGGTGTTTTTGCTTGTTTTCTATATTAAACAGAAACTAATGAGAACTGTGTAGAGGGTGGGAATGGGAGACCAGTTATCTCTCATGTCAGCATCTGGAGCATACTCAGTGAAAGTGGCTAAAACTCTAGAAATAAAACTCCTCTAATCTTTACTGAAGTTTCAAAACAACTTTTGGGATAGCTGCTATCACTACTGTAAAGCCCTGGATTTGAGGAGCTATCAGCTTGCCCTGTAGGTTTCTGCTTGCTTTGTGGAACAAACACTGTGAGTGCCTTAAAAGGGGGTGTCTCAAAAATTGTATATGTGTATAAATCCATTGTCAAGGTTAAATTGAAGTTGTTAATAAATATCCTTAATAAAAGGTACAGAATATGTTATTTGTTAAATTTTAAGGAAAAATTTCACAGGCTATAAATTATTACACTCACACCATTTTTCACTTGGAATTTAAAGTTATGAGAGCCTAACCAACATTGAAATATGTTTTCTTAGTTGAGTGTTTTAAGTGTTTCTAGTACAGAGATAACCTTGGATATCAGCTGGCTGCTCTACACAAGTATTCTAACTGAAGCAGATGTTCATCACCAGGCATGTTAAAGGAAGTACTGTGTATGAGCATCCACATATTCAAGTGTACTAAGTGTTCCTTTTACTACAGGTTCTGTTTGGGGAAAGTCCACTTTCCCTAAAATTTCAGGAAATAGCAAAGCTGGAAGTAAAATCCTTATATCATGAAGAAAATAACTGTCGGGTGGAAACCAAGCCACTAGTAAAAATCCAGAGGCCTTGTACATCAGCCAGGATCACACCACACAGCTTCTCAATGTTTTTCATTCCAGTGATTTTTCACTTTCTCTCTGCACTGTTGTCAGAAATACATACATATCACTCTCATGGCTTAAGCAGTGTAGGGAGTCCAATACTTGCTGCATCATTACAATGGGAAAATATGTGTACACTATTCTCATTGCGGGAAACAAAGAGAAATATGCTAGTCTGAAGCACACTGATCTATGCAGCACACTCTACCATACCTGTTTCTACAGTCTTTCCAGTATAGCAAAGAATGCCCTTTGTCCTGTCTAGTGGAATAAAAAATAAATAAACAGAGCAAAACAGAACAAAACAGAAGACCTATTAATCACTCTGGCTTCCCAAGAAAAATCAATCTCATCTTTGGTATATAAGGAGTAATAAGAAACTTAATCATAATGGTACACATTGTCTTATATTTAGGTCTTTGCAAACAATCAGTTAAGAATTAGAACGGGTAAAACTGTTCTTGAAACCCAACCAAACTTGTATTTAATATCTAATAGCTTGCCTACAATCATGAGGATCTGAACTCCTTATCTTAAGTACAAGGTTGGCATTTATAAGAGAAATATGTCTGAGGTTCCAAGTCCTAATGAGAAGTACTAAAACACTTCTCCATGCATTAGAAGTCAGTAGAAATATATTTGATCCAGACAAACTACTGGGATCATCTAGGTGACTTGATCTGAAATATTCAAGTTCCAGGATGGTAGTATTTAATGATTTATTTATTTCTATTTTACGTGCATTGGTGTTGTATCTTCGTGTATGTCTGGGTGAGAGTGTCAGATTCCCTAGGATCGAAGCTCAGGCTGCTGTGGGCTGCCATGTTGTTGCTGGCAGAAGACCTCTGGAAGAGTAGCCAGCACCTTTAACCCCTGAGCCACCTCTTCAGCCCAGAAAGTAGTATTTAGATACTTACTGCCAACTTAAAAAAAAATGGTATACTGTTCTTTAAATTGATTTTCTAATAATCCATGTGATTGAATATACTTTCTATAAAAGATATAAGCTTACTCTTGACAAAATAATAAACCCTACACTAGTAGTAACTGGTATTTGTTGAGTCAAATTCTGATGCAAGAAGTACTTCACATGGTTTCTCCAATTCCATAATGTTGGAAGTATGCTTAAACCCATTACACAGATGGAGAGACTCAAACATGAAAAAGTGGATAATTTGGCCCAGCACACACATTTGGTAAACAGCAATTTCCAGGATTTTGGAGTCATTTGCCACCCTCGACCTGTTCTTCAGAAATTTAGGATTGACTGTGAGCACTGAATCTCACGCACCTGGGTCTAACTACTTTTTATTTCTTTTAAAGCAGTATCAAACCACTAAGTTCACCAGCAACTTACATTCAAAAGACATGTTAATATGCTTGACATGTGACATTAAATGAGTGTATGTTATACATCTTTTGTGCTAAAGCGTGACTAGGTATAAATCTGAGTAGTTGCTCTTTTCTGCCTCAGAACATGAACATAAAATCAGATCATCCAATAATTTGGGTCTTATGGCTATCATTGAGAAGCTTTTCTAATATAGACCTGTCAAATATAAATACTATGTAGATAAACAGACAGACAGACAGATTAACAGCAAACAGAAAGAGAGAGAGAAAGAAAGAGAGAGAGAGAGAGAGAGAGAGAGAGAGAGAGAGAGAGAGAGAGATCATTGCCAAAGCTGAACAAAACAGAAATAGGAAGGAAAGACATTGTAATGTATGTTTACTTGCAAACAGTAGAAAGGGATTCAATTCAAAACAATCTGTGCAGATAGAAAACAACAGTGTAAAACTATATTTATTTTATATTTATTTCAATATATTATATTCATATTTAAAATAAATTCTATACCCAGAAAAACAGCAAATATGTTTGGTAAAACAGTGGATGGATCACAACAGCCAGAGTACAAATTATAATATTGAATTATATAAGTTTTTCCTCTAGATTAGGACAATTCATTAAAAATTCTAACTTTTGTGGTTGCTGTGAGAAAAACCTCAGAGCTCTTTAAGAACGTGAACACTCAAGAAGTGGTGGCTTTTAAAATATGAAAATATGATTTTAATTTAATGTCACATCTTCAAAATATGCAACAGACACTAAATTTCAGGTGATTTTTAAATCATCTTCTTAGATTAGATTAACAATTTCTAATTTCAAGTTGTTATTGTGTGTCATTATTTTACCTTAATTTACAAACTGTATTTTCTCTTGGTAATGAACATGGGTTTTTTGTTTGTTTGTTTGTTTGTTTGTTTTCTTTCTCCTTCTTTATTAGGGGACAATAAAATAAAATAAGTGCCTAGGGGCTCTGCACTCAGAGTCAGGAGACTAGCCTGAACGACTGCTCAAGACTAAAGGGGTGGAGTGTTGAGTCAACTTGAGTTCAAAATGTCAACTGAACAAACAGTTTTACTACGCAGGGGATCATAGGTTTATATTGAAAAGGGCTAAGCTTCCAAGGTGACCAAAGTATACATCAGGCAGGGATGGAGGCAGGGGAATTATTTGGCTTACACTTTCATTTTGCAAGATACAAAAAGCTTTAAGACCCTGTGTGTGTTTCTGACAAACAGCCTCCATCAGTCTAGTCGGTGCTTGCTGATTTGATCCTGCAACTAAAAACAAAATCATGAGCTACACTCATGTTTAAACCTTCTGTAAGAACAAAAAACAAAAAAACAAAAAGAAAGGAAGAAAGACAAACCTTCCAAAGAGCACTAACCATGTAAAATTAAACACTCACTTCACATCATATTCTGAAATGGTTAGAAATGTATCCTTGACTTAGAGCCCAATGTATTCAAAATCCTGATAAGTATTTTAATGAAAAGAGGACCTTATTTAACTTTCAATATTTTAATTGCTAAATGTAGATGAAAGAGGTTCTACTTTTACACTAGAAACTATTAACTTTCATATCATGCTTTCCCAAACACCGGTCTTTTTAATTGCGTGGCAAAGAGCTGTTCATATAAACAAAACAATGAGCCAGGCTTGCGGCAGCAGTCCCGGGATGACAGCATTCAGAAGGGAGAGGCAGGAGGATTGAGAATTGAAGGCCAGTATGGACAATGTGGGAAGACCATCGTCATCAAGGATCAATAAATAAATGGGGTTGAATTTTATGGATTCTTCAGTGGGTATGTGTTTGGTCCTCTGCAGTTGAGCCTTCCTCAGGAACTCCAACAATGTCTCAAAATGTCACCTAACTTTCAGAAACAAAGTGGTGCCACTCCTCTACCTCCAAGGCTATGGAAAACATACTCATGCAGAATCGTATGCCAATCAACCCTGCACCTGTGAAGGAGAGTCCTCTTTCCCGGCTCTGCTCAAGTGTAGAAAATTAATCATTTTTGCTTTGCAATTGAAAGCTACTTAGTAAGGCAAACACAATGAGTCGGGCTACTTTCATAAGAGGCTTTTAGTGCTGTCCCCACCCTGCTGAACACATACACACACACACACACACACACAGAGAGAGAGAGAGAGAGAGAGAGAGAGAGAGAGAGAGAGAGAGAGAGAGAGAGAGAGAGAGAGAAAGAGAGATGGGGGAGATTTTAAAGCTCTTTGTATCTTACCAAATGAAGGCGAAAGGCAAATAATTTCCCTGCCTCCATCACTATCTGAGTTTTACTTTGATCACCTTGAAATCTTATCTCCATTCTATATATACCTACAAATCCCTGCATATTAAAACTGTGTTTGAGGTTTTGAACTCATGTCGATTCAGCACTCCACCCCTTTAGCCAAATACGCGCATGCGCACAACTGTACCCTTTTGTACTTCCAGTCCTGAGTGCTGCACTCTGAAGCCAAAACTCAATTCTCCTCTCTGACTCTTGTCCAAAACACTGGGCAGGTAAATGACAGAGGAAAACTGTATGTTACTAATTAATGGAGGTCAGTCTACAGCAACAGCCCTCCTGTGCCAGCTCCCAGGAGGGGGTATTCTAGAAGCACAGTCACCATTTCATGAGTTGCATACTTTCAAAACCTCATGCAACTGCAGCTCTTGCCTGGGACCACACAGGAGCTAATCCTGGCATTCTTGGCCCTGTCTCCATTCCTTTTAGCCCTTTAAAGAAATGCTCAAACAAATTGACCCCCGAGAAACATCAGAGAGGAGAAAGAGGACCCATGGCACACACACACACACACACACACACACACACACACACACACACACACACACTATTGCCTCTTAATCCTTTGCATTGGAGGGTTTCTAGAGCATCCTGGAGCTAGGTGGGGCAAGAGGGCAGAAATCAGTAAGTTCAGGAAGAGAGCCTGAATCTGGGAAATGGGGAGGAGGGGAAGCATGCTCCACACTGCTCAAGGGATGCTGGCGGGAGAACTGTTTGGTACAGATTTGCAGGCTCCTTGCCCGGGCACTCATGCAAGGGACATCTCTTCCAGGCCACAGCGAGACTTCTGCCTCAAGTCTGTGATGGCAGAGAAAAGGTGTAAGGTGCATTCACAGGTAGGTAGGTTGCTAACTTACGGAAGAAGATGTATTCAGTGTAACTGCTCCAGATCTTGTCGTCTCGGTACTGGTTGACAAAGGCGGCAGTGCCAGAGGAGTTGCACGCCACCATGTGGAAGCCGGCCTCAGACAGTCGATCGAAAGCCTGCTCCAAGTAGGTGAACTTGAGGTAGAAGCGGGAAGTGTACTTCTCGGGCTGACGGTCAGGGTCGCGACTCTCATTAAGAGTGTCCCCAAAGACCTCCTTGGCCAAGGCTATGCGTCCGCACACCATGATGCGCGCCACACGCCTAAACTTGGCATCTGCCTGGTTGTCACGCACTGTGGTGTAGGAGCCACGGTAGCCCAGTGTGAGGAACCCAGAGCGCTTGTCCGGAGCGCTGCCGCCACTGACAACGCCACCGACACCGTGTGCCCCAGAGCCCGAGGGCGCGCCGGCCGCCGCCCCACGCAGCAGCAGTGCGTCGCTGCTGCCTTGGGAAATGTTGTCCTCTAGGTCGCTCTGGCAGCCCTCGTCGTTGAGCGAGTTCTGCTTGGTGACCTTGGGCGACAGCAGCTTGACCAGGTCAGTGAGCTGGAAGAACTCTGCCTCGCGCAGGAGCCGCTCCTTCTCAGGGAAGTGCTCGGGCAGTGCCAGCTGCTTGTCGCGCAGGTAGTCCAGCACATACCTAAAGAGGAAACCGTCGCGGTCGATGAAGAAGCGCGCGCGGCTGTCCCTGGGCAAGTCTCCCCGGCGCCGAGCGCCGCCCCGGGGACTAGAGGGCGAGAACATGCTGGCCAGAGTGCTGTCCGGGACACTGAGCAACGTCGAATGCTTGGTCACATAAACCTGGCCGCCAACATTCAGCTCCACTACCTCGGGGAAAGGCGACGGGGCGTAGGGCCCCGGGGCGGCGGCCAGCGGAGCGCCCGGAGAGCTGGACGCGGACACCATCTCGCTGATCGGGAGGATGGTACTGCCGCTGCTACCCGTGTCCTTCAGAGCCATGGTCCCCGCCACCGGCCAGGTGACCCGGGCGAGCAGTTCAGCGTGCTTCCCAGAGCCTGGAGGTCCTGGGTCCTGGGTGTTCGCGCGGTCACTCTGCACTCTCTGGCTGGCCGGCGCGGTCCTCCCGGCACCCGGGCGCTGCTCAGGGTTCCGGGCAGCAGAGGCGTCGGAGGCGTCCGAGCTCCATCGGGGAGAGACGCTCAAGAACGGAGCTCCGTGAGCAAGGCTGCTCCTTTGGGGAGACCGGCAGCAAGTATGAGAGAGACTTGGAGAGGTTCAGGGGCTGCGCGCGGCTCTCGGAGGGGAGGGCAGGAGGCGGGGCCCGAGCGAAGAAAACTCACCCCTGGCGGCTTGCGAGAGCCAGCGCACCTCTGCCAGGGAGCGCTGGCGCCAGCGCTAACTACTCACAGCACGGGAGGTGGCACTGACGTCAAGCTCTGAACTGGGACTGGAGCCACAGCTGTCATTTAAAGAGATAGGCTCTGGGGCTGGCCTGGCAGCTCTGAAGCAGCCGAGCTGGGATGAGGGCAGAGGCAAAGGGAAAGAGACTGATGGAGACAAAGCTGGAGAGGACATCAAAAATAATCCAACAGTGGACTACAGCTCTCTTCACTGCACCGGAATCTCATTGTCTCTCCCCATTCCCATTCTTACTTATCTTCCTCCTCCTCGAAATTGATCTTAACAAAACTAGTTTTTTCTTCAATGGGATATAACCCAGATTCTCAGCTCTCAATGTTACAGAAATTAGCCTTTGGGCTGTGTTTGTTATAGTGCTGTGAGCTAGGCAGGGTTGAATCCCGAATCCCAACTAGTGGCTTTTTAAGTCTCACACACACACACACAAACACACACACACACACACACACACACACACACACACACACACACACACACACATTTAATAAAGGGCAAATTCCTCTTTACCTATCCCTTGGAGTCAAATAACATGACTGTTCTACATCTATTTAGGGTTTAAAACTCATATGCTTGATTCCATTTTACAAATGCAATCAAGGACTGAGTAACAAAGCAACTCTCTGCTACCAAGGTCACAAAAGTTCTTGCAGGTAGGAAAAGACTGAGGGGCCATTGTTTCTCCCTTCCTTCCTTCTTCCTTCCTTCCTTCCTTCCTTCCTTCTTTCCTTCCTTCTTTCCTTCCTTCCTCCTTCCTTCCTTCTTTCCTTCCTTCCTCCTTCCTTCCTTCCTCCCTTCCTTTCTTCCTTTTGTTTTGTATTTTTTCCCTATTCTTTATCCTCCTGGACCCTCCTGTTTATTTCTCCATTTTCCTTACAATCTCTCAGAGCAAGAGGATGGCTAATGCTTTGTTATCTTCCTCACTCTAGTACTTTGCTCACAAATTCAAATCAGCTTTATTTGTGACAGAAAAAGAAGACTGGAATTCCAAGGAGAAAGCACTTTCCATTGCTAGATAACCTAACATGCTGCCCAGCATTGGTCATATTTTAATAACCAGAAACGTGAACCACTGGTGAGTGTGGAGATTTGAGACACAAAGTAATTTGCTTCAAAAGTATTTTAATAAAAATTACACACAGACTTTACTATTATAATCCCCACCCTCAATGTTTACCTATGATTCCTTCCATTGAAAAAAAAAAATCACCAAAATAGTAAATGGATTTGAGAGTCAAGTATAACCTTAAATTTTCATTTATTTATAAATTAAATGATAAGTGTTCTATTATTTGAGCATTACAAGCTATATTTAATTCATTAATTCTTATAAGCCACATCCACAGAAAACGTTACATCAGTTTTGAAAGTTAGATTACCTGAGGCAGACTGAGCTTAATGGACCAATGAAAAGACATAATACATTTGTCAAATGATTAAGACTTAAAATACGGCTTGCAATGGGCATAACCACTGAGTCCCCTTACTCAAACATATTACCTTATCCCCACGCTATGTTGATGAATCAAATTGAGAAGTAAAGTTGAATTAACTCCTTTTTTTTTTCCATTTTTACTGAAAAACTTAAATTGAGCATTGAAACAATCTGGAAAGGTTCATTGTCTTCTACCTCATTTGAAGAATAAAAAAAAAAGTTTGTGCTTAAAAATAACAGTTTCTGGAAATGAATTAAGGAAAGCTTTATAACTTTCATAGATGAATAAGTTATAATGCCTCAAACCACTACTAATGAGGCCCATTTATCATAAAGCAAATGTCCCTAATGATGAGGGAAGAACAGACACTTGCATTCTAATGAAGTGGTTATACATACAAATATGAATATGGACACAGAAACAAGAGATTGCCAATGATGTCAGCATAATATTTATTTTCATCGGTGTTACATAAAACAAACATCTTTATGAGATGATCTGAATTTTGTACCCTTAATAAAATCACTTTAGTAATTCATAATAAATCTCATTTGAGTGGTATTATGTGGTATGTTGCTTTTGAAAATTTTCCTTTCAACATTGATGGAGGGTTTCTCTTGAATCTCTCTCTTCTGCTTACCCTTATTGCCAGCAACTTTTCTTATCTATACTCTCTAACCAAACTCCTAACTGAACCAATAGTAAATTGGAATGTCTCTACTCAGTGTGCTTTCTGTGGCAAATGTCTTTCTTCTTCCACAGACTCCTGTCCCAGTGCTTAAGCACCCCTCCCCACCCCCTGTATAAATACTACTTACTTTAGAAATCCTTCCATTGTCTGACCAACTGTACATTCACTTCTAAGGTGTTTCCACTAGATTCTGTGCTTATGTATGGACAAGCAGTGGATTTCTGTCTACCAGGCTGCAAGTGTGGCATGTAGCCATATGCACTCTTTCATCCTCAGGGTGGTTCCTAGCACCTGGAAGGCAGCCACTTTCTCTTTGAAATATACACTGCTTGCAAATGGCAGAACGTTTCATTGCCATCAGTATGATGGGCCATCAGGATAAGTGCAGAAACTGCAGAAGTAAGTAAGATGTGGTCCTTAGCAATTAGAATCAAGACGAAGAAGAAATTCCTTGTCAAAATAAATTCAACAAAGAAGGAAAAGCAGAGTCCAGATTGTAGTGACCCATTTAGTTCACTGAGCAGTGAACAAAGACCATAATCAGAACCGTTTTCCTGTAATCCAAAGGCATCATTATGTTCCCCCAGACCTATCCCCCCCCCCAAAAAAAGAAAAAACAATTCTTGGTCCTTTCCATTCTGCTTCTGTGCAAAGGCAGGGTATCGGATTTCTCTGGTAGGGAAGTGATGCAGAAAAATCTTCCAGCACCTTTTAAAACAACTCAGTCAAACCAGCATGTGTCTCCAAAAGCTCGGCAAATAACCACACAGGACACATTGTTCCATAGCATAGAAGTGATTGGTGATTTAGAATAGAGAAAGAACTATTGGGTTTAAGCAGGCAAGTTAAAAGCAGGAACCGTGACTTCCTTGATGCAGACAAAGAATATAAACAGGTAACTATGAGGTTTAAATAGAACTAGGTTAGGATCTGACCAGCTTTGTATTTTCAGCAAGCTATTTAATCTGTGACTATAGTTCCTTTTAGACACAATGGGCATAATTGGAGCACAGGCTTATCACTTCAGCAAGGGAGCCCCAAGGTTGCAGGAGTTCCCTCACGTTTGTTACATCTATTACTAAGGATTGGAAATAGCCAAAACTAACACAGACGAACCTAACTAGAACACTGGATAACCAATTTAGCTCAGTGATAGAACGATTGCCTACTATGCACAAGGCCCTGGTTACAACCCCATCACCATACCCATCACCATACTTTATAAAAATACTGTTTAATATCATGTTATATATACCAATTCAGGAAGTGGGGGGTGTGCACACATGCACATATGCACATTGCACACGTGTGCATTTGTGTGAACTTGCTTTACGTACTGTCCTATGTCTGCTGACATGCCTACAAAGCATGATGGAATGTGGTCCCATCATTGAGAAGATCTTCTATAGTACCATATTCTTCCCTGTCAGTATCCAATGTGTATACCATTCCACTCACTGAATTTTCTCTAGGTCTCATCTACTTCTTTTTTGTTGCTGCTTTGATTTGTTTTGTGTGTGTGTGTGTGTGTGTGTGTGTGTGTGTGTGTGTGTGTGTTTGTTTGTGTTTGCTCAGTGCTTTGACTGAGTTTTGACTATATATTATTTTAACATGTAAAATACATATTGAATTGCAGGGCTTGACTGGCCACACTCAAAAGCATGAGCCATATGGTCACACATGCTGTTATTATTTATTCCCAGTATTTGGGAGGCACAGAAATGAAAGTATCCACAGGACATCTGTATCTGTAAGGTACCCTGGTCTACAGGGAGAATTTCAGGCATGCTTGTTGTTGTTGTTGTTGTTATTGTTTTTAAACTCAACCTTAAACAAACAGTGGGGGAGGGGACATAAAATAATACATTTATTAAATGATTTCAGTTCCTCTTATAAATGGTGTTAACTGAAGAACTGACACTCATTATTCTTGGGAGGAAAAATGCCAGTGCAGGAATTGTGTTGTGGATATACAGCCTCCTGAGGGTGTAAGAAGCAAAGGGTTTTTCTGCCATAGCAAAATTAGAAGGCAAACATCTCCAGCAGTACAGCCAGGGATGAGAAGGGAAGGAAACCACACACTCAGCGATTCCTACTGCATTCTGAGAATTCTGGAAGCCAAGCAAAAATCAAGTGCATTCCCAAGTCCCAGACATCAGTTTTGAGTCTATCAATAATTCCACCAGAAAACAAACATTTTAAAAGATATTAAGTAAATTGGGGCTATTATTGCTCAAGACACATTTTATATAATATAGTGTTTCTAATTAAACATCTTAATAAGATAATTTCTATAGTCAATTTATATGAGAAATTCTGCAGAGGCACTATTCAAAGTTAGGGTAAATTTAAATACCTGTGAAAATTGTGGAAATTTGTATAGATTATGATTTGACATAGCTAAACCTTTAATATATTCCATGGCATCTAAAAAGTGATCTCCTGGCATTTTGAAATAACATCATTTGCAAGCTATTTTCAAATCAGCATTTTTAATGTACATGTCCTGGTTTTGAAAGTGGGCTGTCATCAATCTTGGATATTTTTGAGTGATTGGGAAGATACTTAGCAAAAAGGTCTAGAATTTCATCTTCCCTAAATCTACACATTCTTTAAAAGTGGCTCAGGTTCCCAAAGCCAATGGGAGAAAAAAATCAACATATTTCCTGCACTCTAAGAACATTGTGGATACTAATTTTAGCTACACTAAACAAAAGAGATGATTTTTATACCTGAATGGAGTCTAAGTCCCATCAAACAACATTGACCAGAGCACAAATGCTAGTAATGTTGGCTACATGTAAATTTAACAAACCCCGTGATATAATTTAAA
The DNA here is from genome assembly GCF_963924665.1 of Micromys minutus. NCBI lineage: Eukaryota > Metazoa > Chordata > Mammalia > Rodentia > Muridae > Micromys > Micromys minutus. Next base: position 125,400,197 of record NC_137969.1, read on the forward strand.
AGGTGTCCCTCATTGGAAGAAGGCTCTCTGAAATATAAAGTCAATTTAAAATGCTACTTATAAGAATCAGTCAGAATTCCTTTCAGTGTTAACTCCAAACAATAAACATTAACTAATTATTTTGACTGAAGAGTCTTGACTATTGAATTTGATTTTGTAGTTAAACCCTAATTTGTGGCAAGAGTTTATTGTTTCTGGCACTTTTTAACTTCTACCCATTAAGTTTGTCTAGAGAACCATTTAGATGATGGCTGTATAACAGCATATGTTTCTTGAATGAAACCGGTGTGGAAATATTATTTCCTGGAAATCCATTTTCCCTCGTGATGACTGTCCACAAAAAAGCGAAAGGTGAATTATGTTAAGAAAATAGTCAATCTAATGTTTTATTTTTTATTGATAAGTGTTATTGTAAGAAAACAAAGATAAATGTACATTTTTGCATAGAAGTATATGAATAGATCAATCTAATGTTTTAATTTAGCAAAATGTTTGGGAAATATTCTACCTGAAAATAAAATCATTGCAATTAAGGTTCCTAGGTAATCACCTATTAATATTATAAAATGGAATATAAATAAAATGCTGGACAAAATTAAACAGTATTTATTTAGGAAAAAAAGTCTAATTATTTTTCTTATATGTGTTACCTTTTCTAACTGAACATGAGGGACTGGTAAATTGTATCAAGGGAACAATTAAATGCTCTTACTACTTAGAGAGGACTTTCTAGTCTGTTCCCAGCACATTTATTGGCTGCCCATCTGTAACTCTATCTTTCATAGTTCTGACATTGTTTTCCTAGCTGCTTTTGCAGAAACCTTTATTGATGTGCACACACCTCCACACAGACACATACAACTGCACATAATTCAAAAATAAATCTTTAAAATAAAATAACTAAACATATGCAGTTGATTGGTATGTCTATAGGGTTCAGTTGTCCAGGTTTCACATATCACTTGCATGCTATATAAGCATCTACTGTGTGCAATAGCTACTTTGTGCATAATTTTATGTAGCTCAATCTGAGAGACATTAGCAACAGCACAATGAGTATACTACCATATAAACAAATGCCCAAATATTCATAAGTGTATGACTTATGAGTTGCATTTCAAATAAACACAACTATGTGTACAGAATATTTGTATAATTATGCTAAAGGAAGTTATATCTATCAGTTTTGCACTCAATCTGTGAGAACTTGTGTATGCTTTTACAGGTAATTTTTGTTTTATCAGCCAATAGTATTTTGGTAATATCATTCATTTGTGTCTTGATTCTGTCTGTAACTAGATAGGAATCTCTCTGCACACAGACACTGTTATCCAGTTGTTTTAACAATTCGGAGCTCAGCACACAAAAAAGTAGAAAACTATTTATCTACAGTGTAAAAACAATTAATAAGGTTTCTTCCTGGCTTTCCTTTTTTATTTTTATTGGATAATTTATTTACATTTTAAGTGTTTTCCCTTTCACAGCTTTCCCTATACAAACACCCTATCTCCTACCCTCTACTTTTGCCTTTATAAAGGTGCTCCCCCACCCATCCACCCACTCTGCCTTAGTGCCCTAGCATCCCCCTACCCTGGTTCATCAAGCCTTCCCAGGACTTCCCAGTGATGCCTCACCTTTCTGGCTCTAGAAACACTATTTAATTCTTCTCTGCACTACTGAATAGGGAGAGACTTATTATTTGTGTATCTCTAATGTCTACATTTAGAAATACGCCAGTCATTTCAAACCTAAAACTTAGAAGTCGTGCTGGAGATGTGGGTCAATAATGGCAAGCGTATGTTGTTTGTGCAGTGGACTGGAGTGGATTCCGAGCTCCCAAATCAGGCTGCTCACAATAATATTTAGCTCTAGTTCCTGGAGATGAAACACCTCTGGCTTCCACAAACACCTGTATACAAGCACAGAGAGGTAATAGATATTCATATTATACGTTCCTATCTGGGTTCAAGAAGCACGAGTTTTTAAAATTCAGCTATTAAATGAAATGAGTGGCATAATATTTCTAGCCAGTAAATGTCAGAGTATACAGCAGTTTTCTCCATCAAAGCAGAATCAAAACTGTGTCTGAGCAAGATAGAAATTTACACATGAAAAAAGAAAAGACAAGGTTGTTTTTGAAGCCCTTTTCCTGCTGAACACAAGCCAGCCAAAATGACACATCCTAGTGTCTCTGGAAAATTGTATTCAGATGATATTAGCCTTAAAAAAAGCCAAACTCACCCATTTAACAACTTTCCCTCTACATTTGTGTTTCTAGGCTTAGCTGGATGATTATGGTTTAAGATTTCTCACGACGTTGACATCAGACAGTGGCTGAAGACTGAGACCAACTACATCACCATCATCTTTTTCATCACGGTGACCCAGGTTTCATAGTATACTTTCCCATCATGTTTTACTAATCAATGTCACACAAACTCCTCCCAGATGTAAAAGGAGAAAACAGATTCTACTACTTAAAGGAGGGAATGGAACCTTCTAAAAGTGCATGAGAACAAGTATATCACTGGAACCATTTGGAGAAGTACAATCTGCCATAAAAGATATTATAACTACTCTCTATTTAAAGGCTTTACTTAATTTTACCTTTAAAGTTAAAATATATTTACTTTATTTCTTCCTGTCTCTTTCCTCCCTCTAATCCCTTCTCTTGCCTCTCATTTCCTCCGTTTATGGCATATATATGTATATGTTAATGATATATATGTTTATGTTATATGTATATGTTATAGGTATGTACATGTGTGTGTATGTATGTATATATATATATATATATATATATATATATATATATATATATATATATATATATATGCCATATATAGGGATATGATGGATGAGGTTAGAAATATATGAGTATATCATATATAGTGATGTATACATATCATATGTATATTATATTCAGATTTTATTAGGTGATATATTCCAAAGGGCTGAATACTAGTATAATTAGAAGGCTCATGCTTGGGAAACGAGGAGTTTTTCTTTTTCAGTAGTCTATAATAATCCATAGTAGCACCATATATGGGTGGTGGCCCTAAAATTTCTTCCCATCTGTATTAGTAGGTCCATTGGTGTAGGGAGCCATATTGTTGAGGTATCATGGTTGAACCTTTCCTGACACAATCACCCAGCACATGTCACACTCCTCTAGCTCTTGCAGTCTTCCCATCCCCTCTTCGATAATGTTCGCCGACTCTAAAGTTTAGGACTTGTGTTACAGAAATATCTATTGTGGCAAAGTACGCAACTGTATGTTGTCATCTACATTTGGTGTTGTGGATTCATTTAATAGTCTCATCTTCTGCAAAGTGAAGCTTCTTTAATGAGGGTGAGAATTGTATTTATTTGTTTATAGAATGACAAATACATAGAATGCAGTTAGGAATTATGCTACTTTTTTAAAGTTGTAGAATAGGCTTCTCCACTAAGATTCATGACCTCGTTGCCCCTTGTAGTTTTGGGTAGGCAGCTGGGTAGCAACAGGTATGATTTCTGTTGATCATGTCTTTGATCACATTAGGCAACTGCTGTTTACCACTGAGTTGTGGGTGACAGTATTGTACGTTTAGGGATACTTTTCTCTGCAGTTCATTACTGTTGTCCACAGGACTATTACTGAGTACATTTAGTTGCTTCTCTGCCTTGGAAGCTTGTCGAGTACCACCCCATGCTATGAAAGATAATGCTTAGGAAGGATGCTTTCAGGTTAGATCCAGCTCTGATCCTCCCTATCTTGTGTTCAGAATGCATGGTGCCTTCAGCAAAATATGTTTATCTTCAGCCTCTGGAATACAGCTAAGGGAAGCAGCAATGGCATATGTTACTTGGTAATCTCTTGAACTCCCGCAACAAACAACTCAGAAGAGGTACCTCCCTGCTGTTAATGCAGCTTTTTTAGGAAGTCTATGACTCAGCTTGAGCAGAACAACTTTAGTCAAATTACACACATATACACACCACACACACACACACACACACAAGCACACACACACACTCACACATACACACACAAAAATACACTCAAACACACACTTACACACATACACACACACACACACACGCTCACAGAGAGAGAGAGAGAGAGAGAGAGAGAGAGAGAGAGAGAGAGAGAGAGAGAGAGAGAGAGAGAAGAGGAGGGAGCCTAATTGAAAGACTGTCTGAACTCTTTAAAGATATGAAAGGACACCCAGGTGTTTCCTTCATTTTTAATAAGCGTATCCATTTTTTTCACCACGATCATTTATTCTGCTCTAATAAATTGCTTCAGCCAATTTGCATTTGCTCTAGTTAATCCAGACCTCCCCTCTGCTGCATTCTCTCAGCTTCTCTTACAACATCTGCAGGCTTTAATTCACCCTCACTGAATCATCTCTTTTATCCTTTAGATGCTGACCCAGTAAACACAGATACATCTGTGAACACTTAAAAATGCTTGGTATCCCAATTCCCATAGTCTTTTCTACTCTGATCACTACACAATAGATGCACTTCCATGATCTTGCTAAGTTTGTTTTTCTTCCTGAAGTAATACTGTCTTTATCTAGCAGAACTCAAGCTGACTGCCTGTGAGTAGCCACAATATTACTTCATATTCTTATTATATTGAATCAAAGTTTAGGAATATAATATATTCAATGAAATACCATATGTGACCATCCATAAGAACAGTTATTTTCTATTTCTATAGGTAGCATATAGTACACATAAGATTGAGACTAAAAAGAAAATATCTGTACATATCATGAAATCCTAAAGTATGAAACTTGGACTAGTTTGGCCTGTGAGCTTCAGCATAGGAGCTTCCAAGAGGAAGTAGAGGATTATATGACAGAAAATCCAAACTAGTCAAAAGGAATAAAAATTTGCTGATAGTTCAGGTTTATCTTCAATTACATAGTGAGTTTCAAGTCATTCTGGTCTACACATATACACACACATGAAAGCTTGACCTAAGGTAATGTCTGAAGTGTACCTCATATACACATAAGAAGATTAAGGAGATTGGAAAAATTTTTCACCAGGATTAAGTGCTATTGACAATAAACTAAATTGTAGCATAAGAAAAAAAACAATTCTAAGCATAATGTTGGTAACACCATCCAGTTTTTTTTAAGGAGATAATAATGATTGATGGACGTTCACTGAACATCTGCAGAGCACACAGCTAATACCTAATGAAGTTTGGGTTTGGATTTGTGCTGTTTTGATGGGAAAGTAGAAGGAGAAATGTAAATGACAGCAAGGTCATGAAGAAAAACAATGAAGAGTCATTTTCAAAGTTTTGTTCTTATAGAAAAACTAGAGAATATAATGTATGTTACAGAAGGGAAATGTGGGGGGTGGCAATATGCCTTGTGGGGAAGAAGCCTGGGGACAAAGGGAGAAAAATACTCAGTGGGACAAAGATGTCAAGGGACCTGATGAAGGAATTACATTTGACAAGGAGGCAGGACTGTGCTTCCTCAGACAGAATAGGAACAATAATATCAGCTCCCTGGCCTAGGAAATGGATTACACCACCTCCAAGAATGCTTGGATTCATTAGCTAGTACTTTGTTTACATTGCTAAAATAAACTCCTTCACGTGAAATATTTTTGTTACCTTTTGGTCCCATAAGAGCTGTTAAGGTTAAGATGCCATTTCTTCTTTTTTAATTTCATTAGCTGCCCCTGAAATGTATTGTAAATATGACTCCAGAAATATGCATCCTAAGCTGGGGGTCAAGGTAATTACATTTCCCTGTTAACCATGAAGGTGGTAATAACTAACGTTGCTCTGTGGGATATTTTTTTAAAAAATCAGACAGCTTCCAGGTTCCCATTTGCTCGTTTTGCAAGAGGATCAATATCACCATATAAAATAAGAATTTAAGATTCTCATATCGTTTTGATTGCAAATTAATTGTGCCTAGATTGTGCCAGAACACAATGAGCAATCACTGGCTATGAGCTCTTCTCAGCGTATGCAGTCAGTCCTTGGAGAACACACCTCAGGATCAGCCAGCTAGATGGGCATCCTCAATATCAGAGCGGCAATGTCTCAGAGCCTGCCATTCCTTCTTTATTTCATTTCCAGCTCCTCTCAATAAATATTTATGTGGTGCTTTCTCTGTGACAGCCACCCAGCTCAGCTTAGAAATGATGCTGAACAGAGGGGTGGGTCAGAGATTCTCCGTCTTTGTTTAGCTTGAACTTTGGGGTCTGCAACCTACTTCTGTTCTTGTTGTTTTCCAGTAGTTCGTCATTTCTCTTGCTTTGACATGTGAGCTACTGTATGTTAAGTGAGATCTTGATTCCTTTATACTATGATACTCCTCTCAAATCTCCTTCCCAGGTCCTACATCCTAGGTCTCTTTGCCTGGTTCTGTCATGCTGCTTACTGAGGTATCCTATCAGATGAGCATTGCACACCTTAGCGAAGGGAGCATGAACAGGAGGAAAGTGTGTCTTTTATCAATAAAAGGAAAAAGGAGTCAAACTTTGAACCCATGTGTTGGAATAATTGTTTCCTGTGTAACCATCCCAGGTGTGAATCAACCTCATTTAACCTTCTGTCCCAAAAGACAGCACAGACATTGTATCAGACAGTGTAAGCCAACTGCTAGGAAGAATGTAGAAATAAACACTCAGATGTTATTCCTTGCTTTTACTTTGTTTTTAGTCCTGTGATCAACACTTTGTCCAACACAGCAAAGATACAGAGAGTAAGAAGTCTTTTATTTTATTCCTTATGATCCTGTCACTTAGGGACACAAAATAGAATGAGGAAGGGAAGACTGAAACTGCAGGGACAAACCAGAGAAAACCCAAGAGGAAAGGAATTCACCAAGCTGCCAGGATTATTGTATTAATTTCAACAAAACACTGCAATAGACAAGTCAAGGAGACCTTTGAAAAGATTATTATAGTCACAGTCAAGGTAGAAGAAACACAGAAGATCAATAACAAAACTGATATGCCTGTTGGGGTTTATTAGGAGCACATTTGGTTTTTAAAAAGACGTTCAGTTAACTGCCACAACCAGAATAAAGAGGGAGCTAAAGGAAATTAACAAGCCAATAATAAGCCAGATGTTAAATAATTTTGCATTTACTGTGTACACACCTATTCTGTCATTTTTTCTTTCTTTTTTTTTTTTACAGACTAAGTCGTGAGTATAAGTAATGTGATAATTATACTGGTTTAAGCAAAAAAGTAGGAGATGGACCAAAGCTACTTGGATAGATAGGCATACCATTTGAGCACATTTTCATGTAACCAACAGCAACAATAATAGCAACTTATTTCTAAGCATATACAATATCTACCGGGCACTTTTCTAAGCAATTGGCTCATATTGAGCCATTTCCTTCTAAGAGCAGTACTGTAAGTCCTGTATCACCCCTACCATCACAGAGAATTAGATGAAGGCAGAAAACAATGTAATAACATTCGAAGTTTGAGCAGATAGCCAAAGGTATGTGTGTCCTTCATCATCGGAAAGTATGTCTGCAGTTTTTTTAAATTTTATTTTATATATGTGAGTATACTGTAGCTGTTCTTGCACACCAGAAGAAGGCATCAGATCCTATTACAGATGTTCATAAACACCATGTGATTACTGGGAATTAAACTAGGGACATCTGGAAGAACAGTCAGTGCTCTTAACTGCTGAGCCATCTCTCCAGACCCTATCTGCCACTTCAATAGCGCCTGACTATTGTTGGTTTTTACTTATGTCACTTACACATATATGGACAGAAAGGTTTATTTAGTCTTACCAATTATATTACTTTACTTCTCTATCAATTATCTGTATTTCTCTTTTCTCTATTTCTACAGATCAAACTCCTAATATAAGTAACATTGCTCTCCATAGAGATGATTGTGACTAAGGCTAAAAGACATGGGCATCTACATTCTGACCTTCCTTCTTTTTGAGCTTCATAAGGTCTGTGATTTCAGAGCTTTCTGGGACTAGTATCCACTTATCAGCAAGTGAATATTATGTGTGTTCTTTTGTGACTGGGTTACTTTACTCAGGATGATAGTTTATAGTTCCATCCATTTGCCTAGGAATTTCATAAAGACATTGTTTCTAACAGCTGAATTCAGATTCCAATAGCCGAATTACCCAATTCCACTGGGTAAATGTACTACAATTTCTGTATCCATTCCTCAGTAAAGGACATCTGTTTTCTTTCCAGCTTGTGGATATTATAAATAAGGTTTCTATGAACATGGTGGAGCATGTGTCTTTCTTATATGTTGGAGCTTCTTTTGGGTATATGCTCAAGAGTAGAATAGTTGGGTTTTCAGGTAGTACTATGTCCAATTTTCTGAGGAATTGCCAGACTTGTTTCCAGAGTGGTAGTACCATCAACAATGGAGGAGTGTTCCTCTTTCTCCACATCCTTACCAGCATCTGCTATCACCTTATTCTTTGATCTTAGCCTTTCTGACTGGTGTGAGGTGGAATTTCAGAGTTGTTTTGAATTGCATTTCCCTGATGAACATTTCTTTAGATACTTCTCATCCATTCAATATTCCTCATTTGACAATTCTTTGTTTACCTCTGTACCCCATTTTTAATAGGATTATTAGATTCTCTGGAGTCTAAATTCTTGAGTTCTTTGTATATATTGGATAATTTCCCTTTCTAACAAAACATTTCTGTATGTTATATAATAATATCAATAATAAATTATATAATAACATAAATCAATATATCTTATTTTTCTCTCACTAAGTATTTAAAATCCTTATGCATTTCATATCTATAGTGCATCAGAAATTAGTCTAGATCCATACCCACATCAAGTAAAGACACACTAGTATTTTATTTTCTTACAACTTTATTTAAAAAGGAGTGATTCATGTACAGATTTTTAAAGAATTTATCATAAAACTATATGATTATTTATTTGTAAGTACTTGATTCTTTTAAAAACTTGTTAGCATGCATTAAAATCTTACTAGTTAACATGAGAATAAAGTACATGAAGAACAGAACATAACATGGAAACAGTCAAAATTTTCTTGGTGTGTATAGATTAAACATAATTATTTTTGAATACCAAAAACTGCCACCAGGCTATATTCATAGCTTTTGAATTATTAATGACTTAAGGTCTAGGTGTACAACACTCTGAAAGGGTGCAAAGTACTTATATATTTTTTTTCTAAGAAGGACAGAGGCTTTTACATTTTGGCCTTTGGTTTTTTGATTTTCATATGATCTGTGAGTTGTTTCTGGGGTATTCAGAGCACTCTGGGGCTAGTATCCAATTATCAGTGATTGCATATTATGACTGTTCTTTTGTGACTCTGTTACCTCACTCAGGATGACAGATTCTAGTTTCATCCATTTGCTAGGAAATTCATAAAGTCATTGTTTCTAATAGCTGAGTAGTACTCCATTGTGTAAACATACCATGATTTATGTATCCATTCATCTACTGAAGGACATCTGGGTAATTTTCAGTGTCTGGTTATTATAAATAAGGCTGCTGTGATCATGGTGGAGCATGTGTTCTTATTGTATGCTGGAGCATATCTGGGGTATATACCCAGAAGTGGAATAACTGGGTCTTCAGGTAGGATTATGCCCAATTTTCAGAGGAACCGCCAGACTGATTTCCAGAGTGCTTGTACCAGCTTACAACTCCACTAACAGTGGAGGAATGTTCCTCTTTCTCAGCATCCTTGCCAGTATCTGTTGTCATCTGAGTTTTTGACCTTAGCTTTTCTGACTGGTGTGAGGTATAATCTCAGGGTTGTTTTTATTTGCATTTCCTGATGACTAGGGATGTCAAGCACTTCCTTGGATGCTTCTCAGCCATTTGATATTCCTAAATTGAGAATTCTTTGTTTAGCTCTGTACCCCAATTTTTAATAGGATTGTTTGAGTTTCTGGCGTCTAACTTCTTGAGTTCTTTGTATATATTGGATATTAGAACTCAATCAGATGTGAGATTGGTAAAGATCTTTTTCCAATCTGTTGGCTATGGTTTTGTTTTCTTAACAGTGTCCTTAGCCTTACAGAAATATTGCAATCTCATTAAGTCCAATTTCTTGATCTTTAGTCTTGGAGCATGAGACATTGGTGTTCTGTTCAGGAAATTTTCCCCTGTGACAATGTGTTCTAAGGTTTTCCCTACGTTCACTACTAATAGTTTTAATGTACCTGGTTTAATGTGGACATATTTGGTCCATTGCACTTGAGCTTTGCACAAGGAGATAAGAATAGGTCTATTTTCATTTTTCTGCATGCTGAGTGCCAGTTGAGCTAAAACTATTTGTTGAACAGGTTGTCATTTTTCCATTCAATGTTTTCAGCTCCTTAGTCAAAGATCAAGTAACCATATGTGTGAGAGTTCATTTCTGGATCTTCTATTCTGTTCCATTGATCTACCTGCCAATCTCTGTACCAGTACCATGTAGTTTTTAAAACAGTTGCCTTGTAATATAGGTTAAGGTCAGGGATGGTGATTCCCAAAGAAGTTTTCTTGTTGTTGAGAATAGACTTTGATATTCTTGGTTTTTTTGTTATTCCAGATGAATTTGCAAATTGTTCTTTCCAACATTATGAAGAATTAAGTTGGAATTTTGATGGGGATTGTATTGAATTTATAGATTGCATTTGGTAAGATGGCCATTTTTACAATGTTGATTCTTCCAATCCATGAGTATGTGAGATTTTTCCATCTTCTGAGATCTCCTTCAATTTCCTTCTTCAGAGATTTGAAGTTCTTGTCATATGTGTCCTTTACTTGCTTAGTGAGAGTCATACCAATGTATTTCATATCATTTGTGACTATTGTGAAGGTTATCTTTTCCCTAATTTTTTTCTCAGCATGTTTATCTTTTGAGTAGAAGAAGGCTACAGATTTGTTTGAGTTAATTTTATATCCAGCCACTTTGCTGAAGTTGTTTATCAGCTGTAAAAGTTCCCTGGTGGAATTTTTCGGGTTACTTATGTATACTATCATGTTGTCTGCAAATAATGATATTTTTACTTCTTCTTTTCTAATTTGTATCCCTTTGAATTTTTTTTCCTGTGTAATTGCCCATGTCAGGACTTCCAGTACTATGTTGAATAGGGAGAGGGAGAACGGGCAGCCTTGTCTAGTCCCTGATTTTAGTGGGATAGATTCAAGTTTCTCACTCTTTAGTTTGATGTTGGTTATTGGTTTGCTGTATATTGCTTTTATTATGTTTAGGTACGGGTCTTGGATTGTTGCTCCTTTCAAGACCTTTAACATGAAGAGGTGTTGAAATTTGTCAAATGTTTTTTTAGCATCTAATGAGATGACCATGTGGATTTTTCTTTGAGTTTGTTTATATGGTGGATTCCAGGGATGAAGCCTACTTGATCATGGAAAATGATTGTTTTGATATGTTCTTGGATTCAGTTTTCAAGAATTTTGTTGGTTACTTTTGCATCAATGTTTATAGGGATATCTGTCTGAAGTTCTCTTTTCTTGTAGGGTCTTTGTGAGGTTTAGGAATAAGGGTTATTGTGACCTAGGAGAATGAGTTGGGCAGTGTTCCATATGACTCTATATTGTAGAATTGTTTGGAGAGTATGGAATTACATTCTCAATAAATGTCTGATAGAACTCTGCATTGAATTCATCTGGTCCTGGGCTTTTTTTTTTTTTTTTTTTTTTTTGCTTGGGAGGCATTTGATGAGTGCTTCTATTTCTTTAACTGTTATGGGATTATTTAGATGGTTTATCTGGTTCTGACTTAACTTTGGTATCTGGTATCTGTCTAAGAATTCATCTATTTCCTCCAGATTTTTCAGTTTTGTTGAGTATAGGCTTTTGTAGTAGAATCTGATGTTTTTTTTAATTTCCTCATTTTCAGTTATTATATCTCCACTTTCTTTTCTCATTTTGTTAATTTGTATACTCTCTCTTTGCCCTCTTGTTAGTCTGGCTAAGGGTTTATCAATCTTGTTAATTTTCTCAAAGAACCAGCTCTTGATTTTGTTGATTCTTAGTATGACTTTTTTGTTTGCACTTGTTTAATTCCTGCTCTGAGTTTGATTATTTCCTGATCTTTACTTCTCTTGGTTATATATGCTTCTTTTTGTTCTAGAGCTTTCAACTGTGCTGTCCATTTGCTAGTGTATGCTCTCTCCACGTTCTTTTTGGAGGCACTCAGAGCTATGAGTTTTCCTATTAGGACTGCTTTTATTGCATCCCATAAGTTTGGGTATTTTGTGCTTAAATTTTCATTAAATTCCAGAAAATCCTTAATTTCATTCTTTATTTCTTCTTTGACCATGCTATCCTTGAGTAGACCATTATTCAGCTTCTATTTCTATGGGTATTTTTTTTTCTTTTTGGTCTTTTTTGTTATTAAAGACCAACCTTAGTTCATGGTGACCTGATAGGATACATGGAATTATTTCAATATTCTTATATCCTTTGAGGTTTGTTTGTGACCAACTATATATTCAATTTTGGAGAAGGTGCTATGAGGTGCTGAGAAGAAGGTATATTCTTTTGTTGTAGGGTGAAATGTTCTGTCGAAGTCTTGTAATTCCAGTTCATAACCTCTGCTTTATTCACTGTGTCTTTGTTCAGTTTCTGCTTCCATGATCTGTCCATTGATGAGAGTGGGGTGTTAAAGTCTCCCACTATTATTGTGTGTGGTGCAATGTATGTTTTGAGGTTTTGTAGGGTTTCTTTTATGAATATGGGTGCTCTTGTATTTGGAGCATATATGTTAAGGATTGAGAATTCATCCTGATAGATTTTCCCTGTAATGAGTAAAAAGTGTTATTCTTTATCTTTTTTGATAACTTTTGGTTGAAAGTCTACTTACATTCGCTATTAGAATGGCTACTCCAGCTTGTTTCTTGAGGCCATTTGCTTGGAAAATTTTTTCCCAGCCTTTAACTCTGAGGTAGTGTCTGTCTTTGTCTCTGAGATGTGTTTCCTGTATGCAGCAAAATGCTGGACTCTGTTTATGTATCCAGTATGACAGTCTATGTCTCTTTATTGGTGAATTGAGTCCATTTATGTTAACAGATATTAAGGAGTAGTGATTGTTGTTTCCTGCTATTTTTGTTGTTAGAGGTAGCATTCTGTCTGTGTGCCTTTCTCTTTTTGGTTTTCTTGCTTAGTTATTTTCTTGCTTTTTCTAGGGTGTAGTTTCTTACCTTGGGTTGGTTTTTCTATCTATTATACTTTGTAGAGGTGGATTTGTGGTCACATATTGTGTAAATTTAGTTTTGTCCTGGAATATTTTGGTCTCTCCAACTATGGTGATTGAGAGTTTTGCTGGATATAGTAACCTTGGCTGACCTTTGTGTTCTCATAGTGTCTCTATGATGTCTGTCCAGGATCTTCTATCTTTCATAGTCTTGTTGGGAAATCAGATATAATTATATTTGGTCTGCCTTTATTTGTTACATCATCTTTTTTCCTTTACTGCCTTTAGTATTCTTTCTTTGTTTTGAACACTTGGTATTTTGATTATTATGTGTCCGGAAGAGATTCTTTTCTGGTCCAATCTATTTGGGGTTCTGTAGGCTTCTTTTGTGCTCATGGTCATCTTTTTTTTAAGGGTAGGAAATTTTTCTTTCACAATTTTGTTGAAGATATTTACTGTGCCTTTTTAATTGGTATCCCTTTCCCTCTTTTTTTTCCTATTATCTTTAGGTTTGGTCTTCTCATTGTGTCCTTAATCTCCTATATTCTTTGGGGTAGGAGCTTTTTGGTTTTTGCATCTTCTCTGACTGTTCTGTTTATGTTTTCTATGTTGTCTTTGGACCCTGAGATTCACTCTTCCATCTCTTGTAGTCTGTTGGTGATGCTTGTTTTTGTGTGTTCTGTGGATCCGAGAGCCCTTGGGCTCAGGAAGAAATTTGCTTTTGAGTGTTGGGCTTTTTGTGGGCAATCAGTAAGGTCTAGATGCTGTGACTCAGCTCTGTGTTTGTGGGCTCAGATGTGGGAGTTCTTGTGTGGCTGTTCAGGGAACTCAGCCCTCTACCCACATGTACTGAGTACTACTGGCAGGGACCTGGCTCTTTCTGTAGGCCAAAACAGACCCTTTCACATAGCACAGTACTTTGTTCTCTCTGAGAACTCTGGGTGTGCTTTCCCTGGGACTATGTGCCAGGCTTCCCTCTGGTCAGGGTATATGAGGGCCTGTAGAGCTGAACTTCAAGCACTGCCTTACTGTGGGCCTGTGCGTTTAGTCTGTGAGCATGGACTTTTCCGGTGGATCCGGAGCCTCTCTGCCAGAGGCCCGGATCTTACTGTGGGCTGCAGGGACATGTTTACCATGAGCTCTGCTTATCCCTCTCTGCCCATCGGTTACTCACAGGGCAATTCCACCAGGCCTATCCCCCTAGATCTCTGCTGTTTCAGGTGGCAAAGGGCCTGTGTATTTGGTTCATGAGCATGGGCTTCCTGGGCAGATCCTGATTCCCTCTGCCAGAGGCCTGGCACTTAATGTGGGCCATAGGGGTCTGTTTTCAATGAGCTCCACAGAGCACTTTCTGAGATTTGGTTACTCACAGGGCAATCTCAACAGGCCATTGTCCCCTGATCTAGTCAGTATTTTCTAATCATTTTTAATATTCTAAATCAGTCCAATTATTAGAGAATTTTTATCACATTTACAATATGTTTTATATATACATTTATAAAATCAAAATAATATCAACAAGTGCATTTTAACATCCATTTTATATGCCAGTTGCTATCTTTAGCCTGAAACATGTGCATGCATATAGACCCCTTTCTAAAAAATTAACATTTACTTTTATCTTAAATATATAAAATTTTCAGGAAATTTTCGAAACCTTAAATGATCTGGATCCTATGTTATAAACAGAACTTACTCCGAAGCACTATTATTTATAAGCCAATAAATAAATAAATCCTAGAAATATTTCAGTTGTTGAACATGTTATGTTAAAGCTACTTTTAAAGGAAACTGAAATTTAGAGAAAGAATACATTTCTTGGGTTAGTGTTTTTCCTGCCACAAACATGTAGTTAACAAACAGCTCAAGGATACAGCTAATGGTGGGTTTTGAATGGCCACACGGAAAAGGTCAAAGTCTGTGCAAATGTCTTTATGTTCTTTCCTGACCCCTCTATTCATCTGTTGTGCTAAGACCTGCTGGGCTAGAGCACATTGTAAGTCAGTGGTCAGTAGGGACTGTGCAGATTTAATATTCAACAATCTGCATTATAATTTTATGAGTTATGCCTGCTGCACATCCTTTGTCCTCACCATCCATTAAATATTACAGTATCACCGACCCTAAACTATTGTGGTTCTTCCCCTTCACAGAATATATTGATGTGCAATGGTTTCTGAAAATTGTCATTTTTTGCTTCCCTGTTCTGTTTGTCTATAACCATAGATCAAATTTTGGCCATACAGCTATTTGAAATGAGACCATCTTTCCCGTGTAAACACGAAAGGTTATTTACTTATTAACTAGCTGGATATAGGTCTCCCTTTGTGGAAGATTTTGGTGTCTGTTTGAGTACCGTGTGTGTGTGTGTGTGCGTGTGTGTGTGTGTGTGTGTGTGTGTGTGTGTGTGTGTGTGTCTTTGTAGGTATGTGAGTGTGTATGTATCAGTCTGTGAGTGTATGTGTATGAATTATGCTCCAAGAATTCCTTGTAACCTTTAAATGTCCTTTTCAAGTTTTTCAGTATTGACACATCTGCTCATAACACATGTACTGCTTCTTCAGTTAGGACTAATTGCTCTCTCTTCTTATGAACAGAAAATAGTCTATTTCCATCTTGTTTTTGCAGTCTTCATAGCATTTATAAACACGTAGAGATGTATGTGAATCTGCACATGTTTCTCTGTTGCTGTTTCATTTTATTTTGAGGGGGTTGTTTTTGATTTTTGTTTTTTTTTTTTTTCTGATTAAACATTACCAGATTTCCTTGCTCTTCCAAAGACATAAGTTGTTCCTTTCTATGATTATATAATTAATCTAAAATCATTGTATGGTTAGATACTGAGTAGGACTATTTCCTCAAAATAAACCATAATTTGTAAGTAAATTAGTGACCTATCAACAGTCTTTTCCAATAGGTGAGATGAAACCTTTAGCACCTATAAATAAAGCAAGGCTAGAGGAATATTGATGGCAGTATCTCTAGTCATAAACATCTCTGGACCTCTACAGAAAAGGATAATTAGAAAACCAAATTGTTCCAGAAAGCATGGATATGATTCAAAGACATAAAAAGGGGAGTAACAAAAAAGAGGGTGGCTCATTTTCAAGCTATATTAGTCAAATTCACAAACAAAACAAAACAATAAGCCCAGGAATACTGTCTTCACAGCCTTGAGAGCAGTGCTGCTTGGGAATCTCCATGAATCCATCCCCCCAAAAGGCATCAATTAGAATAATAAAACAAAAAGCCAAATATAACTATTAGCCCTTTTAAAAAAGAAATTGAACTCATTTGTCAGATATAATTCAAGGAAACTAATTAGAGTTGAAGATTATTTTTCATTTCAAGAATGCTCCATATATTGTCAAGGGACACTTTTTCAAAAGATGCATTTTGTTCGGTGCCTGAAAGAATGACTCGGTAGGTAAGAGTACTGGCTGCTTTTCCAAAATCTCTGATTCAATTCTCAATAGGTGCTGCCAACCAAAAGAAGGGAGCCATAGGAGGTAAGTAGGCTTTCTACATTCCTCATATGTCACGGAGTTTGCAGTGAAGTCTATTTCATCATACCAATATGAACCTTTCATCAACAGTAAGTTTCTTAGGAGTGAGAAGAAAATTGAAGATACCAGAAAAAGAAATTAAGGCTTGATACCATAAGGTAGAGGATTCCCAGAAATTGGGGTATTCAAAAGAAAAAGAAAAGAAATTAAAATAAGCTTGAAAAGGAAGAACTAAATAAAAGAAAAGTAGGGTAGGGGAAGTCTGTCTTATTTAATGGCAGGAAGAGTTATCTTAACCCATTTCATTTTTCAAATTTTCTTTATCTGGGAAGTTGTTGAACAAACTATAGCAACTTAGCACAGTAGATTACGATGTGACTATACAAAGGTGGGAAGGTAATCTCCATGTTTAAGAACCATAGTGAGATCTTCAGGGATACATCATCACATGAAAAAAATGTGTATAATAATAAACCAGGCTAAGAAATGGTTCATGTTCAGATTAAAGTGTAAAAATGTTCCAATAGAAGGAAGTTATGTAAATTCCTAGGGAGTTTGTATTTTTAATTTATTTTTGCTTTTTCTTATTGTGGGGATAAAATAGTGGAGCCAGCACACTGAAAAGCTATTTGGAACTGTAATCTTTTGCATATAAAGAAGAGGCTGCACGGAAATGATAAGTTAATAATAACTCTGAATCTACGGATAATTTTGAATCTGACAAGTCTCAGAGAAAAGTGAAATGAGGAAGGAGCATAAATTCATTTTCCAACCCTTTCCAGAAACTGTTTTGCAGAGTTATTCTTCACAGACAAGCATAACATAAATGCTGCCACATTGCATTATAAATGGCAACCACAAATTAGACACCGAACAAAAAGCACAATAATAGAGTTTGTTCTGATTTTACTTTGATGACTGTGGTATATAAGATGTAGAAGATACAAAGCCAGCAAGGACTTCAGCATGAGACTGTAACTAATGTAAGTTTCTGGGAGAAACACCATGTGTCACATCAGTTTTCATGACAGCACCGTGAAAGTGTCCAGAAAACCCCCAAGTTTATGTAAGGAAATCAATTGAGGACACTATAAAATTCTTAAAGCCTAAAAGTATTTGTGGAATTAAGCTGGTTATAATAATCATTAAACTAAGCATTGTTTAGCAATATCTGACCAAAAATAGCATCTATTTTTATATTTCACCTGAGTCAGGAATGAGCATGAAGCTTGGTTGGTTGGGGTGCTCTATGGGATGTTTATACCCTCCGGTCCTGAGAAGATCTTTCTCTTTAGTTTGTAGAATATCAGTAGAATGCATTTTAAATCTGGATCTGCAGGCAGCAGGAGGAGAAAGACACTAGGCCAGGTTTGAGCTTTTGAACTGCAAAGCCCATCCCCCAGTGATAAGCTGCCTCTAGGAAAGCCTTCCCAAACAGTGCCACTCCCTGATAAGTAAGCTGGCAGACATGTAATATAAGCCTACAGGTCTGATTCTCATTAGAACTACTAGTGTCCCCCAAATAACTGGCTAGGGCTTTCCAAATGGTTCAGGTCATCAAAGAACAGGAAAAGCATCCAAAGTTGTGATATAATATAAATCCTAAGGACATATGATTAAATTTTACATCCATAAATAAGATTCCCAAAACAAACAAAAATTCAGAATCTGTAGGTGAAAACTAAGTAAATTTGAGAGAAGAGTACATTCTACCTACTAAGCCCATAGCAGCTCCTATTAAATAGTTGCTACAAATGATTCACAGCAATATATGTTAATCAGTTGTGGGTGCTGTGACCTGAACATGTTAGTGAATAGCCTATAGGGAGATAAGGTGGGTGTTATAAGGACAGACACATAGATCTGACATCTGGTGAGCTATGTGTTCTGGTGAAGGCACACCAACAGTAGCCTGGAAAATCAGCACATTTGCTATATATCATAGAATGAACATATGAATTTATTTTGTATAGCTGATTCTGAAGAAGGTACATTAAGATTATTTTTACAAACAAGATGTCTTTGTAGGCAACCAGCCTCAAGCTGAAGTATCTGGGAGAAGAGAGCTGTTGTTGATATTTTTGTTATACAGTGTCAACAATCATATTCCGAACCAGGGGATGGCTTCTTCTTTCCCATAGTTGAGCCACTGGGGTCTCAAGACTCTGACTATGTCAACCAATATAGCTGAACCTCAGTATTTCATCCACATTCCACAAGTAGAAGCTCTTAGAGCATGCTTAGAAATTATGTCTTCTCATTTCACAACCTGAATGTAAATAGAAAGTATTCTAAATTTAAATTTATGTTTGTACTTCTTCCAGGATTTTCCCTGAGCCTACCAACCATCTACCCGTTTTGTCTATTATGACTTCATGGAAGAGAGATCCAGAGATGTTGATTATAGGACAAAAGTAGTACTGACAGTGAAGGACAAGTGTAGGAGACATCATAAATGATGAAAATTAGAAATCATAAATGATGAAAATTAGAAATCATAAATGATGAAAATTAGAAATCGAGTAAAAAAATTAGTTGGTGGGAGTGTAGTAATATTTAGAAACAAGCCTTTGTTGTGATAATTAATAGAATTCTATTTTCTATTTCAATGTGTAAATGTTTGCCAAACTGTAATATTTCCATTAATGTAATGCATATTTGACTTTTAACAGTGCCATATTGATTTTTGTGGATACCATGCAAAGAAAGTAACTGCAGTAGTCAAGTGATGCTCTTGGCAATGGTCCACTGTTTGTACGGCAGCAATGGATGAACCTGGTAGAGGAACAGACCCCTGGGAGAGTTTGTCCCTAGAGAGCTTCTTGCTGCTGGTGTGATTATCACGTATGTCATTGCTGGATTCCTCCCATATTTAGTATAGTGTGAGTGGGCATGGGGAGATTCTCACTGCCTATATTCTTGTATGATTGCTATGTGGTAGACAAACCATCTTATTGGGTAATTATCCTGAAGGTCAATATGAAGATGAACTTTCATAAACTAATAGATGAATTAATGATTTTACAAGATACTTGATCTGATTTAGATAATTTTATAAAGTTAGGATAGTTGATAAGAAAGATTAAGGAGATGGTGTAGGTTGTTTTACCAGAAAAATATGACAAAGATAAAACCAAGTGTAAAATGTACTCCTTCTTTAGAGAAGGCACTATAAACTCAAAGGGAGCACAGTGAGCTCTCATGTTTTACAAGCACACAGTTGTACTTGTGAACAGGAAAATAGTTTAGAGACAAAACATTGTTACAAATACATAGTTGTACTTGTGAGCAGGAAAATTGTTTAGAAAAAAGACATTCATTCTAGGTTAGGTTTGAGTTCCTTGATTTGTGATCCAAGGATGTGCTCAAAGGTTTGGATGTGCACCATGAAAAAAGGCAAGATTATGAACAAAGAATAAATGATCCTATTGTGAGAATAAAAGTAAAGAATAGAAAATTAACCAGTTTAGCATAATAATATTTCAGAGAATGAGACATAAGATAAATGATTTGTTTCTTGGTAAATACAAACTGTTGTCAGCTAACATAAAAGGGAAACTACAACAGACTTGGCTAATTTAAAGTTTGTTAATCAATGAAAAAAATAAATGTTGCCTTGATGTTGGGATGGATTTGTGGAAAGAAAGATAAATGGGAAATTTTCAGCTAGGTGTGGGTTTCAAAAAATATACCCTCAGCAAACATTTTTTAAAATTCTAGTGAGAATTTTTAATGCGCAGATTTAAGCAGATAAGACAACATAAATTAGTCATAGCAATATATAACATGGACAACCACAGTATATGTTTTCTTAGATAAAACAATGAGAAATGAGATTTCATATAATGAGTTATTAAAATTCATATCTACTGTCATATAAGAATATTAATGTTATTAGCTTTAGTTTGGTATCAACTTATTGATTTGTCTTATTTTTTTGAAACATGAATCCAGCTAATACCGAGAATGAAGAAACTTTATTTTTTCCTAATCTGCTTTTTTTAAATGAATAACTTTATTGTAAAAAACAAAGACAAATGTACAGATTGTAAGCAAATTTGCATAAATTATACAAACACATTTTTGTCAGTACTTGGTTTTTTTAAAGGTATGATAGTGTGCATTAAGATCTTACTGGTTGCATTGAGCATAAAGTACATGTAAAACAAGATGTAACCTAGAATTAGTCAAAGTTTTCTTGGTGTGTAAAGATTAAGCATAATAGTTTGTTGTTCTCTTTCTTTCTTTTTTTCTTGAACTTCATATAGTCTGTGAGTTGTTCATGGGGTGTTCAGAGCATTCTGGGGTTAGTATCCAATTATCAGTGACTGCATATTATGTCTGTTCTCTTGTGGCTGGGTTATCTCACTCAGGATGATATTCCCTAGATGCATCCATTTTCTTAAGAATTTCATAAAGTCATTGTTTCTGATAGCTGAGTAGTACTCCATTGTGTAAATATACCACAATTTTTGTATCCATGCATCTACTGAAAGACATCTGGGTTCTTTCCAGCTTCTGGCTATTATAAATAGGGCTGCTAAGAACATTGTGGTGCATGTGTCTTTGTTGTATATTGGAGTGTCTCTGGGGTATATTGCCAGAAGTGGAAGAACTGGGTCTTCAGTTAGTATTATGACCAATTTCTGAGGAATCTCCAGACTGATTTCCAGAGTGGTTGTACCAGTTACAACCCCACCACCAGTGGAGAAGTCTTCTGCTTTCTCTACATCCTCACCAGCATCTGCTGTAATCTGAATTTTTGATCTTAGCCATTCTGACTGGTGTGAGGTGGAATCTCAAGGTTGTTTCGATTTGCATTTCCCTCATAGCTAATGACATTGAGCACTTCCTTAGATGCTTGTCTGCCATTCGATATTCCTCAATTGAGGACTTTTTGTTTAGGTCTGTACCCCATTTTTTTAAATAGGGTTGTTTGATACTCTGGTGTCTAGCTTCTTGAGTTCTTTGTATACCTTGGATATTAGGCCTCTATCTGACATGGGGTTGGTAAAGATCTTTTCCCACTCTGTTGGCAGTGGTTTTGTTTTCTTGACAGTGTCCTTGGCATTCCAGAAACTTTGCAATCTCATTAAGTCCCATTTGTCAATATTTGACCTTAGAGCATGAGCCATTGGTATTCTATTCAGGAAATTTTCTCCTGTGCCTATGTGTTCTAAGGTTTTCCCTATTTACTCTTCTAATAGTTTCAGTGTACCCGATTCAATGTGGAGATCTTTGATCCACTTGCACTTGAGCTTTGTACAAGGAGATAAGAAAGGGTCTATTTTCATTCTTTTGCATGTTGAGTGCCAATTGGACAAGCACCATTTGTTGAAGAGGCTGTCCTTATTCCATTGCATGTTTACAGCTCCTTTGTCAAAAATAAAGTGACCATATACATGAGGGCTCATTTCTGGATTTTCTGTACAATTCCATTGATCCACATGCTTATCTCTGTAATACCATGCAGTTTTTAGCACAATTGCCTTGTAATATAGCTTGAGATCAGGGATAGTGGTTCCCGCAGATATTTTCTTGTTGTTGAGGATGGATTTCACTATTCTACGTCTTTCATTATTCTAGATGAAATTGCATATTGCTCTTACCAACTCTTTGAAGAATTCGGTTAATATTTTGATGGAGATTGCATTGAATCTGTAGATTGCTTTTGGTAAGATAGCCATTTTTATAATGTTGATCCTTCCAATCCATGAGCATGGAAGATCTTTCTATTTTCTGAGATCTTCCTCAATTTCCTTCTTTAAAGGTTTGAATTTCTTGTCATCCAGGTCCTTCACTTGCTTAGTTAGAGTCACATCAAGATATTTCATACTTTTTGTGACTATTTTGAAGGTTATCTTTTCCATAATTTCTTTCTCCACATGTTTGTCCTTTGAGTAGAAGAAGGCTACTGATTTATTTGAGTTAATATTATATCCAGCAACTTTGCTGAAGTTGTTTATCAGCTCTAGAAATTTTCTGGTGAAATTTTTGGGGTCACTTAAGTACACTATCATGTCATCTGCAAATTGTGATGTTTTTACTTCTTCCTTTCCAATTTGTATCCTTTTGATTTCCTTTTGCTGTCTAATTGCTCTGGCCAGGAATTCCAGTACTATGTTGAATAGGTAGGGGGAGAGTGGTCAGACTTATCAAGTCCCTGATTTTAGTGGGATTGCTTCACGTTTCCCACCATTAAGTTTGATGTTGGATGTTGGTTCAGCAAACAAGTTGTAATTTCCCATTGTGTAATGATTTTAGTCTGGCTTTGATGAATATGCTTTTGTGGTGATTGTTTTTGGAGTTGTGTAACTTGTGGAAATGAGGTAATGCTGTTTCTTACATAAATAATGTTTGCTTTAGGTGGTATGAAAACACTAAGGACAAAAAAAAAGTACTAAGAGAAAAAAAATAAAGTTGTTGGAGCTGTCAGGCAACAGCTCAACTCATAGGCCTCTCCCTAAAGGACTCTGTATACACCATTTGAAGAATCTTTGGCTTTATGCATCCAAGAGGAAAAGAGAAATGAGAGAAACATGCCTTCTGGATTTCTTCCTTATTCTTTAAATATGCATGCATATTTATATTTACATTTATATTTATATACATTCATTCTATATGATTTTAGTTTTGTCCAGTCTGTGTTTTATTTTTCTTACCACTTTATTTTTAAGAAAGAGGAATACATATACAGATTTTTAAAGGTATTTGGCATAACATTATATGAATATTTTACTCAGTACTTAATTCTTTTAGAGGTTTGATAGCATGCATTGAAATCCCACTAGTTACTATAAGTATGAAGTACATGTAGGATAGAATGTAACATGGAAACACATTTCTTATTGAGTATAGGTTAAGCATAATGATCTTCCCTGGGTTTTTTTTTTTTTTTTGTTGTTGTTGTTGTTGTTTGTTTGTTTGCTTTTCTTTAATGTTGACTTGGGGAGTCTTCTGGGAATACTTACCTTACCATGTTTCACATAAGTCTTGGGGTGCTGCACCAAGTGTAGATGTGTGAGTGCCCAGACTTCATGAGTCCTGAATGGCTACCAAGAATTTGTTATGTGGGAGAATGTTGTGGAACAAAAACAAGATAAACAATATGGAGATTTGGAAGAGGCCCATAAAAATGGGCTATAGCAGAATTAGTGATTAAATCTGGGTTTCTCATGTTGGTTTAGCAGTGTTCTTAATGGATTTTCTAGCACAATTAAACATTTTTACTCATTTGTCTGTTATCAAAAGACTCAGACATTCCCAAATCAAAGATTATAAAATAGAAAGAGAAATAAAAATCTCTCTGCAGTATTTTGGGTAGAAGTAATGTGCTAGATGATTGAATTATTTTAAAAAGTACAAGACTTTTTCCCTTACCAATACATAAAAGCTTTTTTCATACTTCATATTCCAAATTCATACAATCTAAATGTAGTGGTCTCTTTTGTCATGTGATAGATGAGCCATATGGTAGTGAAAGCAAACAAATGCAATTAAACGTTTGTTTTAGAGGCAAACATTTTGTTCTTTGATGTGGCAAGAGATAAACTTTGCAAATTTATTAAGAATAAACACTTAAATATTAAATGAAAGAAAAATGGTTACAAGTTAAAAATATGTCATGTTAGACCATCATGAGCTAATAACTACTGCTAAGTTGAAATCACAGAAATAGATTTCTTTTGTAGTGTGATATTGCAAAAGTATTGCAAACCCAGAAAATTTATAATTTATGATGACTTTCCAAATATGACTTTTTCAGGTCTACTGGATTGATAGTGACTTGGTTTTTATTTTTCATGATTTCTTCATTTATTTTTATTTGTTCTGAGACATCACTGTGTAGCCCTCCTTGTCCTGGAACTTGCTATTCAGATCGGGCTTGCTCAGCTTTGCTGTGATCCTTCACCTCTGCCTCCTGAGTGCTGGGATTACCGCATGTGTCACTATTTCAGGCACAAATATTTTTAGAAAAAAAGAAAGTGTGCAACTCATTAACAAGGAAAATATTTGATATGTTTACCAATCTGTGTATCTGCAAGAAGGGCCAGGTATACTTACTCTACAATGATGCCGGCCATATATAGCAAAGAGGCACTATTGATATGGCATCCATACTTAACAAGAGAAGAATCCATAACTACTCCTGATCACAAAATGGTCATTTGAAAAATTCTTATTACATTTTGCAATGGGTCTATTTTGAAGAGTGTCATTAAACTTTGCAATTGATCAGAGATGGAACTGGGATAGTAGATAAACCTCACTCAACTTCTGCAGAAGGGTATGGACTGAATTCTACCAGAAACCAGTATGAAGGATCATTGATGGGATATATTTACTTATTTCCTGATACTGAGTGGGCAGAAGAATAGAAAAGGAAAATCCTGGAAGGGAAAGTGAAAACTCATCCTTCAGAGTATCAAACCTAGATGAAGACATAAGAAAAAGAAATGATAAAGCCATTTATTTTTGAGTATGAATTAAAAGTTTCTAAATATTAATTAATGGATACTATTCAACAATGTATTATTTAATACTGTAGTATGAGCTAAAGAGGATTTGTCTCAGAAATCCAAGGACAATGGGAATCAGAAATTGTGATAATATACTTTATCATATTAATGGACAACAATGAAACCACCCTGTGATTACCTCCACACAAACAGATAAAACATGGAGAATATTATTGCTATAGAAACAAATGCTGAAGGCCAACTCCAGCAGTGTGATCAGTGATTCAAGGAGGATATGTGCAATCGGTTATGATGTCTCACACATTTACCACTTGTCTTCTCTGCCCCTTTTCTTCTTCCTCATTCCTGTTGGCCCAAGAGTGCCTCATAGAAGCTTTGGCATTACAATCATTGTTTATGCTTTTTCCTGGGGAATCCAAAAATAAAGATAGTCTGTATTCCAATCACTCAGCACCTAACAAGATCAACTCTGTTCTAATTAAAAAGTAAGTGGGATTTTGATTTTGAGGCTAGGTGAAGAAAAGAGAAATCCTATGTGATTCTTTTTATATCTTCCAAAATGAGAAAGTCCATGGGAGTGATTCGTGATTGCCACAGGCTTTTTATTTTTTAGATCAAAACATTTATACACTAAAGTTCTTGTTATAAAAACAAAAATAAATCCAAGAGAAAAGAAAATAAATGTATTCTTTAAAGTATCCCATGCTGGTTCCTCTGTCTGAGAACATGTTAGAGCCCATGTTTAAGGTTCCTGGACCATTTCTGGGTGCTATGATGTCTCCATCTTGTAACCATGCTTCTTCGGATCAGCAGAACTAATTGGAGAAATCATCTTCTACATTGTCATCACCTGGATTATCCTCCAAGACATGTGCATCTTCATCTTCATCTAAGCCAGCCCCGTCTTCCAAGAAAGACTTCTCTCCAGGAGACCCAAGTCTACAGTCTGCTTCTTCTTGGACATCATGCTGCACCATGCCCCGACAAAGGGGCATCTTAGTTGCTTCTCTATTGCTGGGAAGAGATATCATGACCAAGGCAATTTATAAAAGAAAGTACTTAATAGGGAGTTTTCTTAATGTTGCAGAAAGCTAATCCATGACCATCATGGTGTGAAATATGCAAGCAGGCAGTTGTTAGGCAAGGCACTAGAGCAGGAGTGGGAGCATATATCCCAATCCCCAGGTGAGAGGGGAGGGAGAGGGAGGGGAAGGAAGGAGGAGAAGGGGAAGAAGAGAGAAGGGGGAGGGGGAGAGGTGGATGGAAAGGAGGAGGGAAGAGGAAGAGGGAACCACCCCAGTGACAAGACACACACCTTCTCTCTCAGACAAGGTGACCTCCTAATTTCAGAAATATTTCCACCAGTTAGGTACCAAGTATTCCAATATAAGCTTTTATAAAGGCCATTATTATTCAAACCACTAGAGTGGAACAGAAAATGGGAGCTTGAAGGTACAGGATTATTTCTTAGGACAGAATTATGTTATAATGGCAGGAAGGAAACAAAATATTATGAATATATATTCAGTGTATTTGCTACAATAACATATCACACACACATACTTAACCCACACGTGTATGACTTTACTCCTCTAAATTTTTTTCTAAAATTCTTCTCAACTTCTTATTGAAAGTATCTGTAAGAGGGGAATGCAGGAAGGATAGAAGTTTCTTAAGTGAACCCTGAATGTTCATTAACTGATAACCGCTGGCTATCAGTATATTCCTCTCTTTCAGCACTGACTGCCAGTGATGATACTTCTCACAGTGACTGATAATCACAGTGCTCAATTAAATTTCTTTCCAAAATACTGATATCACTTCTGTCCACATCGGGTACTGAGACCAACTTTTGGAATATGTTTATTAATTCATTCATAATATACCTCATTTCTGACATGACCAAATATTTTTATACTATCATATCATTTAAAAACTATGATAGCATAATACTCTTGCATTTACACATACACATGAGAAAAGCATGTCATCTGTCATCAATTTGTCTGAGGCAACTAGAAACTTTGAGATGTATGAATATTTATTTAGCATTCTAGGAAGCAAGTTTATTTGAAAATTAAATATTCAGAAAAAGATGACAAAAACAGCTAAGAATAAATCTAGAGAGCAGTTTCTACAAGACAAATTGAATAGGAATCTATTAGTAATAAAGTAAAAAGCCCAAAGATCAGTAATGGGAGGATACGTAAATAATCCAGGCAGAATTAGAGGGTCATTCATTTAAGTAAAGAAAGTGGACTAAAATCAAAACTATAGCCCATGAGTGAAACTGTTATGAACATACCACCTATAATGCAAGATGTAAATAACTAGCAATCCTATGAGGAGAAAAAAGAGCCTACTTTTATTACATGGGGAAAAAGTATGGCCTACCTTTTCATAGCACAATACAGCTTAAAATATTGAGAGTTGTCATTTCTTGCAACTACCTTCCTCTGATGTTCTAGTAAAGCAGAAGAAGTTGGGATGAGTTTTATGGACTATTAAATATGATGTTTTGAGACAAATAAGGATATAGATGAAAAATATGTAATTAGCAATCACACACATAGAAGTAGGACTAAAGTGTTTCAACAGCATAAATATATGCTTCTCTTTGCGAGACTGAAAGAAAGATCACTGAGAAATTGTGTGTACACAATTCTAATGAACAGCAGCAGACATAATGACCAGATAGAGTAATACAGGTGAGTGGAGTGTCAGAAGGGTATCTAGAAGGAAAAAGTGTGAACAGGGTAGAAAAAAAGAACAAACATAAGTTACATGTATTTTCAAGCAGGTGTCTCAAAATTGTGATGATTACCCCAGCAGTCACAGTTAACAATTTTCTGCAAAAACAAGCAAGTGTAGTATAAGGGTGCATCTTGGTGGGCCAGTTTAGTTCCATTGTTTCCTTAGCATCACATCCGAACTCTACAGAGCATCTCTTGATGTCACATAACTTGTATTCTCTTCTCTGCCTTAATTACAGAATTGGTTGTATCTAAGATACCATTGCTTGCTTCTTTCCATCTTACATTTGTGTGTGTGTATGTGTGAGTGTGTGTGTGTGTGTGTGTGTGTGTGTGTGTGTGTGTGTGAGTATGTGTGTGTGCAGGTGTGTGTGCATGTGCGTGTGCATGTGCATGTGTGTGTATGCACACACACTGGTTGATGACTTTTTCAATCAGAAAATCCACAAATTTCAAATGTCACTTTGAAGACCCTCTGTATTCATTGAGGAATGTTTTATTTGCCTGGAAATCATTTGATACAAAGTCTTATTAATAATTTATGCTCAGAGCTGCCTTTTCCCTAACAGGCATTTTAATTTTAAAGTGAATTAAAGTCGAATTCATCCTAAAGTGAGGTTTTAGAATTTGTAGCACATGACAGAAAAGTAATTGGGAGAAAGAATTGGTCTTTCTGCTACTCTACTCTGTACCCTGTTACAGGTGAACAAACCATTGAGTATTGTACAGATAGTAAAGCTTTGGGTTATTGTCTCTTTAATTTAAAATTAGTCTTTAATTTGCTAAATTTTCTATATTACTACTGAAAAACTATATCTGTGTTAGTCAAAAATTTTATTTTTATAAAGTTGTTTTACAGAAAACTTTTCCTAATGCCTGAGCATAGCCCTTGGTGGTATAAAGTGGAAACTGATTTTATCATGTTATACAGACACACATGATGTTTTATGCAAAAAAAAAAAAAAAAAAAAAAACCTGTGAGTGAGAAAACATGTGATTTTGGGAGACAGTATGAATAGGATCCAACAGTGACAGGGTGCTTGTATAGCTAGCTGTGCCATGCTCCAGTGGTTTTGAATTTTCACTTCCTTACAAGGCATTGCAGAGAGCTTCTCAAGGCATTGTGTCTGGTCCTGGTCAATCCTGGTGACTTATCCTGATACAGCAGAAACCTGGCCATTTTTGCTAGATCATACCCCCACTGCTGATAAGAGTTTGGTGACACTTTTGAACCGAACTGACAGGTCCACAATGACTTGTCCTATTTGCTGTCTTTTTTCCCATACCTTTGGATGAATAGCAAATGGAGTAGAAGCATCTGCGAACCCTTATTAATGTAAATTTCTGAAAACTCTAAGCCTACAATGGTCGTTGTGTTGTTATCCCCATTCCAAAGAGACAAAAATTGCAGTTGGATGATGAACTCAGAGATTTGCTCTGAAGTATACAATTTGTAAGCATCCCACAAATCCTGCACCAGTATCAAGCATCCTGGCTCTACGTTAGCTGTACTCAACATTCCTTTACTCTTTCTTTCAATGCATGGGTCTCACATACAGTTATAAGGGTCTCTTTACTGAGCAGTGAATTCATTCTCTGTGGTCCTAGAGTCAGAAGTTCATTGTTTCTTGGATGCACATAGTTCAAGGATTACAATGAGAAGAACACTCTAGAAACAGTCAGGTCAAATATGCAAGGTAGAGAATAAGTGGTTCGGTTCTCCAGTTAATTTGGATTAATTAGCGGTAATATACAGAATGTAAGTTCTTTTACCTGAAGCCCTTCCATTTGAAGCACCTCAGCCTTGAGGCCCTGACAGGAATATAGTCATGTGTCCTCTGTAGCTCCCACCTTATCACTGCCCTGTAGCTCACTGCATTGAGTACAGGACAGGTTTGTACAAGACTGAAAGCAAGGCAACCAGAATGAACAGGAAGATTGGTGTCAGAAGAAAGACTTTCACTTCACATAACAAATGTCATAGCAGCAACTTAAAAGTGGAGGAAAAGATGTTAGCATTAAAGCTATCAGGAAGGAAAGAGACCTTTAGGCCAACACAGAAGCCTCAATGTCCTGAAAACACATCAACATACCCTGTTCCTCTGCCTGCCTTGAACAGCAGCTATTGCTGAAGAGTGTTTTTCTTTCGGTCTGCTGGCTTTGTTTTTCTATAGTAAGCAATGATGTTTTGAAACGTACAAATGAGTCATTTGTTTCTAAAAATTTCTTTAAAAGAGCAAGTAATAATCATACCCTTTATCACAACAGTGAGAGTTCTTAGTATTCAAGCAGTGTTAAGGGTACTGTAACATTTGTACATGAATCCTTCCTCTGGAAAGGGAGACAAATGTTTTGGCTAGTGGCAAAATGCAGTTAAATAATGAATGAATACTACTAAGCCTACATAAAGGGATTTTATTTTTACCAACAATGCAAGATTGGTTAGAGTTGCAAAAAATAGTTTCATAGAACAAAAGTGGATAGAACTGTTTACTAGAATAGAGTGAGGGTCTGCTCATCACAAGGCTTTCCTAACAGAGCAGTAGATAACTTTTTTCATCTTTCTGAGACCCAATATCTAATACACACACACACACACACACACACACACACACACACACACACACACACACATATAGTTGATTTACCAACTTTGAACTTGTTGTCAAAAGCATCATCAGTTCACCTGTACAGTCTGACCCTAAGTTCATACTCTCTCTGTGGCATCAAAGCCGTTTTGCCCTTTGGGACACTTGATATCACTTGTATACATTTTTCTTGGAAGACATTTTCAATAGACAGATCATAAAGAGCACCAAAATTTCAATGACTGAGTAATTCTCTTGATTTTGAAATAAGCATATGACAAATGCAATAAAAACTACAGGGAGAAAAGAGAGTTATTCCCCCAGCTGGGAGCATGGCATCCACTGACCTTTGAATATTTTGGGGGGCACTTGGCTTATATCTGTCAATTAGTACATCAATGCAGAAAATACTGATGTTTTATGGTTAAAGTGTAATAAACAGAAGACTTTGCAAATATGGGATTTTCTGGAATAAATAGACCCAGTTGGCTGTATAATGTTATGATTGGAAGTTTGTATTCTGTCAGCAGATAAACTGGACGTTGTCACTCACAACCTGTGTGTTCTTGGTCAGGTGGTTCACCGCTTACAGTTAGCTTAGTCTCTTCAATTTAGTAATAAAGGGGAGGGGGTATTTGTGCTGTATGCCAAGTACACCTACAATGCTAACAAACTAGTACAGGATAAGTAAAAAGGTGATATGCAGGGCGAACAAAAGTAGAAGTTTCTTACTAAACATGCTGGAGGAGGAAGAAGTATTTGACAGAACAATTTGCTGTTTCTTTCTATTTCCAACGTATGGGCGGAACGAATTTTCATGACAGATATAGAGTGTTATATTCTAATGTAAAATGATTTCGGTGAAGTATTCTAAATCAATAGTGTCATTTTGAGGGTCTTGACTAAAGCAAGCAAGTGCTAAGCTTTAAACGGGCTCATGCTAGAATTTCAATTAATGCAAATGAATTAGAGGTTGAACTGTTAGGTCTAATTATATCTGACTAGATTAAGGCAGGAACAAATCTCCTCATGTCTCTAAACGTCTGGTCTCAATGCTGAAAAGATAAGTCCAGTGAAATATAGTAATGTGGGCTTACATTTCGTCCATGTATATATTTTAAATGATTTTAGTTTCAACAATTGTTAGCCTTTGCTGAAAATCACACATGCTCCACAATGTTCATAGCAGCCTTATTTATAATAGCCAGAAGCTGGAAAGAACACAGATGTCCTTCACTAGAGGAAAAGATACAGAAAGTGTGGTACACTTACACAATGGAGTACTACTCAGCTATTAGAAACAACAACTTCATGAAATTTGTAGACAAATAGATGGAACTAGAAACTATCATCCTGAGTGAGGTAACCTAGTCACAAAAGAATACACATAGTATATACTCAGTGATAAATGGGTACTAGCCCCAGAAAGCTCCAAATACCCAAGAAACAACTCACAGACATTATGAAGGCCAAAGAGAAGGAAGGCAAAAATGAAGATGCCTCAGTCCTTTTTAGAGGGGAGAACAAAACACTCATGGGAGAAAATGCAAGGTCAAATAGAGGAACAGGAATCAAAGAATAGATTATTCAGAGGCTGCCTCACCCTGGGATCCAACCCATATGCAGCTACCAAACCCAAGCACTATTGCTGAGGCCAGAAAGTACTTACTGTCCTCCTTAGGAGCTCTGCCAGAGTTATACAGGTGCAGCTGAGCATGCTTGTAGCTAATCAGAGGACTGAATATGTGGAGTCCAATGAAGATGCTAAAGAAAGAACTGAAGGAGCTGAAAGGAGTAGCAACCTCATGGGAAGAAAAACATTATCAATCAACCAAACCCTCCCACAACTCCCATGGACTAAATCACCAACCGTTGAGCACACATGGAGAGACCTATGGCTCCACATACATATGTAGCTGAAAATAGCAGTGTCTGGCATCAATGTGAGAAGAGGCCTTTGGTCCAGAAAGAGCATGTTTTTCCAATGTAGGGTAATGCCAAGGTAATGGGGTGGAGAAGGTAATTAGGAGCAAGTGCACCTTCATGAAGACAAGTTGGGGGGTGGGAGCAGGTAGGGGAAGGTGATAAGATTTCAAATGTAAATACAGAAAGTATCTAATAAAAAAATTGAGTGAGGCATTTTTTTTACTAAAACATTTAACTATGCTTTCTTGACACCAAAAAAAAAAAAACAAAACAAAACAAAACAAAAAAAAAAAAGGTAAAACTAGACAAAACACTGTTACTTATTAACCCCAGAATCCTCGCTCAAGACCAGTGCTCAATGAACTTGTAGTGATAAAACTGGAAGTTGGTCTTACTTTATCCATGTAGGTGCACTCATTATTCAGCTTCCGAAGAACTGTATAACAAACTAAAGCCAGGATGGGAGGGGATAAGTCTACCTTTTTTAAAGGATATATGATGATCATAAAGTGCTAAGTAAGAATGAAATGTGGCAGTTCATGTATCAACAACAAAAAACGTGGAACCACAAATAAGAAAGAAAGTGAACTCAATAGCTGACGATGAAGATTTTGTGTTGATGGTATTAAAAACATCAATAACAACAACAAATGAACTATAAAAAAACTAGCTACTTCCCCAAGAGAAATATCCAATCAAATTCATTTTATGTTTCAGTCATTTCAGTGGATTTAGGAATGCACTGCAGGTTCTAGTTCATTCCTCTCCCAAAAACGTAAGAACAGAGCACACTTAAATTCCAAACAATTAGCTTTCTAGCAGATGAAGCTTTTGAAAATGATGATTTAAAGCACTATTATAATAGCTAGCTCTATTTTGGATTTATCTCATATTTGTGTAGGATTTTGGAATCCCCGCCTCCGGCATCTTCCAGAAATACTACCTGGAGATGCTGTGTAGAAAAAGCACACTTCTGTTTATGTTGTTGCCTTTTTATCCTGATAGAATTGTATGATCTTTTCCTCACAAACCTGCATGGTTTTTTTCCCAGCACAAAGTTTGCACAACCTATTTGTTTCAATAAGGAGATCAAAAGGGGGAAGGGGGTCAACTGCAAGTCAAGTAGCCTCTAAGAGTAAGAAAGTATATCACACCATTCTGGTATGTTCGATGAGTGCTGTTTGGAGACATGATCCACATCTTTCATAAGCCTATGGCCTAAAGCAAAAGGAGCTCATCATTTTGGTCAATGAGTGTCATATATTCCCAGAGTACCAGTGAATATTTCACAGTTCATTATGCTCCATAGTCTTGTCATGGGGATTTATCTCAATCACATTACAAAAACATTCTAAGGCTGAAAGTGATTTACTTTGCAAAGAACCATTGGTCACATCACTTGGCTTTAATAGAAATATACCATTATGACTGCTAGTGTCATCTAACACACCGTGATCCGGAGTTTCAATCTGACACCCTTTGGTGCTTATTGCTGGCATTATCCAGAAGCTGCATCTGACGCCAAACTTGGTCATGCAGAGAATGTAAATTTAAAGAGCCATTTTCATTTATAACAAACAGATCCAGCTGGGAACACAGCTGTTAAGTGGAAAAGAGAAGCAACATTTTCTGCTACCTGGGAAGGGCTAATTATAAAACCACCCAAAGTTTCAAAATTCATAAATGAACTAGTTTACCATCCACAGGCGTTCGACTTAAAGTGATAAAGGTAAAATCTTAAACACACATTACAGAAGAATGGGAAACATGTATATTTTAAGTGAGGCTTCGCATTTAGCATAGTTTCTTAGTTTATCTATATGCATACACGAATCTAAATTTTCTATAACTCAGACCAAAAATACGTAAATTATAGTTTTTGTACATCTTTAATTCTGTACATTAATACATACTCAAGAAAATATGAGCAAAGAAATCATATGAAAACAAAAACAATATTCTGAAATCCGAGTAGGATAACAAGTCATTTTAATAGGTGTAGGATATAGATGTAGTTCCATGTGCAACCTCTGTGATTTTCCCTGTAATTTTTGAGAGATGGCATAAGAGTCTCATTATAGTATTTTTTACATAGACTTCCCTTCTTAAAAATGTGTGGCCTTGTGAAATGAAGTACTCTTGATTAAATGATTTGATCTAAAAGCTTAGCTGTCCAGTTCTTGTTCACCAAGCCTCACGGGCTGCTCTATATTCCAGTCCTGGCTCCTGTAGCCCAGATTCCTAATGGAAGACCTGCATACTGATTTCTTCCTTTAACCCACTGTCTCCTTTGAGGCTTAGTCTTTTAATGTTCTGAAACACATCTCGGACTGAAACAAGATATGTATATCTTAAGTATTTTTCTCCATTTTTAAAGCTCTCGGTGTCTTTGTGTCTGAGCACGGGATCAGCACACCATAGAGGAAGTATGTCACAGACACTAATTATATGTGACTTCAGATTCATTTTCTTTTATATTTTACCCCATTCTAGGTCATCCATGAAGGTTCTTCTAACCCACACCATAGCTCTTGGAGCACTTATGAAGAGTAAACTTGAAAAGCTGTAGTTTTTTTTTTTTTTCTAATCATAAATTGAATTTGCGGATATAAATTGTAATTTCATGACTTTCTTTCAACTTATCTAATTCTTGCTTCCTTGCAGAAGAGAAAAAATTCATATTCTGACTAAACTCTCACAACTTTCTTTAATAGAAACATATTTTGCATAATGAAATCGTGTTTGAGTTTTACCTAACAAATATATGGGGAAATGAGTTAATTCAAGGGAAAACTTTTTTATAACTAACTCTTCATCCAAGTGTACAGTGTTCTGCCATTATGTCATTGACAAGATTTTTAAATTTCTCCATACTTATACCTAATGGTGAGCTCCAGAGTTGGGGTTTTACCTGTAGCAAAATACCTCTAAATATATCACTTTGACAATGAGTATTCGAATTATGCTCCTTGAAATATAGTCCTTAACAAAGTATGTATTTCCAAAGAACATACAGGTAACAAAATACAAGTGTATTGTTCTTAAAAAGAAATTTGCAAAGAAAGCAATGACTAAGCACCAAAGGAAGGCACCGATGTCATAAGTAGGTAGTACTTATTATATGGAACTAATCTGGTTACACTGTGTCTCTTGCATAATGTTCACAAAAACATTATGAAGCAGAATTTTCAGAGTACAGTAATTGATAGGCAATAGAGTGCACATATGAAGTTTGTCTCCAAATTTTATTATTCTAAATCAATGGCATCTTAGGTTCTTATTAGTAGGCAGAACTCAACATCTCTTCAAGATGAGGCTTATGGAGGCAAGGGCTGCTAGGCTCAGAGTTTTATGGTAAGTATAGAACTGTAGAGAATTGCTCAGAGAATTGTGGGTGAGCACTTACTTTTTCTCATAATTATACTCATTAAACTCATGAGATCTACAGAAAGATTCCAGAACACTTATGCAAAATAGTGATGAAAAGTTTGGAAGTTGCTGTTTTAGAGGTGATTGTAGGGGTAATCTTTTTTTTTACACTGTGCAAAGGTTGTGTTTGTATAATTCAAATGCTGATTTCTATATAGGTACAGCTGAGTACAGGCTGGACTTTGATATTGTTATTGTATGAAGCATCATCAGTCTCAATGTTTTGTAAACATTCTTTGCCATCTCATTCTGATTGGTCAATGGAGAGCTTACTGAGTCTATGAATGGACAGAGAAGAAAGAGAGGCTGAACTTCCAATCTGAGCAAAGGGTCCCAGGTAGAACTTACCTAGCCATAGTGCTTAAAACATTCTATAAAACTTAATACCTCTTTGAGCCATTTAATTGGGACCTAGAAGGAGCTAAAGAGGGCATACAAATGGCCTATATTTATAAGTAACAAAGGGAGCATAAGAACCACTCTCCAAAAAATACATGTGTTAATGGTGTCTATGAAAATAATGTAGTGAGGATTCCTTTTGGTGAAACCAATCAAGTAACTGGAAAGAAACAAAATGCTCATATTCTGCTGTTTAGACTAGCTTGGGTTCACCTTGCTCCCACACCTTCAACATTGTCGAAGTCTTGCAAATAATAGAAGCCATTTTCTTGTAGTTTGTATAAATTCATTCTTTTTGTCTGAAATAAATGTCTACTGCACCTAAACACCATTATCTTTATCTCCTCTCATGCTGGTTGCATAGGTTGGCTCTATAACTTACATGTTGTATACACTATGGCAATGATTATTGATGTGTAAGGATCTATATGCTAAGCCATCTTGAAGCTCTGTGTGTACAAATTTAGGAGTGGTGTAGCTAGATCCTGTGGTGGTTCTCCTTTTAATATTTAATATTTTAAGAAATCTCTGTCTTCATTTCCATACTGGCTAGACAACTTGGCATATTATATTAATCAAGTGAGTGTCAAAAATACTATGAGTATTTACATACATACATTCATTCATACACATTTATATACTGGGTGGATGATGAAAGCTCTAACCAGTTTACATGTATACATATACATGCATTTTGTGGATAAATAAAACAAAACCCCAATAACTATATTTTTTCTTTTAGCCTTTTTATACCTTCTAAGACAAAGTTCTCTGTGGATGCTGAGGTATGCTTGCAGACAGGAGCCTGGTATGGCTG
This sequence comes from Micromys minutus, assembly GCF_963924665.1. Lineage (NCBI taxonomy): Eukaryota > Metazoa > Chordata > Mammalia > Rodentia > Muridae > Micromys > Micromys minutus. Next base: position 125,437,265 of record NC_137969.1, read on the forward strand.
TCCCATGAAGGGCTCTGCCAGCACCTCACTAAGACAAATGCGGATACTCACAGCCAACCACTGGACTGATGTCGGGGGACGCCAATGAAGGAGTCAGGGAAAGGACTGAAGGAGTTTCAGGTGATTGCAAGCCCGTAGGAAAACTAGCCAGAACCCCTCAGAACTCAAGGGACTAAACCACTAATCAAAGAGTATACGGGCCAGCCCATGGCTCTAGATACATATGTAGCAGAGGATAGCCTTATCTGCCATTAGTGAGAAGAAAGGCATTTGGTCCTGTGGAGCCCTTATGACCCAGAGTAGTGAGAAGCTAGACAGGTGGTGCAGGAGAGGTAAGTGGATTGGAGAACACTCTCTTAGAGGCAAAGGAGAGGGGATATAGTAGAAGCTTCATGGATGGGAGACCAGAAAGAGGAATTATATTTGAGTTGTAAACAAATAAAATAATTAAAAATACCCTTTCTTGCTATGCCATTAACTTCTAAAAAAGAAAAAAATTACCTCATAGCCACAAGTTACATATGTAAAATTAACCACCATAAAAAAGTATTCTTCATAAAACAGATTAAACTCTTTGCACAGAAGAAAATTACAACAGGATTATTAATTGCATTCTTTTCTTTTGAAACTCACTTCTAACTAAACATTTCTCATCTTTCTCCCCATAAGCTCTTTATAAAACCAAAGCAATAATTTTGTGTCATTTATTCGCAAATTTTAAGCAAGCTAAGTCTACAATAGCAAGTTTTAGCTATCCTTATCTGGTGATAATCTGTATTTGCCAAGAAACAGGTCAACTCTCTTTTACCTTATTTTTGAAGTCTTATTTACCTAAACTGTTTAATCATCCATTTGTTGGTCTTAAACTCATATGAACTTACCCACCCTTGATGATCTTCCCTTTTCATGGTGTATACCAAAACCTGTGATCACATCCTTAGATCACAAATTCATGGAACTAGACCCAACTTATACTGAATGTTGTCTTTGATCATTAGCTTATCCAAAGCCTACTTTTCTTCCAAGTACAAGTGCTAGTGCTTGTAACACATGTAAGCCCACTGCACTCCTTTTCTAACCTATGCATCTCTCACTATTCTATAAGGTGGGAGCATGTTCTAATCTTGATTCTGGCTTTGTTTCATCTTTGGGCACAAGAACTCAAAACATTCTCTTAAATTTTCTATCAACTACTCTAACTTCTTAAAACTTTTAAAATCAAATCAGGGATTCCATAAATTCATTAACTCATCTAAACAATGCTATTTTATAAAAGTTAATTTTCATGTTGACCTGCAGGAGCATTATTCAATAGAAGTAATTACACCAGACTATAGGTAGTGAATGTCTCCCCATCCCCAATCACATTATGCCAGATATATGAGGGATACAGCAATGACAGACATGAGAAGGTACTACAGCAGCAAGAGGCAATTCTGGGATGAACCCCAGGGTCTGTGCCTCTCCACAGTACGCCCATCTCAGACATATAGAATGATGAACCATTTCCAAGAAGCTTACTTGCCCGCTGCAGTTCCTTCTGTGTGGCATCTGCCACTAGCTGGCCAGAGGTTACCATAGCAACACAGTAAAGCCTCCAGGATGTATAGCACTGAAAGTAAATAGACACTGTTTAAAATAATTCCAAAAGGAATGTAAAGCCATAGCTTAACACAGTCATAGAATATGGTAAAAGTATATTAGAATCAACAGACTGGCACTGTAGGCTTCTCTTCTGTGGGACTGGGTTTCTTCCATAATGAATTCATTTGTAAAATTTGTTCTATATTAAACTTATAAAGGAAGCTACCTTATTCAAGATCTGTAATTTTCCTATAGTTGAAAAGTTTGTTTGTAGACAAGATCTTATGTACCATTGAGGCTACGGATTTGCTATGTAGTTCAGGCTAGCTTGTAACACACAATCCTCCTGCCTCAGTCTCCCAAGTACTGGAACTATAAGCATCACATCTAATGGAACTTTCCAGAAATAAAAATGGAGGCAGTATTGTATATAGAGCGGGCTAAGGAAACAGTGCTGATAAAACTTGTCCTTAGCCATGTGATCTGCCTGTTTGACATCACAGTCTGTTAATAGCTCCGTTTTCACATTTTATATGCTGTGGAATTAAATGATTTGCGTGCACTGACTTTGTATGGGAGATGCCCATGTTCTTGCATCATTTTATCATACTGACAAGCTATTGATGGGTTAAAATTCATACCATCCTCAGTGATGGATCAGTATACCCCATATATCTTTTCTTTTGAAAATTACAAATAAAACGCACATTATTCCAAGACCTTCTGTTCTTTGTATGACAAATAAGTGTTACTCTTTATGCCTATTGAAGTGAATATTCAATTTTAGACCTGTATTAGCCTTTCTTGTTGGAAATAGAAGGAATAATTGCTGCTCTGACTTTTGTTGTCATGGATGAGAAACGATTGGCACACATAATGATTTTGTGAATTCCAAACTCCAAAATGATTCCTAAATATCCATAATTGAGGATTCAAATAAACACAAGATGCCCATATAATTTTGGCTTCAGCTGCAGAGAAAAATCATTGAGGCAAAGTAAGAATAAATTGGATGTTAGAAGTTCAGGCAGAGAAAATAATCTATGGCTGAAAAAAAATCTAAATCATTTTCTAATTATTTCTATTGAGTCTTTTTTCTGTTGTATAAATAAAGAATCAGAATAATGGGAAATGAAGGAAACCTTTTAGTTGGCTGAATAAAACTGTTGGATTATAGAAAAGCTAATAACACAGCATAGGACAGCAGATATGAATCAATGGTAGAACATTTACCTAGCATGCAAAAGGCTCTGAGATTGATCTCCAGCACTATAAAACCACCCCACAGATTGCAAGTACCTGAAAATACTCCAGTATATGTGAGAAATACACAGGCCACAAAACATCCAGTAAGACAGATGCCTAGCATGGCTGTCTTCTGAGAGGCTCCACAAGCATCTGAGACAGATGCAGATACATACACCCAACCACTGGACTGAAGTTGGGGACCCCAGTGGTTTCATATGGGAATGGTTGGAAGAAGCTGAGGAGAGTAACCTTATAGGAAGATCAGCAGTCTCAATTAACCTGGACCCCTGAGATATCTGACACTGAGCCACAAAACAAGAAGCATACACACGCTGGTCCCAACACATACATAGCAGAGGCTGCTTGATCTGGCCTTGGGAGATGTCCCAAGGAGTAAGGAGGGCTGACTGGGTGGGAAACACCCTCTTAAAACAGGGGGAGGAGGAATAAGATAAGAAACTGCACATGGAGCCAGTAATGGGACAGCAGCTGGTTTGTAAAACAAATAAAAGTAATTAAAAAAAAGTAGTTCCTCTTTAGGAAATGTTACTGATTTCTTTTGCATTCCATAGTTCACCATTGACCATGGGTGTTTTTCTATAGAAGATTGATGTATGTCCATACCCTATAGGGAAACCTATAGGAAAACCCTATAGTCAAAGAATAACTACCATTATTAGGAGGAGACCTGTTAACAAACCCATATTTTATTACTTCTTAGTAGCTTTTGCCTTGAAGACATTACTTAATCAAGTATCAAACCCACATCTGTAAAATAGTTACTGCACGGACATCATAGGAATTTAGAAAAGACTATAGATTCCAATTGCATGCAAACTGCTAGGCTTAGATCTTCTGAGGGGGAACATGTGTCCAAAGATTGTTTGTAATGTTTATTACTGCTGCTGCAGAAAAATGTAGTAAGTGTAAACCAGAAAATGTAAGTGGTAATAGCTGTTTCACTAATTGGTACTGATTTACTAATGATTAAACTGTTTGTTTATGCAAAATGAAGCTAAGCATAATTAGAAAAAAGATTGATGGTTTTCTCTTTGAACTATTTACAAGTTGATTTTCTAATTTTTAAAGTTTATGTGAACCCCTAAACAAGGAACACCACTTATGTGAGCTAAGTAGCACTATGCCCACAGAGCTTGAGAATGGACCAGCAGTTATATCGGGTACTTGCTACTCTGCAAGATTAGTGGTTAGCTCAGTCTTGTAACAGAGTTTCCTGTGAAGATTTCCAGGATATGTGTGAGACATAATCTACTTTTGTTTCAATGATTAAAACATACCTGTGTTCAACAGACTTACATGGTAGAGAAACCTGCTGGTAGTTAGTAATTGAGTTGAGAGAGATTGACTGGGAAATTGTGAAAGGAAATGAAAGCAAGATGTCAGTTTAAGAGTATGATACCAGTCTTATGCTTGATAACGCATTATCTGCTAAGGCAGCTAGGGTGAAATTGGTCGACTGAAATTTATAATATTAACAAAATATTTTAATTGTAAAAACATTGACTACAAACTAGCTTCTAATATAAAGAAAGGGTTGGGATGTAGAACACTAGTTTGTTATATGTAAGGGCTTGTGTTTGATCCCAGAAACTATAGGAAAAAGTAGAATACCTAGCAACACTGATAAGCAGCCTTCTGTAGAAACAAAAGTTCTTCTAAATGAACATATCAGGAACTACTGATGATCGATTCTCCCAAATTTTATAATCAAACAGCCCTTGCAATTGTGTGGTGTTAATGATGCTAGACTTAGTAATTCAGTATCTCTCCAGGTGTGGTCTCAGACAGTAGTCTAAAACCTGTAAATCTGTAAGAGGCATAAATTCTCCTTCCCTATCTGAAAACATTGTGTTCTTTCTGTCTTAGTTCATCCTTTATGTGATTCTGACGCGGTCTCAGCTTAAGAACCACTGACATATGTGGTTATAGTGGCAGATACACATAGAATGATCAGGAAGGCATTCAGAGAAATTCCAAAAAGTTTTCCTGGCAAAATGTGTGATTTTTGCATCAGAAGCTAGTGAATAAATTAAAGGAAACTATATGGCCATGCTCTGCATAGTGACATTTTGATGAAAAATAGACCTCATATATAATATTACAACATATATACATTTTAAAAGTCATATATACATGTGTGTTTGTGTGTGTGTGTGTGTGTGTGTGTGTGTGTGTGTGTGTGATATAAAATCTACCTGGTAAGTGTTTGGCAGTCATGTTCTTTGTTTAGTACACTATGATGTTTCTACAGTGACCAAAACACCCAGTAATGCATTGCTAGCCTTGTGCTTTAAAAAGTCAGCCAAGAAATATGCACCCTTTCACTAAGCAATGAAGGACGGTGATTTAGTTTTACATTTTGTTTGTAGTTTTCTGTTTGTGCATCTTTTTTATGTTATGTGTGGCAACAGCTGAGGGTCTGCACATATGTGAATAAGCTTGTGAGGGCCCATGCATGAATGTACTTGTGGAACTAAGATGGCAACTAGTTCATGTAAGTTCTCTCCTTCCATCATGTAAGTTTCAGGGATTAACTGCAGATAGTCCAGCATGACAACAAATACCTTTCCCACAGAGGTAGCTTACCATTCTGTGACATTAAACTAAACTGCAGGTCTGGAGACCTCTTTACTTTATTATCTTTTTTTTTTTTGAAATTTCCCTACAAACATCTTGAAGTAGTATGTTTGTTTCTTAAGTGAAAAAGTTAATAGCTATGATTTGGTATTATTCTGATGTCTGTATTATAGAAAATAAATTATAGGTTGAGTCCTCCCTAGATTCTGCCATTTGAAAACCAGCGGAAAACATTTAAAACAAATAATATCCAGGCAGGAGGTCAAAGGAACCTGAAGGCAGTAGAGAAAAGTAAGTGTCACCAAATAACTATAAAATAAAACAATATGATAAAGAAACATATAGAGACCACATTACCTCAATGTAAGCTATGATTTCTTACTACATAGTATAATATTAGAGAGTCAAACAGTACAACTTTTAACTTGGTAAGACAGATAGCAAACAGAGACAATTTTAGGAATTTTAAGTTTTTTTGTAAAAGACTTGAGGTGTTCAAAACAGTATGACAAGATGAAAAGGATTCTTGCTGGTTGATGTACTGGGCACAGTTCTAGAGCTTTGTGCATGATAGACAAGCACTGAACTACATTCCCAGATACAGAACACTTGAAATGTCTCATTCAACTAAACCAAAAAGTATATGAGAACATTTTTCAAAATTTGAATCTATTCAACCTGTGATGCTTCTACTTCAGATGACTAAGACTAGTGAAATTCATCGCCATTGGTACTGAAGTAAAGAGTGAGCTGGGGAATATGCAAACACATAAAAAGTATACAGTAATCATAGTTTCACATCTAGAGAAATCGTACTAATTGTGACAATCAAAAATCTTGAAAATAAAACAGGAAACAGATGAAAGCTTTATGATGAATTTTAGGAAATTAAAAATATGAACAGCACCCACAGAATTCACCAGGTGGCAAGACATATTGGGCTAGAGAAACCGAAAGATTCATGTATCTAAAAACATGGAATTTGGTATAGAATAAGGAATCAAGGATAACGTATAAGAATTCACAAAGCTGAGTGTGTCCTACGAGAGAGGCAGCAGGTGGATAAAGGTGGCAGAAATGAGACAGGACATTTTTCTAGTCCCATAGTCAGTACTATCTACTCAGCCAGTCTAGGATGTTGGTTACTTGCCTAATATAGACAGCAAAACTGAAGCAGAAGTTATTAGTCGTTGGGGACTTCAATTATCTAGACATCTGTTGTCTGTTTCATTTAGCTAAGAGCAAAAGAGCTGATTAAACATTGCGAGAAATGTCATTTCATAGGAGACAGAATTATATAGTCTTAAGTGTAGAAAAAAAAAATTGATGAAAGTTGTATTCAATCCCTCCCCTAATTTAGGAAGACTGAGGAACTACAAGACTGTTGCCACATTTGATTGTATGTGAGACAGAATCAAATCCAGGTTGCATTTCAGTCATCGTCATTTTTGCTATCTTATTTGCTTAGCTTTAAACTGATAGCTCAGAGACTGGGCTTCAGTTCCCCTTCATTTTCAGCTGTGGAGATACTTGGCCTAATCTCAGAGGTAGCAGAAGATGGTATTTACAGTAGGAAAGTCAGGGGATAGGAGACAGGAAGACATCCCTATGGCTGTTTACTCTAAGGAGTTGTTGCATACTCAGGAAACATTTCTATCATCTTGCTACTTACTCCAAGATTTAAGAAAAGAAAAGAGCCTTCTAAGTGACTCATTATTTCTCTTTCACAAACATTATTCACAGGAGGCTTTTTAAAGTATAAGAAACACAACAATGAAAACAGTGCTTGTCCTTTCCCAGTGAAAATCATTGGTCAGCAAATAAATTAGGACATGATGTGATGTGATAGCTTAAAAGGAGTGCCATGGTGGTAAGTAAAGCTGGACCGTTTCAAAAGCTAATGTGAGCTGGACGTGTGAATTCTGATCGGGCGATGCTCTTAGTTTGGTGAATTATGAAACAATGTCTGACCAAGTTGTGGGATGATAGGGCAAATAGATAAGATGATGTTCCCCCCACAATGGACATTATGTACTGAAAGATTTATCTGAAACACAAACATGCTAACATTTTCATGCAGCAAAAAGACATAATATTAAGATTGGGAAAATAAATCACTGTACTCATATAGGTAGTGTTGATGGTCTCTGGAAGTTCTTCATGATAAATTGATTAAGTCTATGATCCTTGACATGTGAATAATAATTACAATCATTATTGCTGAATAAATATTAACAAGGTTTTTTTTTTATAAACTATCTGTTAAAGAAAGGTTCTTGGTTTACAAGAAGAAAGCCTCTTGTTCTTATTTCCTCATTGATCATGCATCTCCTAAGTAATTTCTTAAAATTAAGAAACAAATCAGAGCTGGGCATGATGGCATATTCCTTTAACCCCAGCACTTGGGAGGCTGAGGAAAACCATCTCTGAGATTGAGGCCAACTTGATCTACAGAGTGCTTTCCTGGACAGCTAAAAATAAATAATTAAAAAAGAAATTAGATGTAAAATTAATTGTATACAGTCCAGATGTCCATCTACTAACCATCAGGCTACATATCAGTAAAACTGTCATGAGTTAAAACCGTTCTAATTGATCATTTTATTGCATTCACCTAATCTACCAAACATCACAACTGAATAATACAACACACCAAAGAGCATTGATTGCTAACTGAGTCATTGTAGATATAACCGGACACTATGATGCTCTGCCACTGCCCAGCACCACAAGAAAGTATCCTAACATACATCACTAGTCCATGAAATCAAAATTCTCTAATGTGGTTTCCACCAAGTATGTATCTCTTCTGCATCATCATAAAGTTAAGGATAACAAACTGAGCCATCATAAATCAGAAACCACATGCAGATTGTATTTCTCAGATGAGGCACCCCAAAACAGTTATTCAAGGAACATCTACAGTGTTGAGGTTGGAAGTTAATCTTGGCACAGGTCAGTGAGATGGCCTTTTGTTAAAAGTGCTTGCTAGCAAAGATGATGACCTGAGTTCAAAACCCCAAAATAATAGTAGAAGGAGAGATGTAGCTTTGTTCATTGTTCCTACAGTCTGTGGCCACATTGTAACAAGCCTCTCTACCTTCACCGATATAAACAAAGTTCCTAACTGTTTCAAAATAAACAAGATACTTCTCTTAAACACAGAACAATTATTGAAAGGACAAACAGCAAGATATTTGGTGTTATGTTAGAATGTTTTTCGGCTTACAGTATTATAATCCTCTTCAGGAATAGAAGAGTTCAGCCATACTGACTTCAAACTTTAAAGTGCCCAAGATTAGATCACACAAAGTAGTGAAGTCAAGTTTGTCCCACTGGTGCCCTTTTCCGAGCCATATTCTCTTTGTACCATCTATCCCCAACTTTCTTTGGCACTGGACAATTTAGTTAACAAACATCAATTCTTAATGCATACTTTGTAATTGCATCATTTAACTTTTTTTAGAGTTTACATAAGTCAAATAAATGACATATTCCTTATAATTTACCAAGTAAAACATTTGGGACATACTTAAATCTTTTGGTAGATTTTTCAAGACTCCAAAAGTAGTTAAGGATATAGCCGATATAACCCACTGTCCAGTGCTCACATGACACTTATAAGTCTCTGCTTTTAATCTCTAACATAAGAACGAAAGTCTATCTCCCTATAACCCATATATCCTAACCTGAACCTCCTTTTCTCTTTTCTCACGTGGGAGAATGAAACGCTAGAAGCAGGGGTCCCAAGGTTGCTGATTTATATGCTAAATGTGTAAAACTGAAAAGAGGGAAATCACACCATTGTTCTTTACTCTGCTTTCTGCTGATGTCAGAGCAGAATTTCCACTGAAAATAACAGGCATTTTTTTAACTCAAACAATGAAAAAGAAATGAATAAATACAAGGAACAATAATCTTTCTTTTCTGTTCTAAAATTCTTTCAATACTGCAATGAAATGACTGATACTGATTTGTTTGAGTCACACTCGGGTAGATTCTAATCTGGTGATGGCTTACAGTTTACTAGACCCCTTTAAATATATATTTGGTCTTTCAATAGTAAAATGGAACTGAGCGTACCATAGCCATAGTATTTGTACAAGGGTTACAGAATGTGCACAGGAAAGCTAAAGTGCACGGGAGGGTGATAATCAGCACCTTGTGATTATAATTCAAGGTGAATTTCTGCATCTCACCTCTAACATCTGCAGACAGAAACAGTTGCTATGAACTTGACTTAGACAGACTGTAGTGTTCAAGGGTGACTTCTGATTATTAACCCCAACCTCATAGGAACTCAACCATCTGTTTTCTGTGTACTTGAACCTAGACATTTGAGCACAAGTAGAAAACAGACTCATACAGTGGAGCAAAATCCCACTACAAACTTTGTTTACAGCATTAACATTAATCTAGGCCCATCCGTACCCTAGCACTTAGTTCTACCATGGTTTTCTGTAAGGTTTGTCTTTCTGTTTCCCAAAAAAATTACCTCACGATTTCTTACTTTTCAAGATGCTTCCCCTTGTTTCCTCTGTGCTTACAGCTGGTGTTTGTGTTTTACACTTCATTGATAAGGACAATTAGTGTGCCAGAATCTGCTCACATTTTCCTCAGTAACATGCAGGGCAAACAACTTGCTTACACCTTCCTTCCGGTTCCAGGAAAAGAGGTGTCACTGCCCCCATCACAACTGTCAGGATGAATCCTTGGATGAGCATCCTCAAGAATACTGTTTTTTCCACATTCTACTTCCTCACATCCCCACTTTGTCCCAAATAAGGATACCATTGTGAAAACAAATACTGTCTTCATTTATTTTTTATTGTTATTTTATTTATTGACAGGTCAACTGTTATCCCACTGTTTGGTTTCCCCTCGGCAAAGACTCTATTCCCCTCTCTTATTCTGTGAGGGTGCTCCCTAACCTGTACTCATTCCCAACTCTCCATCCTGGCATTTCCCAACACTGAGGTATTGAGTCTTGAGCCTTCCCAGGACCAAGGGCCCTTCCTTCCCAATGATGCCAGATAAGGCCATCCTCTGCTATATATACAGCTGGAGCCATGGGTTTGTCCATGTAAACTCTTTAGTAGTTCAGTCCTTGGGAGCTCTGGTAGGCCTGGCTGGTTGATATTATTGATCTTTTTCTGATTGTCTTTGTTTTGTTTTTGAGACTTGGTCCTATGTAACTCAGTTTGACATTGAGTGGATCCCCTGCATCTGCCTCCAAAATGTTGGGAATAAAGAAGTGCTCCAGACAGCCAGGCTTAACACCATTTACCGTAGTTTAAGTCTTTTTTTTTTTTTTCGTTCGTTTGTTTGAGAGAGGGCCTCTCACATAATGCAGACTGGTTTTGATATATAAGAGTCACCTTAAATTCCTGATAGTTGTTTATACCTCCAAAGTACTGAGAACATGTTTATTGGTGACTTTCTATTCCCTTTTGGCAATGTGTTATTCACACTTGAAGTCTTCAGTCCTTATCACCTAGTCATTCATTTCTTTTCAATCTGGCTTCCATTTAATTTAACTGGAATATATTTTCCCCATATAACCAAAGAAATATATATATATATATATATATATATATATATATATATATATATATATATATATATATATATATGGTTGTATTGGATAAGTAAGTGTATTATATTTACTGTGCATGTGATTCACTTGGGCACTTATACAAAATGAAGATTCAGACTGGGGTCTACAATGGTGCTCAGGATTCTGCATTGTTCATGAGATCTTATCTCAAGTCAATTTTTTTTTTTTTGCTGTTATGGTTGTCTTTAATTGGCAATGTCACATAACCTAGAATTGTCTAGAAAAATATCTTAGTTTGATTGTGTACATTGTGAAGCTGTGGGTGTGTCTCTGGGGTATTATGTTAATTGGATACACTGATACGGAAGACTCAGCCTACTGTGAGTGGTTCCATCTTTTAAACAGGTTTCTAAATTTATACAGAAGTCCAAGACAGCATGGATGCCTTCATTTCTCTCAGCTATTAACTGTAAATATTAAGAATTAACTGAAGTTTCTACATAGTTTTTTTCCCATAATTATGGACTTTAACCCAGAGTGTAAACTGAAGCTGAGCCTTTTTTTTTTTTGGTCCAGGATACTTTATCACTGCAACAGAAGTGAACCTATGAAGTTTATCTTTGTGTTTTGTGTGTGAGATACATTTTACAGTCTCTATTAATACTTGGCTTTCTCAAATAGCCTTTTCCTTATCTAAAGTGTGTGCATCATTCATTTCTTTCATGGCATTCTATATACACAGAGTCCATGTTGCGGCTGTCTTGTTGGTGCTGTGCTATCACACTATGGTGGAAAGTCCAATGAAGAGAAATCCCCTCATTAATCAGTATGCAAGAATAACATTGGCTCTTTGGTAGTAATTTACTAAATATTTTCTTAAATGATACATAAATAGGTAGTCATGTACATATTCTTCAAGTACAAACTGAAAAGCTGTCCAAAGTATATTTGCTGGTTTTGGTGTGCTTTTGTTTTGGTTTTAGCATTTTGTTGTTTCGTTTCACTTAAACTTGGTGTCATAATGGATTATCTACCCCTGTCCTCAGTCTTCTACTGCCATTACTTTCCACTCTTGCTTCCCAATGGTGAAAGTTCAAAAACCATAGCAAAAGCCAACTCATCTCAAAATACTTTCGTGGGGAGGAGACTATAATTCTTTCTTTCTTTCTTTCTTCCTTTTTTTCTTCCTTCCTTCCTTCCTTCCTTTCTTTCTTTTTTCTTTCCTTTCCTTTTCTCTCCTCCCTCCCTCCATCTCTTCCTCCCTCCCTCTCTCTCTTCCTTTCTCCCTCCCTTTCTTCCTTCCTTTCTGTCTGTCTGACTTGCTCCCTTAATTCCTTGCTTGTTTTGTTGTCTGCCTCTCTTTGTATCTCAATTGCAGCCCCCTTACTCTCCTCCCTGTCACATTCTCACCACTATCCCCCATTAGCCCCTCCTTTTCTTCTCAGAAAAGAGAAGGCCCTCTGTGATAGTTTGTATATGCTCAGCCCAGGGAGTGGCACTATTAGGAGATGTGAACCTGTTGGAGTAGGTGTGTCACTGGGGGCATGAGAAATAAAACTCTCATCCGAAGAGCCTGGAAGCAAGTATTTTGCTAACCCCCTTCAGATGAAGATATAGAACTCTCAGCTCCCCTGTACCTTGCTTGACTGTATGCTTCCATGTTTCTGCCTTGATGATACTGGACTGAACCTCTCTACCTATCAGTCAGCTCCAATTAAATGTTCTTTTATAAGACTTGGTTATAGTGTCATTCACAACAGTAAACACCCTAATTTAAACACCCTCCATAGACACCTGCCAATTCTAACCTATCAAGTCACTGCAGAACTAAATGCATTCTCTCCTACTGAGGCCTGACCAGGCAGCCCAACTATAGGAGAGAGATCCAATGTCAGGCAATAGAATTAGAGACAGCACCTGCTCTTACTGTTAGGGAATCCAGATGTATCAAATCTTCTACAAATGTGTAAGGTGTCTAAGTCCAGCACTCTTTGGTTAGCGCTTCAGTCTCTGTGATCCCCCCCCCATGGGTCCACGTTAGTTGACTTTATACACTTTCTTGTGTTGTTCTTCACCTCCTCCACCTTGCTCAGTTTTTCCCCCTACTCTTTCATAAGAATCATGAGTTCCGCCTGATGTTTAGCTGTGGGTCTCTGTATTTTTTCCCATTATCTGACAAATGAAGCCTCTCAAGAGATAACTATACTGGGATCTTGTCTTCAAATATACCAGAGTACCTCTAATACTGTCAAGAGTTGGCTCTTTCCCATTGGATTGGTCTATAGTTGAGCCAATCTTTGATTGGTCATTCCTTCAATCTCTGCTCCATCATTGTCCCTGCACATCTTGTAGGCAGGACAAATGTTAGGTCCAGTGTTTTGTGGATGGGCTGTTGTCTCCCTCCCACTGCAAGGCTGATCTAAGAAGACTTTTAAGGTAAAAACCATTAGTATCTATTCACCCATTCACCCATGGCATTTATGAAGACTTAACAGCCCAGTGGCTTCATTTTGCCTGATCCTCTGTGGTACTTGTCTTCCTTATAATAAGTTAGGTTTTCTGATCTACTTATGGTATTATGACTCATGATATTAGATGTTCTTTGGAATATAAGAATTGTTTAATGATAATGGTGACAAATCATTTAATTCAAAATATAAACCTGTATTCCATGCAAATGCCTTGTTACTCAGAACAGTTCTCTTTGTGATTTTCATTGTGCTGCTTTTAATAATAGGAAATTGTAGTAAGCAATGTTACTTGTATAAGATCACTCAGAAAAAATGGGAAACTGAAAAATGAATATTTAATGCTCCTACCATTGTGATATTATCTCTTCCTGTCCCCATCATCCTCCAGCACAGTCATCTCTAACATGCACTATGCATCTCTCACATAACAAGAATCCAGCAATTGTTGGCATAAAGTTCTCTCCATATCCTCCCTAATGCATTAAACAAAAATAACTAAAATCACCTGTGATTCCACACATCACTTCTCTTGCTAAATCCATCTATTATAAATACTATGCAAGATCAGTCCACTAAAATTCTAAGCTTTTCCTCATAACTTTGCATTTTACACAGTAAAAGAATAATGCCTAATGCTGCTGAATTGGAATGATACAAGGTACTCACAGATTTTTTGGTCATTTTTATGGTATTTACAGAGTGATTATCTTGTATAATATGACAATAAAATCTTAAAGGGATTTAAAAACATATTCAAGAACCATTTTCTTTTAAAATTTCTATAGCTTTTGCTGTAGGGAAAAAAAACAGTTGAAATAATTGTCAAAATGAGCAGAAAAATGTATTCTACATCAGATAGTTCAGGAAATCAATTCAATTCTCAAAGTGGGGAAGAGGTTCAAGAAAGAATTCACTGTTCTTGTTAAATAGGGGAAGCTAGACCAACAAACTTCTCAATAAACTCTAAAAATAATTACACAGTTGGGAAATATATTCCACCCAGCCATAAAAAAAGGGAGAACAAGGTTGTCATAAAAGTCTACTATTGCAAACACCATGGAAGAGAAATGGGAATTACCTGTTAAAATTCTACTGGATCGAGAGACAAAAAAAGAGACTCATGAAAACTTCAAAGCAATAAATCAGCACCAAGGCAGGTCCCAAGCTGGAAGCTGTCTGAACAACTAAAACTAAAGACACATCAATTCCTGGTAAACGGGGCCTTCCTTCCCAAGGTGGATGTAGCTTGCACAGAAAAGCCACACAGGGGGCTTACAAACAGCACTGTGTCTTTCAGAAGCTCCATTGGTTTTACAGTAGTATTTTCTGTAATATTAATAACTCATATCTGATGCTCATGGGACTTCAGTGTACATCTCTGTTTTGCTTCAGTTGTGTTTATTTTTCTTTCTTCCCTGAATTGACATGGCCATTTTACTTTATGCTAAATGATTCATGAGCTGAAGTTGGGTTCTGACTAGCTCAGTGCCTCAATCTAAAAGGCAGCAGATATAATAGAAAGGTCATGAGGTAAATTGAGTATTCCTGTTGGTGATAATTTACAATATCTCAAGGTGATGGTTTTAGAGTTTTAAATTTTTATTTAAGGAATATTATTAGTGTCTGCATATTTTTAGGGGTGCAATGTGAGGTGGGAGACACATGTGTACCACAGCTCATATGTAGATGTCAGAAGACAACATCATATATCAGTTTTCACCTGCCAGCTTTTGATGATATTGGAGATGAAACTCAGGCCAACAGCTTTGTGCTTCAAGAACCATTACCATTGGCCCATCTCAGCAGCCCAGTGTCAGAGAATTGTTTGATTGCATGTTTGAGAAATTTACTGGTTGTTTTTTAAATATTTTATTCCAACCTTCATCTTTCACATCTAACCTCATTCCCTCTCTGTCAAACTTTGTATCCTCATTTATTTTTAAACTACCTTGTCTCATCAGTGCTGCCTTGGATGTGTGACCATGTACTGGAGCTTGCTTGACTTACAGAGGTCATGCTTTTACCAAATACTAATTCGTCCTTTCCTGACCGTCATCAGTTGACATTAGTTCCTCAGCTAAGGGGGAGCACTCTGCACCCTCCTTCCTCTACCCTGTTGCTGGGATTTCTTGTAATTTCAGCTTAAGTAGGTTTTCCACATGCTATCTCTACTTCTGTGAGCTGATACGTGCATGTATACCACTGGGTCAGGAAGCACCATCATATGTCAACTCTGGCTCTTTCCATTTTTCTTCATCTCACTTGACCCTGAGCTATAGATGTCCTACTTAAGTTTGAGAAGTCTGAAGTTACTTGTTATCTCCACAATGATCAGTTTCAGAGATCTCTTGGAAATGATGCAACGTTCTCCAGGCTTCCTTCCACCCCCCCCCATTTTTCTTTACTTGTTTTTCTCCCATACTTCTAACTTTACTTCTCTTTTTTCCCAGAAAAAGTCTTCTCTTCTTTTAATGTTCAATATTGTTTCAGAACCAATGAGAACTGAAGGAACATTTTAACCAAAAGCTAGTAGTAGTATATTAAAAAATGATACACAAGAAAATGTGAATTAGAATTTTAGTTAAAAGTGGAGATAAATGAAAAAATGGAGAAGATAGAGAGAAGTAAAATATGTAAAAAGCAGACAAGGGGATTTGTGGGAAAGCTAAACTGTGACTTACCAAGATGTTTGGCAGCCATGTAAGGAATAGGTGAAAATATTTTTAAAGATAGCTTCGTATCAAGGTATACAATGTAGATGCGTAATTTCAGCTGCTTGTGAGGATGAGGTGAAATACTTCAAGTTCAAGCCTGACATAGAAACAGAGTTTGAGGCTGTTTAAATATTAACAAAACCTGTGTCAAAATAAGAAGTCAGTAAAATTATTTTTTAATGTGTTTGTCTAGCATCTGCAAGGACCTAGGTTGAATTATTAGTCTTTAAAAATATTTTTGAAAAGGGATAGGAAAGAAGAAAATATGAGGATAAAGAAAGGAAGAAAGGGAGGAAAAAGTTTTTTTTCATATTTGTTTTTAAAATTTTATTTCTTTTAATGGCTGAATAAAGTATTTCATTGTGTTTATGAATCACATTTTTGTATCCATTCTTCAGTTGATAGACATCTGGTTGCTTAAAGTCTCTGGCTATTATGAATACAGCTCCTATGGACATAGGGGAGCATTTTTTTTTGTGGTAGAGTAGAGCATATTTCAGACCAGGAGTGGTATAGCTGGGTCTTCAGGTAGAACTGTTTTTAATTTTTGAGAAAGTGCCAGATTGATTTACAGAATGGTTATACAAGTTTGCAATCCAACAGCAATGGAGGAGTGTTCTCCTTTCTCCACATCCTTGCCAACATCTGCTGTCACTTTAGTGTTTGATCTTAGCATTCTGATTGGTGTACAGTAGACTCTCATGGTTGTTTTGATTTGCATTTCCCTCATTACTAAGGATGTTGAACATTTCTTAAATGCTTCTTGGCCTTTTGATATTTCTCTGTTGCAAATTCTCTGATTAGTTATGCAGAATATTTTTAATTGGGTTATTTGGGTTTTTTTTTTTTTAGTCTAGCTTTTTAAGATTTTTTTATATATTTTGGATATTAGTCTTTTGTTGGATGTAGGATTAGCTAAGATCTTTTCCCAATTGGCAGGTTGCGTTTTGTCTTATTGACAGTGAACTTTGCCTTACACAAACTTTTCAGCTTCTTGAGAAACCATTTATCAATTGTAGATCTTACAGCTTGAGCTCTTGGTGTTCTGTTCAGGAGAGGGAATATGGGGCCTGAAGAGGCCACCTCTAGAGTGCCAGTTCCACTGGATGACTGAATTTTTGGTAAAGACTGAAATAGTTAACTTTATTATAAAAACAGCCAATGAGAGCATTCCATTTCCAAATCTGTGTTACATTTACTCAGCACCTCTATATTCTTTTGAAAGAAAAGTGTGCATGACCACTTTATCTATGAATAAGACATGTTTCTACAAAAGGAGTAATGTTCCATCATTACTAAATTTTGAACAATAAAAAAAACAAACAATGAAATATTATCTCAAAGATATCTCTTGTTATTATTACAGACACTTGCTGATAATTTATACAATACTCAGCACACTATATTCACCTTGCTTTGATACATGTTGAATTCCTTGGATTTTTCAATAGTATAAATATGCTGATTTTTCTATGTGTGCCACTAAGTAGAACTAGTAGTAAAATTCCCCTTGAATGGGTATAAATGACTGGGCAATACTTTTCGTTTTTAGATGCAATTTATCATAAAAGCTCATGGTCACACATTTTACTAATTATTAAAGTTTCCATCATTTAGAGTAATGTCTAAACTTAAATGTTTAATTTACATATTTTAAATTCTTTAAGTTAGTTACTTGAGCAAATGATATTCATGATGGTTACACAATAAAAGTGGCGGTTTGATGCCCCAGAGTAGGGGGATGTTGGAGCAATAAGGCAGGATATTAGCGGGAAGCATGCTCACAAAGGCAAAATGGAGAGGGAGAGGACAAATATGGGATGGGGGATTTGTAGAGGGGGAATCTGGAAGTAAGATAGCATTTGAGATATAAACTAATAGAATGATTTTTTTAAAACGGAGGTTTAGTTTTTGAGAGGGAATCAAGACTATAACTTCTAAACTCATCATTGTCATGATTTTAAGGTACCCCTGTAACTGACATGCACATTTTTCAAGCAGAATAGACATTATAACATTATATAATACAGGAAAGGCCATTCCTAATACAGAGTAACCTTAAGTAACTTTTTTTTTTTATTTTAATGCCTCCAATGACAAAGTGATAAACTACAAATGATTATCAGAAACTTAACAAAAATTTGGGGGGAGGGTCTAGGCTTATTCTGTCTGGCTGAATATCTTAATTGTGATAATTCACTTCCAAAGATCTTGGGTCAGGAGCATCATATGTGTCAGCAATGCAGGAGAAAGTGCCCTTGTGTCGCTAAGCAGGGGTTCATCTCTTCACAAAGTTCTGCCTCTGTAAGAAGGTCACAGCACAGCTGGAGAGACAGAATCAGCACAGGATTTCAGAAAATGACTAATGCATCTTCAGAAGGAGTATTGCCTCACTGAAATTAGCAGGTAGTGGTCGTTCATATTTTATGCGTTCTTGTTTGTCTAAGTATAAGAAGAAAAAACATTGCACAAGTGCATCAGTAAACAGAGTGGATGATAGTGAACCTCTCCATCAGCTAGTTGATATAATGCCCCAATCCTAATCCAAATTATAGAGCATGAAGCAAATAATAAATAATACACTACAGCCAGCACTGTTAATTATAAAGCAAATGTCAATTGAGGTCACTTTAGTTTTGGAATTTAAATAACATTTAATAGAGTTCCTATCCTTACCTGGGATAGTCTAATGGCCCCTGACAGACTTCTGTGAACCTGAAAGAGGGATTTATGTATTTTTAGTTATCTTTAGTTAATGGTTGCAATATCCATGGGAATGATGAATAAGGTCAGCTTCCTAGTGATATGAAATTTATCCCTGAAGATGTCAGAGCATTCAGACAGGCACACAAGCACCAGACCAGTACAGACTGGGCTTATTAAGGGCACAGAGTAGAAGCCACTGAGTCTACACTGGAGTGGCCAAAGAAAGAAATTCAAGTAGAAATGTCAGCATCACACTATGCTAAAGCTCTGCAATTGGATGAATTATAAAGTATCTTCAAAGCTGAGCATTCTGGGAACATTTTGGAATAAAGAAACCTACCTGAGTGTTTCTGGCAGTGATATCTTATTAAATTGTCTGAGTACCATGGTTTGTTTTGTTTTTGTTTTTGTTTTTGTTTTTTTGGTTTAAGAAGTATTGGTGTATTTTTCATGTATTTATGAATAGCTTATTATTATTTGTATTTAGTTTTTGAAGTCTATTTTTTTACTCAGATTGAGGTATATTTGTACAATGAAAAGCATTGTTGTAGGTTATACAAGATTATTACAAAATTCAAACAGGTTCAAGGATGAGACCTGTATATTGAACATAGTAATGTATTCAAGAGTTCCTTTTTGAATGGCTTATAGTTTCACAAAGACGATGGCATTTATTCTGGCTCTAATTGATGAGATTCTTTTTTTTTTCTTACCGCTTTATTTAAAAAGAAAAAATGAGGGATACCTTTACAGATTTTTAAAGGCATTTTGGCATAACATTATATGAATATTTTGTCAGTAGTTAATTCTTTTAGAAGTTTGCTAGCATGCATAAACATCTCACTAGTTAACATAAACATGAAGTACCTGTATGACAGAATGTAACATGGAAACAGATTTCTTGTTGGGTATAGATTATGCAAAATGATTTGTGAATACCAAAAATTGCCACAAGGCAATTTAGCTCTTGGATTATTAATGATTTGAGGTCTATTTTTAATATACTACTACTTTGGCTTTACTTAAAACTTAATAAATTTATTTGAAAACTTATGGTAAACATTCATAATTTTATTATGTCTGGATATATTCCTAGTATTTTATTTTTAGATTTATTTATATTTATGCATATGGACATTTGCCTGTATGTGTGTCTGTGTACGATATGCATGCTTGGTGCCTTTGGCAGTAAGAAGAGAAATCAGATTCCCTGGAATTGAAGTTGGGTGGTTATAAGACACTGTGTGTGGTCTGGGAACTGTACCATGTATTTTATTTCCATCTTTGGCATGACCCTCTTTGTTCCTAACTTCTCTGTGGTGGGCCCCATTTGGACTTCCAACCAGGCTCTTGCAGTGCAGAAGGCTGGCCACCCTTCTTCCGGATCACTGCTAACAAATATAAGAAACCTTACAAGCCTTAAGGAATCTTCCTTAAGGAAGGTACACCTGTTTTAGTATGCTTGGCACAGAAATAAAGCAAAGGAACAACTTTTAATATTACCTAAATTTACAAAGGAGCACAATTTCGTCTTTTGTAGGTGGTGTGTTGCCTTACTACAGAGGCTTGCCCGTCTTTTCTAGAGATTATACATCTGTGCAGTAGGATCAAAAAAAGTCTGGCTGAATCAATCAGGAAAAGGTACTGTTATCTAGACAGGAGTTTGGTGTCAATCACCTCCTATGGGGCAGAGCAGCAAAGTGTTAGTACCTACCAAGTAGTTACTAATATGAAATGAGTTCCACATTATTCTCATTTTCCCATTTCAGTGTTCTTGAAAATAGTATTATGACTGTTACATTATCTTATTCTTTTCATGTTGTTATTATCTTATATATTATTTTTATGTTACAGTTTCATACATGACTGTAATATTTTCATGATTTAAACTTACTTCGCTCTACCTTCCAATGCCACCCTTGTCTACCCTCTTACCTACAAATTCATAACCTCTTCTTCTATAACTCTGTGTATATATAAATCTAACTGACTCCACTTAGTGTTGCTCATAGGTGCATGTGACTTCCTGGGATTTGAAAACATATTGGGAAGCTCAACCCTAGAAAAGACAGGTCGCTTAGCAGATTTTCATTTTTTATTGTGCTTTATCTATCAGTGAGGGAGGTTATACAATTTCTCCTATACAGATTGACATGTTGATTGGTGATGTCAGTTTTGGCAACTCCGTTGTTTTATCTCATGGGTACAGCTACCATGTCATGTCTAGGAGACACTATAGGAGCACACACTAGACCCTGGCACTTACAATATTTTCACCCTGATCTGCAATGTTGCCTAGGCCTTAGTTATACTTAGTTCCCTCTCCCTCTTCCTTTCCCTCTCATTCTTTCCCCTCTCTCATTCTGTCTGTATGTGTTACTATGTCTGTGTATGTGTGAGCATGTGTTTGCGTGTGTATAAATGTGTGTGTATCTGTGTCTCTGTGTGTCTGTGTCTGTGTCTCTGAGTGTGAGTTTATGCTATGTGTGTGGAAACTAAAAGACAACTTGCATTACTTGATTCTTGTCATTTTCTATGTGGGTCCCATCAATCAAAATCAGGTTGGGAGGCTTGACAGCAAGTGTGTTTACTAAAGTGTCAAACAATAGCTCTCAAAGCTGTTGAAAACTTGTAAGATTCTACATACTTTTTGAAGTCTTTCTATCATGATAATCAATTTCGGATTACATCCTGTTTTACATGTCCTTTATGCTCATGGTAACTAGTAAGACCTTAATGCACACTATCAAACCTTTGGGGAAAAAAAGTCAAGCACTGACAAAAATGTATTCATATACTTTAATGCAAAAATGCTTAAAATTTTGTTCATTTATCATTGTTTTTTAAAATAAAGTTGTTCAAAAAAAAAAAAGAAACTAACAGGTTATGGGAAAAAATCATGTGATTTGAAGGTTTTACCTTATTTTTAGTTCACACTGTATCATAGTCTAGAGAGTATTGGAAAAAGTAGCTGGGTAAAAGTCAACTTGAGTCTTTGCAGAAAAGGCAACAATACAAAAAAGAAAACAAGTAAATCACAAAAACGAACAGGCTAGCCATCTTGTAAGCTGTCAAGAAAAGATAAAAAAAAAGGAAATATGTATGTGAAAACCATTTAACATGAGTGGAATGGGCATAGAGTGTATGATCAAGACATATGCAGAGTTCCCACTGAAAAATAGAAATAGCCAATGGGGATAAAATAAGAGCATAGCATTAGAGCATAAGAACCTGGTTTAATATTTTGATGACCACACAAATATCAATACTACAATGAAAAAAAAATCTTCAATGCATTCGAGTACTGACAGGGAAAAGATCATCTTTACTTAGGGAAAATAAGGAAATGGTCCTGGGAAACTCTAAAGAATAGTAGCTAAAGTCACATTATAAAGCTCTAGGATGACAGATTAGCTATAGCCAGATCCTTTGCCAAAATTTGTAGCTATGTGTACAATGTTAGCCAAATACAAGTTTATCTCTGAGTATGAGGCCAGGTTGATCTACAGAGACTATTCCAGGACAGCTAGGGTTACACACCACAACCTTGTGTGGAAAACCTAAGTACAAAAGACCATTAAGTATGTCTAAGAGATACTAACTTCTTCAAAGCTGAAAAAAAGAAAACAGACATTCAGATAATTATGGGCTCCTGAGAGGCATATGACCTGTCTTTAAATTAGAAAGCAGACACTGTCATTGCACTAGGGAAACAATACTTCCTATTTTCCAAATTGTTCAGAAATGGGCCTATTGGTTTTTACAACATTATAGTCTATTGATAATCTATTTGTGTGTACAGATGTAGAGATAGGAGAAAATAATCACAAATGTGAAACTGTAGTTTCTACAAAGTGTAGGGAAAAACTTATTTAATTATATACAATATCTACCATTCTAAAACTTGAAAAGAAGGCTCTTTATTACTTTAAAAATATTTTAAGAGAAGACTAGATTTTGCAGAATGCACTTTACAAATCAATATGTGTATTAGTTCTATTACTGTAATAGCTGAACATTAATGTCTAGTCCAAAGTTTTATTGGAAGGCCAAGTGCAAAAACTAATCATATGGTTTCCAAATGAAAATGGTTCTGCCTACTATAGTGCAATGATTTTTATTTTATGTAGCATTTCTCAAAGATATGTAGCCATAGCCTAATGAGGAATAACTGAGTAATATTGGAAAACCTTTGTCCCCTGATAATAAACATTTTATAGAGTAAACGGCTACAATGTAGAAAATAAAGGATCTCTTCAGGTAAAACACAGCAGTTAAATGAATCGTATCCCAGTGTTTCTGTGTGCTTCTCAGAATTAGCATCAGAACATATTGAGTTATGCTACCCTGAAGCGATGGTGTTTCCATAAAAGGGCAGTGGTTCATACTGGATGGAGAATGAGGCTACTAAAAAGGAGTTTTTAATCACATTTATTGAGAGTCTACTAGGGGTCAGAAAACGTACCATGTGGTAGTTTGTGTAGTAATAATAGAATATGGTGTACTGTAAAATATGGCACCAAGATACTCACTCTGTGAGTTCTCATTAAATTGTGACTGACTTGAGGATCCTTTCCCTAGAAAGCTGGTGAATTGGTGCTTATGCTTGTAGCTATGGTAAAAGAAAATCAGGACATTTGTGAAAGCTGATCATAAAATGCAGACAGCTTCTGCATGAGTTTCTCAGACATTTCCTTAAAAAGTTGGTTAGTCTCACAGGTAAGCTATCACAGAAAAGAACTTACAGTGAGTGTGAGTGGGCAATTCATAAACATAAGACATCTCAAAATAAGTCCTCAAGTCAAGTGATACCCAAGTCCTGCCAACTGATAACACAGGGAAATGGAAACTGTGCCCATCAAGGCTATGTCTCCTACAGTTACAAGAAAGAAAAGTGATATTCAAATTAGGACTCTATATTTGAGGACATAGATATAACCTAGTTGAAAATTCTGGCTGAGCATCTAAGAAATCCTGGATTTTTACGCACAGTGCCACATGAAACCTAGTGTGTTAGCGTACTTCTGTTGTACAAAATATTTAACTCAATAAAAAGCTTTAACATGCCTTTGACCATTTAGTGTCCAGATAAAAGATACCACCTTTATTATTATAATAACCCTTAATTAACATTATATCTGGGCTATTAGAATTTATTTTTCTATCAATAATCCTGAGTTGTTACTTACTGTATTCTGTCTGTGCAGCTCCTAACTCCAATTAGCAAGCCCTCGTGGCCATGTCTTTATAACTCACCTACCCCAAGGTGGCCTCCTCTTCTATCCATTCCTCATCTGCTTTCCTCAGACCCCAAGCCTGGGAACCCTAAACCCTGCCTATCTCAATTCTGCATAACTATAGGCTTCAACCATCTTTATTCACTAATCCTGGATAATTTGAGGGGCAATGTCACATAGTACAACTTAGGTCTACACACAGACATTTCAAATCTTGGGGGCAACCAGGCTTTGTTATGTATTACAATATATAAGAAAAGAATAAACCTCAACACACTACTATAATCCCAACACTGGGAGTCATATGATGGAAAATAGATATGAGTTCATAGCCAGCATAATTCCCAATAAAACTCTCTCTTAAAAAAAAGATTAGTATTTGGTTGGATACTGCTGGTGACACTTTTAATTCCACAACTTGGGAGGAATAGGAAGGTGGATCTTTGAGTTTGAGGCCTAGTCTACACAGAATTCCAGTGCAGCCAGTGTTACACAGAGAAAATTGATTTGGATAAATAAATAAATAAATAAATAAATAAATAAATAAATAAATACAATAAAGCAAAAAAGAGAAATCAACACTCAAAATAGAATGATTAATTACAAAACAATAAATAACCAAAGCACCAAGTATGCAATCTGATTTGATTCTTTTGAGTTTAACAGTATGAGTTAGCAAAATCTTAATGAATAATTAACATATAAATATGCTAATATATAGGAATGTTGGAAGTGGGAGGGGTAGAGTTCCTAAATTTAATGATTCTATTGTTATCTAGGTAATCAATAATGTATTGAAATTAAATATTTTAAAGATGGCAAGACTGTATGCTTTTGTTAGCTGTCTGTTTGGTGATAGGGATAAGAAAACTTAGGGGACAGGAGAAAGAAATATGCTAAAGCTAAATTAAATCACATCCTGAAATATTCAGAGATCCAAAAGGAGATGAGGGACCCAAGCAAATACTTTTAGTAGGTAAAGATTTAGTGAATTTGCATTTCTAAAAGGCTAAACCTAGTGGTATGAAGATTATTTAAGTAGAAAAAAACAATTCAACTCTTTTCTACCTGCAGAGTTTCTCTTCTTAGAGAAGGTATCTTTAGTTTTTAGATACTTAGACCAGTAGCTATGACTTGTTTTATAATTTATACCTAATATATTTGGAGTTCCTGTTACCTTTTCTATAGGCTTAATATAGAGTCTGCCTATTTTTACTGCCAGGGCAAATCATTTCTCACATGAATTTTCATGAAAAACTTGAAAACTTATTTCAACTTTTACTTCTGCTATATCTACAAATAATCTACTCTAAGCACAGCATTCAGAATAAACTTTCAAAATACAGGATCTCCCCAGCTCAGTGATCTGCTGAACAGCACGCAGGCAGACAGTAAAGCCAGGGTCCAGGCTATAAGCAAGACAGTGGATAAAATCTAGCTGCTTGCTTTTTCTCTGATCTGCCTTACACTTATCCATTTCTTGGTCATCATTCTGTTCATATCTCTTCAGGAAACATCATCAAACTGGACATTCTTCCCTTGTGCTATGGTTGTAGCTATTTCTTAGCCCAGACAGCCTTTATACAAATATTTGCATGGCCAGCAGCTTCATAAGCTGCTGCTGCTGCTGGTGGTGGTTGTGGTGGTGATGATGCTGCTCCTCCTCCTCTTCCTCCTCCTCCTTCTCTTTCTCCTCCTTCTTTTTCTACTTCTATCAAATCTTACCTATTTAAAATTTCAGTTAATAGACTCTTAATGGATATTGTTCTACTATGTTTCTCCAGATATATGAAAACTCTCACATACACTTCTTTTCCTGTTAAAGTGACAAAAAGCTTTGCCACAAACACCTTCAGGAAAAAATTAACTTCTCTGTTCAGGGCATAGTATATTGTGGCAGGGAAGTCAAAGCATCGGGAGTTTCAAAAAGCTGCTTATACCACATGTTTGATCTGGAACCAAAGTGGGGTGAATGCATGCTTGCGCTCAACTCACTTCTCAATTTGTACAGTTCAGGATCTTGGAGAGGGAATAGCTCCATTCTTATTGGATGAGTCTTCCAACTTCAGTACAGTCAAGATAATGCCCCCCAGCATGTGACCATCTACTGGGTAAATCTGGATTCTGACAAACTGGCAATTAATAGAAACCATATATTAAAATACCATAAAACTTTTCATCCCCTAGCTTACCTCCAGCTCACATCCATTCCATTCAAATGTAAAGAGGATGTGTCAGACATTTATCATACCCTGATAGAGTTTTCTGAAAAAAAAAAAAAAAAACTGTCTGGCATATGGCAGGTATTCAAGCCA
Organism: Micromys minutus; assembly: GCF_963924665.1. Classification (NCBI taxonomy): domain Eukaryota; kingdom Metazoa; phylum Chordata; class Mammalia; order Rodentia; family Muridae; genus Micromys; species Micromys minutus. The sequence continues at coordinate 125,463,695 of NC_137969.1, forward strand.
CTGTTGTGTGAATTAATTACTAAATATTGACAGAGATGGTGTGTTTCTCCTATTCTTTTGTTCATATGCTTGATAATTTCGCATAACATTTGGCTGTCCTTTTCTCTGTTGAATTTCATCCCCAGAGTTGTTTGCATTCTCCCTCCCTTCTTTTCACTCTGACTGAGGTTGGAATTTAATAAACTATCAGTGTTATGTTGGCTTCTTGGCCAGATCAAATACCAGATAGAATATTTCAAACATTAAAACTCATGCCATCCCAGTAAGAAAAATAGGAGTGACCCATGTAAGACATCAAAAATTTAAGTGGCTTAGCCAAGGTCTCTTTTTCAATCAATATGGAGAATAACCAGTACTTTAAAGGACAAGTTTTAAATTCAGTATATTTTGAGAAATGAATAGGATGATGAAGAGCATACTGAATACAAAAAAAAGGACATTTTTGGTGATTGACACAAAATGCTTATATTTACTTATGTAGACAGGTCCTCTCCTCTCCTTTATCACAGCTTTTTGCTTGGATCCAATCATTCTATATCCATATGCTACAGTAGACTTCCCTCTAATGTCTGGCACTCAGGAATTACATGCTTGACTTCCTTCAGTATCACATGACACTTCTTTATCATGACTTGATATCGTTTGTGTGATCAATGTTTAGTCCTAGTGTGCTTGCAGAGAGCTGGTAGAACAGGCTCCAGTAGAGAATGAGGACTGGAAGAAAATGGGTTAAACTGGGGGATATCAAAGAAGAAATTCAAGCTGGCATCATGGAGAATTTAGTTTCCATGAGATAAGCTAGTTCTCATGAGAGAAGCTAGTTAAGTTCTCATCTGAGATTTTATAAGAGTAAGACAAATCCTTTCTACCCTGGTTCCTTTCTTCCCAAATTATTCCTTTCTATTCAGATGTCCCTACCATGTTCATGACATGATATCAACATCACTTCTAACAGAAACTTCAAATTAATTTCAGCGTCTGTTTCATTGTTATTAGAGTGTCTGAAATAGTGAAAGAGAAAGGTGGAGGGGAAGGGGAGAGATGAAAAAAGAGAGGAAGAAAGGAAAGAAAAATTTCTAGGACTGAAACATTCATATTTTGGTTTTCCTTTGTCTTGTGTTTCATATGGTCTGTGAATTATATCATAGGTATTCCAAGTTTTTGGGTTAATATCCATTTGTCAGTGAGTGCATACCATGTGTGTTTTTTTATGACTGGGTTACTTCACTTTTGATGATATTTTCTATTTCCATCCATTTGCCTAAGAGTATCATGTAGTCATTTTTAATATCTAAAGTACTCCATTGTGTAAATGTAACACATTTTCTGGGTCCATTCCTCTGTGAAAGGGCATTCTTTCCACCTCCTAGCTATTATAAATAAGGCTGCTATGAATATAGTTAAACATGTTACCTTGATATAAGTTGGACCATCTTTTGGGTATATGCCTCAGAGTTGTATAGATGGATCCTCAAATAGTACTCTGTCCAATTTTCAGAGTAACTATCAGACAGATTTTCAGAGTGCTTGTACCAGCTTGCAATCCCAGCAAAAATGGAGGAGTGTTCCACTTTCTCTACACCTTTTGCCAGCATCTGAAACCAGCTGAGTTTTTTACCTTAGCCATTCTGACTGGTGTGAGACAGAATATCAGGGTTGTTTTGAATGCATTTCTCTGATGATTAAGGATATTGAGCATTATTTTAGGTGCTTCTCAGCCATTCAATATTCCTCAGTTGAGAATTCTTTGTCTCTGTTCTCCATTTTTTAACAGTGGTATTTTCTTCTCTGAAGCCAAACTTCTTGAGTTCTTTGTATATATTGAATATTAACCCTCAATCAAATGTAGGGTTGGTAAAGGTATTTTTCTAATCTGTTGGTTGCCATTTTGTCCTATTGGCAGGGTTCTTTGTCTTACAGAAGCTTTGCAATTTTATGAAGTCCAATTTTTAGAGCATAAGCCATTGGTGTTCTGTTCAGAAAAATTTCCTCTGTGCCTATGTGTTTGAGGCACTTCCCAACTTTCTCTTCTGTTAGTTTCATTGTATATGGTTTTATGTGGAAGTGCTTGATATACTTGAACTTGAGCTTTGTACAAGGAAATAAGTATGCATCAATTTGTATTCTTCTACTTGCTGTCTACTAGTTTAACAACCACAATTCATTGAAGATGCTGTCTTTTTTCCATTGGGTCGTTTTAGCTCCTTTGTCAAAGATCAAGTGATTATAGGTGTGTAGGTTCATTTATGAGTTTTCAATTCTATTCCATTGTTCTAACTGCCTGTCTCTGTTCTAACACCATACAGGTTTTGTTGTTGTTGTTGTTGTTGTTGTTGTTGTTGTTGTTTTTGTTTTTGTTTTGTTGTTGTTGTTTTGGTTTTTATCACATTTCATCTGTAATACAACTTGAGGTCATAGATGGTGATTCCCCAAGAAGGTTTTTTTTTTTTTTTTTTTTTTTTTTTTTTTTTTTTTTTTGAGAATAGTTTTAGCCATTTTGTTTTTGGGTTTTTTCTTTTGTTATTCCAAATGAAGTTAAAATTTTCTCTTTCTAACTGTTTGAAGAATTGAACTAAAATTTTGATGAGAATTTCATTGAATCTGTAGATTGTTTTCAGCAAGGAGGCCATTTTTACGATATAAGTCCTGCAAATCCATGAGCAAGGGAGATATTTCCATCATCTGACATCTTCTTTAATTTCCTTCTTTAGAGACTTAATGTACTTGTCATAGAGATCTTTCACTTTGTGACTGTTGTGATCGGTGCGATTTCTCAATGTCTTTCTCAGCATGTTTATCATTTGAATAGAGGAAGACTACTGATTTGTTTGTGTTAATTTTATATCCAGCCACTTTGCTGAAGTTGTTTATAAGGTTTAGAAGTTTTCTACTGGATTTTTTGGAGGTCACTTAAGTGATAAGATATATTATCATATCATCTGGAAACAATAATATTTTTACTTTTTTCTTTCCATTTATTATTATTAATTTTTACATTTGACCTCTTTCTGCTGTCTAATTGCTCTGGCTAGAACTTTAAGTACTATATTTAATAGGTAGGGGGAGAATAAGCAGCCTTTTCTAGTTCCTGATTTTAGTGGGATTGCTTCAAGTTTTTCTCCATTTAGTTTGATGTTGGCTACTGCTTTCCTGTATATTGATTTTACTATGTTTAGAAATGGGCCTCTTAAGTTTGAATCTTTCCAAGCCTTTTAACATGAAGGGGTATTGAATTTGGTCAAATGCTTTCTTAGTATCTAACGAGATGATCATGTGTTTGTTTTTTTTTTTTTTTTTTTTCCCTTGAGTTTGTTGATATAGTGCATTGCCTTGATAGATTTCTCTATATTGAACCATCCTTGCATCTCTGTGATGAAACCTTCTTGATCATAATGGATGATTATTTTGATGTGTTCTTAGATCTGTTTTGCAAGAATTTTACTGGGTATTTTTGTATCCATGTTCATGAGGGAAATTGGTCTAAAGTTTTTTTTCTTTGTTGGTTTGTTGTGTTGTTTGTGTATAAGCATAATTGTTTCTTCATAGAAGAAATTGGGTAATGTTCCCTCTGTTTCTATTTTGTGGAAAAGTTTGGAGAGTATTCTTTTTAGGTCTTCTATAAAGGTCTGATAGAATTCTTCATTAAACCCAAAGGTCTTGGGCTTTTTTTTTGGATTTGGTTGCAAGACTTTTGGTGACTACTATTTCTTTAGAGGTTACAGGACCATTAAGATGGTTTATCTGATCCTGATTTTACTTTGTTACCTAGTATCTGTCTAGAAAATTGTCCATTTCATTAAGATTTTCCAGTTTTGTTGAGTATAGGCTTTTGTAGTAGGATCTGGTGAGTTCTTGAAATTTCTCACTTTCTGTTGTTATGTCTCTTTTTTAATTTCTGATTTTGTTAATTTGAATACTGTCTCTGTACCCTCTGGTTAATCTGTCTAAATGTTTATTAATCTTCTTGATTTTCTGAAAGTACCAGTTCCTGGTTTTGTTGGTTCTTTATATAGTTCTTTCTGTTCCTACTTGGTTGATTTCAGCATGGAGTTTGATTATTTTCTGCCTTCTACTACACTTGGTTGCTTTTTTTTTTTTTTTTTTTTTTTTTTTTTTGTTCTCGGGCATTTAGGTGTGCTTCTTGATAAATTACCTTCTTGTTTTTTCTCTGGTGTAGTTTACCTCTGTTTGTTGGAGTTCTTCCACTAATATTTTTTTCATTCTGAATTTTTGAAAAAATATTATGTAAATTTATATTTGACATGAAATATCTTATTTTTCTATCTATGCTAATTGAGAGTTTTACTATGTATAGTAGCCTGAACTGGCATTTGTATTCTCTTATCTTCTGATGACATCTGCACAGGATCTTCTAGATTTCATAGTCTTTATTGAGAAGTTGGAGTAATTCTAATCAGCCTGCCTTTTCCCCTTACGGCTTTTAATATTTTTTCTCCTTTTTCATGCATTTGGTGTTTTGATTATTATGTGATGGAAGGAATTTCTGTTCTAGTCCATTCTATTTGTAGGTTTGTAACCTTTTTGTATGTTCATGGGTATCTTTTTTCTTTTTTTTTAAGGTTAGGGGAGTTTTCTATTTTTGAAGATATTTATTGGTCCTTTAAGTTGGGAATATTCACTCTCTTCTATGCCTATGATCCTTGGGTTTGATCTTCTCATTGTTTCTTTGATTTCCTGGATATTTTGGGTTAGGAGCTTTTGTATTTTGCATTTCCTTTTAGTATTTTCTGTGGTATCTTCTACCTCTGAGATTTTTCTCTTCTATTTCTTGTATTCTGTTGTTGGTGCTTGCATCTATGTTTCCTGATCTCTTTCTTAGGTTTTTCCTCTCCAGTGCCATCTCTCTTTGTGCTTATTGTTCCTGTTTTCTTTTTTATATCATGGATGGTTTTGTTTAAGTCCTTCGACCAACTGTTTGGTTGTGTTTTCCTGTAATTTTTTAAGGAATATCTGTGGTTTTTGTTTAAGGGCTTCTACTTGTTTACCTTTGTTCTCCTGTACTTATAAATGAGTTATTTATGTCCTTCTTTAAGTCATCTATCATCATTATGAGATGTGATTTTAAATCCAAATCTTGCTTTTCTGTGTTGTGTTATCTAGAACTTGCTGTGGTGGGAAAGCTGGGTTCTGATGATTCCAAGGAGCTTTGATTTCTGCTGTTTAGGTTCATGTGCTTGCCTCTCACCAACTGGTTATTTCTGCTATTAGTTGGTCTTGCTGTCTTTGACTGGAGCTTGTCCCCCCTGTGGGCCTGTGAGCAAGGAATCTTAGAAGTGTGCATATTCCTGGGAAACCAGATCTGTCTGGGCACAATTATGTACAGAGGACTGTGGGAATGCTTTAGCTCTAGGTACAGATGAAAACCAGAAGGATTCTGTCTGGGACTGGTCTGCAGTTCCTGTGTCCTGTGAGCTCCTGGTTGGTCCCGCTTTGGGCAGTTATTGGAGTGAAAGTAGTGGTCTCACCTGTGGGCTTAAGAGTGAGAGCACTTCTGGGAAACCAGTTCTTTCTGGGAAGGATTTAGGCATGGAGGGCTGCGAGACAGCTTTAGCTCTGGGTGCAGATGGAGACCTGAAGTATCTGCTGGGCAGTTTTAAAGAGAGATATAATTGAGTACTTTGTTATAAAGGCATTTTGAACTTACACTTTATGGTATTGTTCTCTGTGTAGTAAACACATAATCTAAATGGATGGATAGTTACCATTTTATGTTTCAGGTAATTAATCTAAAGCAGAGAAGGTGACTGAATTTTATCATAGTCATGGCTTAAATGAGTGTAACAGCACCAGGATGTGCCAGCAGGCTCTTGGATCTCATGCCAGACTCATGTGCTTTTGCATTTTGAGGATTTACTGTTTGTCACTTTCACGTCTTTCATAAAATGTAACCTGGTGAAACATGTGTACAGACAGAAACTTTTGCCCCTTTTATGTTTTAGTACTTCATTTTATAAGTAAAAGTGCTTCTGCCCTTATTCAAAAACGTTAACTGTTTTACTCATAAGGAATATAGCAACCTCTTGGTGAATAAATCTATTCTTGAAAATAAAACAAATACTTAAACTATGTACCTGCTCAAATGAAGGTAATATTTTGTAGGAGAGTTATATAAACAATGTGTGAAAATTTAGGGTCACTTAGTCTAATTTTTTTCATTATACAATTAATATTTATAGCACAATTACTTATACCTTAGTCATTTCTAAATATACTGGTCGGTGGCACTAAATGTATTTATATTGTAATGCAAACACACCATCATTCATCCACAAAACTCTTTCACCTTAAAAAACTGAAATTAGATTCCCATTATTCAGTAACTTTCAATTCCTAAAATATTTATTCTCTGGAAACCACTATTCTATTTCCTATGTCTACAATTTTTAACATTTTCATATGGTGCAGCATAGTTAATATAATTGTATGGTATTCGTCTTTTACAGCAAATTTATTTCATTTGGCATTGTGTCTCCAATGTGAATTCATGTCATTAGTATGGCAAAATTCCTTTCTTCTGATTAGAAAGGAATATTTATTATGTACGCAAAACATTTGTTTATCCATTCATCCATTGATGGGCAGGTAAATAATTCCCACGTTTAGCTTTTGTGAATAATGCTTGACATGGAGGCCTTTTTTCCAATTCTTTTGAATCTTTGCAGAGGTACAGTCACATTCAGAATCTGCACTGGAATCACTTTATAGTCCACAGTGTACAGTGTTTTAGTTTCTCCTTTTCTGGTTTTAGTGTTTTAAAGCACATGTCATAATGTAATAAAAGTGGTTATTTTCTTACAGTGTTTTATAATTTATGTATTATTTTGTATATTAATACACTGCCATTGTCTTCCAACAGTCCAGAAGAGGTCATCAGACCCTATTAAGTTGGTTGTGAGTTACCATGTGGTTACCGGGAATTGAAACAGGACTTCTGGAAAAACAGTCAGTGCTCTTAACCACTGAGCTGTTGCTTGAGTTTTTTTCTAGTTTTAATCTATTTGTGCCAACCTCTATTTTTTTTCATTTATTTGTTAGTTTTTGTGTGTGTGTTGTGTGTGTGTGTGTGTGTGTGTGTGTGTGTGTGTGTGTGTGTGTGTGTGTGTATACAATGCCAAGTGTGAAACTGAGAAAAACATTCTGGGCTTCTTTGTTCTTCCAGCATATAGATCCTACACTTAAACCAGGTCAGCAGGCTAGGCAGCTTTTCCATGTTTCTGTCTTTTATAAGTATTTATTGAAGTGGAAACTTACAATTTCTTTGGAAAGTTAGTTGTGTTGGTTGGTGTTTTGCTGCACAGACAAGTTAAAGAGTGTTTTCCTGAAGCAGACATGGGTGAAATGATGTTTTGTTTTCATGTAAAAACAAGTGAAAGGACCATTATATTAAAAGGGTGGACAGATGGTGGATGACACTGGATGGTATTACTATTCCTTAATGTTCATTCCTTGGAACTTCATAGAATGAAACTCGCCAATGTACTTCTGGTGGTGTTTTGGCAGCTTCTTGCCACTTCTGCTGACTTGGGCCTATTGTCAGAGTGATGTCATCTGATACAGACTCATGTGGTATTTTTCTGAGGCAAGACCTGTGGGGAACACATGAAATTTGGAGGGAGTGTAAATAGAAATTAAGGGATAGTGACTTGAGTTTTGCACACTTAGCTTCGCAATGCTTCCATGATCGGGAGTCTTCACTGATCTTCACTTTGTTGAGAGTGGTGCTACAGACAACTTCTGCTGTCACTCCTGATCCTGGTCACTCCTGTTGACTTCTTCTGATTTGGCAGAGGACTGGCCATTTATACTGGGTCATGCCACTGCTGCTGATTTGTATTTGCTATCCTGACATTACAGTGCTGGACTACTGGTATATTCATGAAGCACGTTTGGAAATGGATGGAGTTGCCCCTGCTAATTCCTGTGAGCTGAACTGCTGACTACCTGACAAAGATTGGATTTGCTCCAAAGAACAATTACTAAACAGATCTACTTCCCCCATAGCCTAATGATCTTTCTTTTCCACTACCTCTGGTGGGTCTTGAGCTGGAAGGGAGATTAAAGCATTTAGGCACCCATATTAAAAGTATGCTTTGGAAACAAAATGAAGCTACAATTTGTGATCTGCTTTATGCTTAGTTTGGTATTCTTCTAGGTGTGGTCCACACTGTGTAATCAGAGGGATTTGGGGTATATGCTCGGAAACTAGTCTGAACTTATAACAATGTTTATTGCATCAAGGTAGTGACATTAAGGAAGGGACCATGCAATTTAATACACTTTCTTAGTGGAACATATAAGCATTAAATTTTGTAGAGATTCCTTCTTTCAGATCCCTGCTACTGTGTCCATGGTTTAGGCCCCATTGTCACTATGCTGACATAGTTTGGACATATTATGTTCTTTGTTTCCATTTTTTTTTTATTTCCAGCAGATATAGACACACAACCTCAACATAAATACAAGTGAGCTTGTCTTCCTTCCTCACGTGTAGCTGCTGTAGTTCTGATTTCCAGCAGTACCACTATCAGCCATCTGCTCATCAAAGTTAAAACTGGAAAATGAGTCATTTTTTAATTATTCAATATCCTGTTAAAGAAAATGTATTTTTCCTGTAAAAAAAGAAAGGAAGGGAGGAATAAAAGAAAGAAAGGAAGAAAGGAAGAAAGGAAGGAAGAAAGGAAGGAAGGAAGAAAGGAAGGAAAGAAGAAAGGAAGGAAGGAAGGAAGAGAAGTGTAAGACTCAAAGTTAGTCTTAACTACTGGGAGATCACCCCAGGTGAGAGAGGAGAACAGACTTAGATATAAATACAAGAGGTTCATTTTCTGGAGCATCAGGGTCAACCCTCAATCAGTTCCTCATGGCAAATCACTAGAAGGCAGCCCTGAATGACTAAAGCAAGCAGTTTTTATACTTTTTAAAGGTATGGATTATATTAGTGAGGTTAGAGTTTAAATTTATTGGCTAAACATACTGACCTTTGAAACTATTGGCTAGCCTGGGCAAATTATGATATTAATTCAAACTCTATCTGGGAGCAGAGGGTCAGGTGACTATCAGTCAGTACATTCTATAGAATTTCAAGAATGTTTTTGCTTCTACTGAGAACTGTGGGTGAAGAATGGAACTTGGCCTAGTCGTGACATGAGATAGTTGGCTGATAAATCTGGCAAAAATCCCTAGGGATCTTCACTTTTTTTCGATATTGAGAACTATTTTTATTTAAACTTTATTTTAAAAAACAATGATAAAAGAGAAAAAATTAAACATTTTTGCATAAATATATAGAATAAAATCGTGTCAATAGTTGGCATTATTTTTTCTTTTTTTTAAGGTTTGATACTCTGCATTAAGGTCATCCTAGTTACAATGAGCAAAAAGTACATGTAAAACAGGATGTAACCCGGAATTAGTCAACGTTCTCTTGGTGTGTAAGGATTGAGCATGAAGGGGTTTTTTTGTTGTTGTTGTTTTCTTTTCTTTTCTTTTCTTTTTTTCTTAAACTTCACACAGTCTGTGAGTGGTTTCTGTGGCAGTCCGAGCCTCTGGGGTTAGCATCCCACTATCAATGACTTCATATTAAGTCTGTTCTTTTGTGACTGGGTTATCTCACTCTGGATGATATTCTCTAGATGCAGCCTTTTTCTTAAGAATTTGGTTAAGTCATTGTTTCTGGTGGCTGATTAGTACTCCATTGTGTAAATGTACCACAATTTTTGTATCCATTCATCTACTGAAGGACATCTGGGTCCTTTCCAGCTTCTGGCTATTATAAATAGAGCTGCTATGAACATTGTGGTGCATGTATCTTTGTTGTATATTGGAGTGTCTCTGGGGTATATGCCCAGAAATGGAATAGCTGGGTCTTCAGGTAGTACTATGTCCAATTTTCTGAGGAATCGCCAGACTGATTTCCAGAGTGGTTGTGTCAGTTTACAATCCCACCAACAGTGGAGAGGTGTTCCTCCTTCTCCAAAACCTCACCAGCATCTGTTGTTCTCTGAGTTTTGGATCATGACCAATCTGACTGGTGTGAGGTGGAATCTCAGGGTTGTTTTGATTTGCATTTCCCTGGTGGCTAAGGGTGTCCAGCACTTCCTTAGATGTTTCCCAGCCATTCCGTACTCCTCAATTGAGAACATTTTGTTTAGCTTTGTACCCATTTTTAATAGGGTTGTTTGATTCTCTAGTGTCTAGCTTTTTGAGTTCTTTGTATACCTTGGATATTAGGCCTCTATCTGATGTGGAGTTGGTAAAGATCTTTTCCCATTCTGTTGGCTGCCATTTTGTTTTCTTGACAATGTCCTTAACGTTACAGAAACTTTGCAATCTCATTAAGTCCTACTTGTTAATCTTTGACCTTAGAGCTTGAGCCATTGGTGCTTTGTTCAAAAAATTTTCTCCTGTGCCTATGTGTTCTAAGGTTTTCCCTACTTTCTCCTCTAATACTTTCACTGTATCTGGTTTAATGTGAAAATCTTTGATCCAGTTACACTTGAGCTTTGTGCAAGGAGATAAGAAAGGGTCTATTTTCATCCTTTTGCATGCTGAGTGCCAGTTGGACCAGCACCATTTGTTGAATAGGCTGTCCTTTTTCCATTGAAAGTTTACGGCTGCTTTGTCAAAATCAGGTGACCATATACATGAGGGCTCATTTCTGGATCTTCTATTCTATTCCATTGATCCATGTGCCAATTTCTGTACCAGTACCATGTAGTTTTCAGCACAATTGCCTTGCAATATAGCTTGAGGTCAGGTATAGTGATTCCCGCAGATGTTTTCTTGTTGTTAAGGATGGATTTCCATATTCTAGGTCTTTCATTATTCCAGATGAAATTGCACATTGATTTTTCCAACTCAGTGAAGAACTGGGTTGGAATTTTGATGGGGATTGCATTGAATCTGTAGATTGCTTTTCGTAAGATGGCCATTTTTACAATGTTGATCCTTCCAATTCATGATCATGGGAGATATTTCCATTTTCTGAGATCTTCCTCTATATCCTTCTTTACAGGTTTGAAGTTCTTGTCATACAGGTCCTTTACTTGCTTAGTTAGAGTCACACCAAGGTATTTCATACTGTTTGTGACTATTGTGTAGGGTATCTTTTCCCTAATTTTTTTCTCTACATGTTTGTCCTTTGAATATAGGAAGGCTACTGATTTGTTTGAGTTAAATTTGTATCCAGCCACTTTGCTGAACTTGTCTATCAGCTGTATGAGTTCTCTGGTGGAATTTGTGGGGTCACTTAAGAACACTATCACGTCACCTGCAAAGAGTGATGTTTTTACTTCTTCCTTTCCTATTTGTAACCCCTTGATCTCCTTTTGCTGTCTAATTGCTCCAGGCAGAAATTTCAGTACTATGTTGAATAGGTACGGGGAGAGTGGGCAACATTGTAGAGTCCCTGATTTTAGTGGGATTGCTTCAAGTTTCCCACCGTTAAGTTAGATGTTGACTGTTGGTTTCCTGTATATTGCTATTATTATGTTTAGGTGTAGACCTTGGATTCCTGTTCTTTCCCGGACTTTTTAACATGAAGAGGTGTTGAATTTTGTCAAATGCTTTCTCAGCATCTAGTGAGATGATCATTTGATTTTGTTCTTTGAGTTTGTATATATGGTGGATTACTTTGATGGATTTCCTAATATAAACCATCCCTGCATGCCAGGGATGAAGCCTACTTGGTCATGATGAATGATCGTTTTGATGTGTTCTTGGATTCAGTTTGCTAGGATTTTGTTGAGTAATTCTGCACCAATGTTCATAAGTGAGATTGGTCTGAAGTTCTCTTTTCTTGTAGGGTCTTTGTGTGGTTTAAGTACGAGGGTTATTTTAGCCTCAAAAAATGAGGAAGAAGAAGAAGAAGAAGAAGAAGAAGAAGAAGAAGAAGAAGAAGAAGAAGAAGAAGAAGAAGAAGAAGAATCACATCTGTGCAACCATGTTTCTGTGTTTGCTGACTTGGCATTTCACAGTTATGGAATGGAAATTACATGTGCTTTCTTACTAATTTTTTGTCATTTATCACTTACTGTTGCTCAAGACTTGCTATGAAAATAATTATCCTCATCCTTCCTTCAAATGCTCCTAAGAAACAGCCTAACAGTGCCTTTGAATGCTATCACTTTTCCTATCATCTCAAAATGTTTTGCCTTGGCTAGTTAGCTTTTCTCTTCAATGTGTGGATCTCTTCACCACTGTTTCTACCACAGTTTACTATTTTCTATCCATGTTCTGTACCTGTTACTGTTCTAGTTGGCGGGGCAAACCCAGAAGAATGGAGCCAAAATAAATGAGGTGGACTCAAGTTTTACTCAGCAGCCAACTTTATTCAGAGCATCAGATGATTTATATTCAAGCTAAATCTTGAAGGTTAAGCATGATCATAAGAGCAAAGGTCACATGACCTCAGGTTTTGCAACCATGTAAGGTCAGTTCAATCGGTGCACAGTCAGGAGGATAACTAGTGCTTGTAGGCATCTTTCTGAATAACAATGGATAAGACAATAAGGGGCATGAAAGCACATTCCAAGATCAACTCAAATCACGGAGGAACATAGATTATAAGGCTCCTGTCTTGTTTACTTGCAGTTTCCCCATGAGGTCTCCGAAATCTCCTCACATACTTTTATTCTTTGGACCATGTTCTGACCCTTATCTAGAATTTCAGTTATTTGAATTAAGAAATGTCTTCACTTTCATAGTGTCAGAACTACGTCTAATGTCTATTTGCTGAAAGAAACATTATCTAGCAATTACTCTCTGCTTCTGATGCTATTATGCATGCACTAATAGTCAAAAGAATCACTTTCTGATTTCTAACAAATGATATGCTTCTAAGCACGTCTCCACAAGACTGCAGCCAACATTAATATTGAAGTGATAAGCACTGGCCATTTTCCCCTGTACAATGGAAATTAATGGAAGAAACTATGCATAATTAGATTGATTTTAGTTTTACTACTTTAATACTGTAACACACCTTGAAAGTGATTGTTTTAATTGCCGAATGACAAGCTGATATTGAAAGCCAATTTTTATTTTTCTTTCTTGATGTACTGTGGGGTGAGAGAAAAGTTTCTCTATCTCTTGCTGTAACTTCTCACTTTCTGCCCACCTTCCTTAAAAGGGCGTCCTTTCATGCAAATGAGCACCTTATCAGTGTGGATTAGAACACAGAAGCTTGAGGCCACAGAAGGGTACACAGAATCAATCTCTGTGCCAGGCTATTTTTCTTTCATAACTATAGGATATATAGTTTAACTGTAATGTAAGATACCACATAACATAAAATTCTAGCCTACATTCCAGGAACTTACCTTGAAGATTCATCTGCAAAAGGAGAGTGGACATGGCTAGCCAGGGGACATTTTATTATCCTGTTTCCTGCAGATAAGGTTTCCTAGGTGCTCTTAGCTCTGCTGAGTTGTATTTCTGTCTGTTTCCTCCTCCTCCAGAGGAGCAGGTAGCAAACAATGACTTATAGACACTGTTGCAACATGTAACTGCAGGTCTCAAGATGGTTTTAGAACACTGCTTGTCAGCCACTGTGCTATTTAGGTGGGTTGAGCCTTTCATGCTATATAATACTCTTCTGTCATGTCAATTGCAAGGAACATAAATGCTGGTGTTGACATCATAATCAATAATTTTTTTATGATTACAGTGTTCCATGTGTGGTTAAAATTTTACTTAGAAAATTTTTATTCACCTGTCTTCCCACCTCCCCAGTGATGCTAAGCAATAAGAATGTGGTTTGTATAAAGGCTGTTCTCTTGTTTATATTTAGCAGCCAAACTCATAAGGGAACAAAGAAAATGCACATAAAATAAAATAATTAAATTACTTTTGTGACTATGAATGTGAGAACAAGAAACGACAATAGGCACATTGAAATATCCTTGAAGATAGAATTTATATTTGTTACTGTTTCAGGCATAATGAATTGAATATCAGTGGTGCTTTATAAATTTCTCCTCTACAAATCATTAGGAATTTCCCCAGATGTACTTCGGTGCTTTGAAACAGTTCATTGGAATGTCCAGTAAGGCATACATTGATTTAAAATCATAGTTATGCTGATATGTGGTAAGCATATATTGCATATTACATGTCTCCTTATTAAAAGTAATTCTGGGCTTTCAGACATGATTCAGTGGGGGAAAGGCATCTGCTGACATGCCTGATAACCAGAGTTGGATCACCAGGACCCATATTGTATAAGTGAAGAATTGGCCCCTGACGGTTGTCCTCTGTCCTCTGTATGTGCACCATGAAACAGGCATGCACACATACACACTAAGTGCATAAAGTTAAACAGTAAGGTAGAGCATAATTTTTAGGAGTATGAAGTCTCTAATAAAAATATTGGGAATTTTTCTAGTACTCTGATCATTACTAGCTATTTGATTTTGGAGACATGTCATTTGTCCTTTTAATCCTTAAATTTTAAATCTGAATATGAAGAGTCTTATCAACCTATTATGGGATTAAAAATGCCAAAGGAGATAATACATACAAACCTATTTTCATGGCCCTGAACGATAGTACTATATAATGAGCAATTATTTCTAATTTTAAAAAATGACAGAAAAGTAACTTGAAAGGACACAATAATTTTTAATATATTATTTTCAGATTTCCATTAACAAAACTGAGAATGTAACATAAGATCAAGAATGTTTAACAAATCAAATTTACTTGAAAAGTAAACATAAAGTTAATATATCTACCAGAAAATTGTTGAAATAGTTGATGGACAGTAGAAACCATCACATGCAACTCTTTCCCAAGGAAAAAAAGAGGAAGGGAGCTTATCTGCTGTGCCCATCTCTGATTGGCCAAGAGGGTCTAATGATTACTTTCTTCTGTAAGACATTTGTGAAAGGCAAGTCACATTTATTTCTTTTTATATGTAAAACTCCCCATATCCTAGCTATGTGTGATTTGACTTAACCAATACAAAATTTTATTTTCCTTTACTTGAGTTCTGAATTAAATGAAAATTCAACAGAGACTATGGCAAATAGAGGCATAATTACTTACCAGAGTTAACACTGAAAATGTGTTTTATACTCTTCAGTAAATGGATAGTTCATCCTGAACTATAAACTTGAGACTGTCATACATCTCAGCTAGTTCTACCCAGTACTAAGTCATCAAATCTTTCGGTGTCTAATAGCTTTCTCTTCACTGTGTAAAATCTGATGAATGAAAACTAACCTTTGGTTGAGTAATAATTACATCACCAATACCAAGCATAGTTTTATTGGTATTAATATTGCCACTTTTTGTCATGGATGTAGAATTGTAGAAAAGTGATTCGTTTTCCAAGGTTATGCCCTAGTGTTTACAGAGATAATTTCTCTAATTCAATATTCACCATGCAAAATAAGTGGGTCACAAAACAGCTTATATACTCAGCTTAGTTTTAATTATAAATTAGTGCACTGATGTACTTTTGTAAAAATATAGAGTGAAAAACATGGATACCCAATATTCTCTGTTTGTTTTATTTTATAAATTATCAAGGCAAATTTTCTTTGCCACAAATATAAAATGCTTGGTATGTCTATTTTACAAAGTGGATACAGTGCTCTGGGGCATCCAGAAATCCAGATAGGCAACATTTCCCTGGTGATATATCTGTATCCCTCCAAGTCCAATAAAATGTAAGTCACTGAATTTCTTAATTCACTATCTCTACAATCTACTTGGTAACTCCATTCATTCAAATAGAGAGTGATTCTGATTTCCTTTGGAACCCCATGGCCTTATGCTGAACCCAAGCAGGGATTTCATTTGAAATGTGTTTGATGGGGACAAAAAGGCACCCATTTTGTTCTATTTGAAATGACTGTCTAGAGCACGAAAATAGTCAGTTCAGTTTGTGTAAAATATATAGATTTGGCAGGAAAGGCTGTGTGCCATTGATTCTTTGCTTCAAGAAATAGGCCAATTACTACATATATAATTTAAAGGTCGTATTTGATTTAACATTTCATTAAACAAATAACTTCTTCCTTGGTTTTTTTAAAATTTGCTTTGTGCAGAAAGCTGCTTGATGTGGACAGACTAATGCTGGTCACAGTTTGGGCAAGTAAATAAAGGAAAATAATGACCACTCAGTGAACCACAAAGAGCTGCATGTAGATCATATATGTGATGGTATCATTTGGTTAAAAACCCTTGATGGGAATTTCCTAGAGAGAGCAAGGTTGGTATTGTGATAATCCCTGTGTGCTGTTTGGAAGTGTACTAGCCAATAAAAAGCTGACGGCCTATTAGCAAAAAGCACAAAACAGAAAGTTGGAGTTCTGGAACTCTGGATGAAAATCAGAGGTGAGAGATATGCCCTGAATTCTGAGGAAGTTCACCACATAAAACTAAGAGAGGTAACTAACTGGCTGTATGGTAGACATCAACAAGATGAGTTCCAAGCTAGTCAGGGAAAAAGCCAAACTTATGCCGTAGGTATTTAGTCAACATAAATAGCCTCCAAGTCATTATTCAAGGACTGGAGTATGGGTGGTAAGGCCCAAAGTTGCATATTTGTTGTTTGTTTTTAATACTGTTTGTGTGAATGTTTTACTGCACACATTTCTAGGTTTTGTGTGTGTGTGTGTGTGTTTGTGTGTGTGTGTTTCCCTGGATGACGAGAAGAGAGTATTATACCTTAGAGCTGGGATTACTCCCAGTTGTGAACCTCAATGTAGGTGCTGCAAAGCAAACACCTGTCCTTTGGAGGAACAACCACTCCCATCTCCCCAAACACCTTCAGTTGCTTCTTAATGAATTAGTGAAACTCAATGTGAAGGCAAATGAAGGGGGAGGGGCAATGGGAGTGGGGCGGGGTAAAGGGATAACATCTCAAATGTAAATACAAAGTATTTAATTTAAAAAAGGTGAAAAACAAAAAAAAAAAAAAAAAAAGATTTTTTGCCAACTCATTTCGCCTTCCAGTATACAATATAAAAAAGGGTTAGTTCAGATTAGACCATCATGATGAGGGATACACAAGCCACCCAAAGACAACTATATTTTGCCAAGAACTAGCTGTTTGTAATATCCATTATCATGTTTAAATGTAAGGTTCATCTCTTCACATTCTATAGGAAGAAAACTACCATTTCTTACACTGTTATAATACTTCAAAATATACAACATTCTGTTAGCTAAGAGTAACTATGTGTGCTTAAATGATCTTGATCCAGAAAAGAGGGAGGCATAACACTAAGGAACATGCATAGATCCAAAAGAGAATCTTAGGTTTGAATGCTGAACTGGGTCAGAGCTAGACACTTACAAAAGACAATGATTCTGTACTTTTCAAACTACAGTCCCCTAGTTAAGGGAAAGAAAGTTTTGGTACCTAAACAACTAACCAAATTATTTATTTTCTTCAATATTAGGTCTCTTTGCGCTCTCTTTCTTTCTCTCTCTCTCTCTCTCTCTCTCTCTCTCTCTCTCTCTCTCTCTCTCTCTCTCTCTCTCTCTCTCTCACACACACACACACACACACACACACCAGTAACAACAAATATTAATCAGAATTCCAAGTCTTTCAGCATTTTATTCTATGAATGAAGAAATAAGTGAAAAGAAATTTCTCAAAAATCTAGATTCAAGTGAGGGCTACTTAATCCTGCTGAACTTCGAAAGTATTCTCACTGAATTTAGAGAGGTCAACGGGGTGGCCACATGGAGCCTTCACATTGTAGTATCTTTGGTGTTGAAAGGTACTCTACAGGCTACAGAAAGAGATCTGTGCATCAATGTAGTTACAAAAACCTTGACCTAAAATCTCTCCTGTTTGCAAGATGTGCAGGAAGCAGTGTAAGCATGTACTTGAGGGAGTGGTCAACCAACTTCTGCTTTCAGTTAAGGTCCATGCCTGGAAAAGGAGCCCATGCCCTGCACTGCCTAGATGATCATGAAGTAGAGACTGGAGAGCTCAAAGACATACGATAGAACCAAATACAACTGGAAATAAATGAAATAATTCTTAATGATATTCTGCTGTATTCGTAGAGTAGATGTGGGGCTGAGAAGAGGAAGAGCCAAGCTGAGAGTTGTTGAAACTGTGGCTGAGGTGGACTGTATAACAGACAACACTATTTTCAATGAAAATAAACTATTAAGGAATGTTATTTGGCATTTCAATAAACAAGAACTCACACACTACTTTTATTACATTATATTCTTTTAAAATTAGAGAATAATATGACAGAAAAAAATTATATCCACAAAAAGAGCCAAATGGCAATGGTTTGATATAAATATTTACATCCTCTTAAATTAACTTGTTTAAATAGTGACTAATATGATATGTTCCCATTTCATTCTGTTGCTATGGCAAAGCCCTGACCAAAAGCAACTTGGGAAAAATAGGACTTATTTTTACCTCACACTTCCAGTGTCAAAGTTCATCACTGCGGGAAATCAGAACTGGAACTCATTAAACAAACAAACCAACAAAGTCATTACTGTTTGCTCATCCCTGTATCATTACTTCTGACCGGGGAATAGAAAACATGGAAAATGCTGCTTGATAGCTGGACTACATTTTGGCTCATGTTTAACCAGCTTTTATATGTGCCCCAAAACTACCTACTAAAGAAATGGTGTCAACTGAGAATAGTTATTTAATCATTCTAGGCTATGTCAAGTTGACAGATAAGGATAACTGCGGTATGTCAACATGTAAAGGAAGACTGTGAAAAATGATTAAACCACAAGGCCTCATGTTATCCAAGATGCCTTAAGGGCTGACCTACTGGACTGACTATATAAAAGCAAAAAGAAGTGGGTGTTGAAGGGGAATAGGTACTCAGTAGAAAAAGCAAGGTCTCCTGCCTCTGTCTTCTTAGACTTCAGAAGTATCAAAATAAGGTTGTTCTTTTTGGTTAAGTGTGGGGTTTATAGCATTTTTGTAGCAACTTGAGCAAAATTTTCTTGAGAAACATACAGTGATTATCTTTCAATTAAATGGAATCGTTGTAGGCTATTATTTTCTTAATGAACTAAGATTCAACAGAATGTATTCAATGTTTTGTTAGAATATTAAAGGAGTAATAACTGGGACATCTAATCTCACATTTTAATGTAATATTGCATAAGTGAGTGAAAGGGTAACATTTTTTTATTTATAAATACCTATATGGCCTTTTGGAGTCCAGGATGATTATTGTGATATGCTACAAGTGTCATTGTTGCTTATTAATCATTCATGTAAACACAGCATTACAGTTGTGAATCTGTTTAATAATAAATTTAATGCCTATTATCATAACTGCCATTGAGTTCAATATTATGATGATCTTAATTTCTACAGCCAGCATGCTGCAAAAATATAATGGCTGCATTCCTATTATACAAGTCTGAAATTTCAATAATTTCTGTATGAAATGAAACAAATTATACACTGAGTAGTATGTATGCCCCAAATTTGATAGGTTGGAATCCTTGGATATTTTGTGACTTTTGTTTTGAAGATTTTGTCTCTTTAAAAAATAAAGTGAAGGAAAGTGGCGACATAACAACTGAAACTGAGGAAATTCAAGAAACCATCAGATCCTACTACAAAAACTTATACTCCACAAAATTGGAAAATCTGGAGAAAATGGACGAATTCCTAGACACATACAAGATCCCAAAGTTAAACCAGGACCAAGTAAACCATCTAAATAACCCTATAACACCTAAGGAAATAGAAGAAGTCATCAAAAGACTCCCAACCAAAAAAAGCCCAGGTCCAGACCAGTTCAGTGCAGAATTTTATCAGACATTTATTGGGGATATAACACCAATACTCTCCAAACTTTTCCAAAAGATAGAATCAGATGGAATATTACCCAACTGATTTTTTGAGGCTACAATAACCCTCATACCTAAACAACACAAAGACACTACAAAGAAAGAGAACGTCAGACCAATCTCACTTATGAACATTGATGCAAAAATACTCAACAAAATCCTTGCGAACCGAATCCAAGAACACATCAAAACGATCATTCATCATGACCAAGTAGGCTTCATCCCTGGGATGCAGGGATGGTTTAACATAAGAAATCCATCAATGTAATCCACCATATAAACAAACTCAAAGATCAAAATCACATGGTCATCTCACTAGATGCTGAGAAAGCATTTGACAAAATCCAACACCCCTTCATGTTAAAAGTCCTAGAAAGAACAGGAATCCAAGGTCCATACTTAAACCTAATAAAAGCAATATACAGAAAACCAACAGCCAACATCAAACTTAATGGCAAGAAACTTGAAGCAATCCCACTAAAATCAGGGACTCGACAAGGCTGCCCACTCTCCCCCTACCTATTCAACATAGTACTGGAAGTCCTGGCTGGAGCAATTAGACAGCAAAAGGAGATCAAGGGGATACAAATTGGAAAGGAAGAGATAAAAACATAACTCTTTGCCGATGACATGATAGTGTACTTGAGTGACCCCAAAAATTTCACCAGAGAACTCCTACAGCTGATAAACAAGTTCAGCAAAGTGACTGGATACAAAATTAATTCAAACAAATCAGTAGCCCTCCTATACTCAAAGGACAAACATGTGGAGAAAGAAATTAAGGAAAAGGTACCCTTCACAATCGTCACAAACAGTATGAAATAATTTGGTGTGACTCTAACTAAGGAAGTGAAGGACCTGTATGACAAGAACTTCAAACCTCTAAAGAAAGAAATTGAGGAGGATCTCAGAAAATGGAAAGATCTCCCATGCTCATGGATTGATTGGAAAAATCAACATCTTAAAAATGGCCATTCTACCAATAGCAATCTACAGATTCAATGCAATCCCCATCAAAATTCCAATCCAGTTCTTCATGGAATTGGAAAGATCAATGTGCAATTTCATATGGAATAACAAAAGACCTAGAATAGCGAAATCCATCCTCAAAAACAGAAAAACATCTGCTGGAATCACTATCACTGACCTCAAGCTATATTACAAGGCAATTGTGCTGAAAACTTCATGGTACTGGTACAGAAATAGGCATGTGGATCAATGGAATAGAATAGAAGATCCAGAAATGAGCCCTCATATATATGGTCACCTGATTTTTGACAAAGGAGCAGTAAACATTCAATGGAAAAAGGACAGCCTATTCAACAAATGGTGCTGATCCAACTGTCACTCAGCATGCAAAAGAATGAAAATAGACCCTCTCTTATCTCCTTGTACAAAGCTCAAGTGTAAGTGGATTAAAGATCTCCACATTAAACCAGATACACTGAAACTATTAGATGAGAAAGTAGGGAAAACCTTAGAACACATAGGTACAGGAGAAAATTTTCTGAACAAAACACCAATGGCTCAAGCTCTAAGGTCAAAGAGTAACAAATGGGACTTAATGAGATTGCAAAGTTTCTGTAAGGCTAAGGACATTGTCAAGAAAACAAAATGGCAGCCAACAGAATGGGAAAAGATCTTTACCAACTCCACATCAGATAGAGGCCTAATATCCAAGGTATACAAGGAACTCAAAAAGCTAGACACCAGAGAATCAAATAACCCTATTAAGAAATGGGGTACAGAGCTAAACGAAACGTTTCAGTTGAGAAACACTGAATGGCCGAGAAACATCTGAGGAAGTGCTCCACACTTCTCCACTGTTGGTGGGGTTGCAAGCTAATACAACCACTCTGGAAATCTGTCTGGCGATACCTCAGAAAATTGGATATAGTACTACCTGAAGACCCAGCTATTCCACTTCTGGGCATATACCCCAGAGACACTTTAATACACAACAAAGATATATGCACCACAATGTTCATAGCGGCTCTATTTATAATAGCCAGAAGCTGGAAGGAACCCAGATGTCCTTCAGAAGATGAATGGATACAAAAATTGTGGTACATATACACAATGGAATACTACTCAGCCACCAGAAACAATGACTTAACCAAATTCTTAAGAAAATGGCTGCATCTAGAGAATATCATCCTGAGTGAGATAACCCAGTCACAAAAGAACAGACATAATATGCAGTCACTGATATTGGGATGCTAACCCCAAAGGCTTGCACTCCCCCAGAAAAAACTCACAGATTGTATGAATCCAAGAAATAAATAAAACAAAACAAAACAAAAAAATATTTACAAAACAAGAAAACTTTAACTATTTCCATGTTACATTTTGTTTTACATGTACTTTATGCTCATTGTAACTATTAAGTTTTCAAGACATACTATCAAACCTTGAAAAAAATTAAGTACTGACTAAAAAATATATTCATATAGTTTTATGTAAAAATTATGTTAAAATCTGAAAAAAGTACTGACAAAAATGTATAATTTTAAGCAAAAAATGTTTAAAATCTGTACATTTATCTTTGTTTTGTAAAATAAAGTTGTTGAAAAAAAAAGATAAAGTGATGTTGTATAAAGTTGTAAGGGCCAGCCCTTTATTTGATAGACCCATTTACTTAAAACATTAAGGAAGACCAAAGATCTAGCTTTTTAGGTGATATCATGAAAAAATCTGCATAAGAAAACAAGAATATAGTCATTTGCAAATTGTGAAGGAAGGTCCTGCTGTGTAAATAAAAATAGTTGATTTAGTATCTCATGGTGGTAGAGGTTAGAAGAATCCAGTTGTCAGAAAATAAGTATGTACTGCTTAAGTGACAATGCCTAGGCTTGTTTTTATTTTGTTTTATTGAAAATGCTCTTCATTTACATTTCAAACGTTATCCCTTTACCACAATCCCATCCCCCACCCCCTCTCATTGCCTCCATGAAGGTGCTCCCACTCCCACTTTCTCAACTCAGCACCTTGTCATTCCCCTACACTGGGAAAATGAGCCTTCACACTACAGGCCTCTCCTCCCATTGATGTCAGAAAATGCTATCCTCTGCTGCATATATATCTAGTGCCATAAGTCTTTTCATATTAACACATTGGTTATTGTTTTAGTCCCTTGAAGCTGTGGTAGGTTTGGATAGTTGATAAGTTTGTTCTTCCCATTGGGTTGCAGACACGCTCAGCTCCTCCAGTCCTTTCTCTAGCTTCTCCATTACATCCCTCATGTTCAGTCTGATGGTTAGCTGCAAGAATCCTCCTCTGTATCAGTATGACATATCTGACAGATTCTCTCAGGAGGCATCAATATCAGGTTCCTGCCAGAAAGCACTACTTGGCATCAGCAATAGTGGTTGGATTTATTATGTGCATATGGGGTGTATTTCCAGGTGAGGCAGTCTCTGGATGATCTTTTCTCCAATCCCTGCTCTTATATTTGTCCCTTTATTTCCTCCCATAAACATTTTCTTCTTACTTGTAAGGAAGACTGAGGCATCCATTTTCTAGCCTTCGTTCACTTTGAGCTTCATAAGTTCTGTTTATGGTTTCTAGGGTATTCACAGCTTTGAGGGCTATTACCAATTATAAATGAGTACATATTGTGAATGTTCTTTTGTGACTGTACCTCACACAGGATAATAGCATCAAGTTCCATCAATTTGCCTAGGAATAACATGAAGTTATTGTGTTTAATAACTGACTAGTACTCCATTTGGTATATGTACCATAATTTCTGTATCTATTCCTCTGTTGAAGGACATCAGGGTTCTTTCCAAATTTTGGCTATTATAAATAAGGCTGCTATGAATAGGCTTGTACATGTGTCCTTGTTAGATGGTAGAGCTTCTTTTAGGTATATACCCAAGAGTGGTATAGCTGGGTCCTCAAGTAGTACTATGTCCAACTTTCTAAAAGGCAAGACTGATCTCCAGAGTGGTTGTACCAGTTGACAATACCACCAGCAGTGGAGGAGTGTTCCTCTTTATCCACATCCTTGCCAACATCTGCTGTTGCCTGAGTTTTTGATCTTAGCCATTCTGACAGGTGTGAGGTGAAATATCAATGTTGTTTTGATTTGCATTTTCCTGATGACTCAGGATGTTGAGCATTACCTTAGATGCTTCTCAGCCATTTGGTATTCCTCAGTTGAGAATTTTTTTGTTTAGCTCTGTACCCCATTTTTAATAGAATTATTTGATTCTCTAGAGTCTAACTTCTTGAGTTCTTTGTATATATTGAATATTAGCCCTTTATCAGTTGTAGGATTGGTAAGGATCTTTCCCAATCTGTTGGTTGCTGTTTTGTCTTTTTGACAGTATCATTTGCCTTACAGAAAATTTGCAATTTCATGAGGTTCCATTTGTTGATTCTTGATCTTAAAGCACAAGTCATTGGTGTTCTGTTCAGAAAATTTTCCCTTGTGCCTATGTGTTCTAAGCTCTTCCCTACATTCTGTTCTACTAGTTTCAGTTTATCTGGTTTTATGTGGAGGTTTTTGATCCACTTGCACTTGAGAATTGTACAAGGATATAGGAGAGGATCTATTTGCATTCTGCATGCTGACTGACAGTTGATCCAGTACCAGTCTTTGAAGAGGCTGTCCTTTTTCCATTGAATGTTTTTAGCATTTTTGCCAAAGATCTAATGACCATAGGTGGTTGAGTTCATATCCAGGTCTTCAATTCAATTTTATTTTATCTACCTGACTCTCTCTGTACCAATATCATGCAGTTTTTATCACAATTGATCTGTAATACAGCTTTAAGTCAGAAATGGGTATTCCCCTGGAAGTTTTTTTTCTTTATTAGTGAGAATGATTTTGGTATTCTGTTTTTATTATTGCAAATAAATTTGGAAATTGCTTTTTCGAACTATATGAATAATTGAGTTGAAATTTTGAAGGGGATTGCAATGAATCTATAGATTGCCTTAGACAAGATGCCCATTTTTACTACATTGATACTTCCAAATCCATGAGCATGGGAAATATTTCCATCTTCTAAGGTTCTCCTTCAGAGACTTGAAGTTCTTTTCATACAAATACTTCATTTGCTTGGTTAAAGTCACACTGAGTTATTTTATATAGTTTGTGACTATTGTGAAGGGTGTCAATTATCTAATTTCTTTTTCAGCCTGTTTGGGTTTCTAGTAGAGTAAGGCTACTGATTTATTTATTTGAGTTAATTTTATATCCAGGCACATTGCAGAAGTTGTAAATGGTTTCTAGTTAAATGTTTGGCGTCACTTAACTATACTATCATGTAATCTGCAAATAATGATATTTTGACTTCTTCTTTTCCAATTTGTACCCCTATGACTTCTGATTTCTGTCTGATTTCTCAGGCTAGTACTTCTAGCGCTATATTGAGTAGGTAAGAAGAGAGTGGACAGTCTTGTCTAGGCCCTGATTTTAGTGAGAATGCTTCAAGTTTCTCACCATTTAGTTTGATATTGTCTACTGGTTTGCTGTATATTGCTTTTACTATGCTTAGGTATAAGTCTTGTATTCCTAACCTTTCCAAAGCTTTTAACATGAAGGGGTGTTAAATTTTGTCAAGTACTTTCTCAGTATCTTTAGAGATGATCCTGTGTTTTTTTTTTCTTTGCATTTGTTTATATAGTTGATCACATCGATGGATTTCTGTATATTGTACCATCCCTGAATTCCTGGGATGAAGCCTACTTAATCAAGGTGAATGATTGTTTTGATGTGTTCTTGAATTAAGTTTCCAAAAATTTTATTGAGTATTTTTGTATCAATGTTCATGAGGGAAGTTGGTCTAAAGTGCTCTTTCTTAGTATAGTCTTTGTGTGGTTTGGGAATAAGCATAATTGTGGCTTCAAAGAATGAGTTGGGTTGTACTGCTCTCTTTCCATTTTGTGTAATAGCTTGGAGACTATTAATATTAGGTCTAATGTGTAGGTCTGATAGAATTCTGCACTAAACACATCAGGTCAAAGGCTTTTGGTGTTTTGGGGGCTATTGATCACTGCTTCTATTTCATTAGGTGTTATGAGGCTGTAAAGATTGTTTATCTGATCCTGATTTAACTGTGGTACCTGGTATCTGTCTAGAAAATTGTCCATTTCTTCTGGATTTTATAGTTTTCTTGAGGATAGGCTTTTGTGGTAGGATTTGATGATTTCTTGAATTTCCTGAGTTTCTGTTATGTCTTTCCTTTCATTTCTGTTTTGTTAATTTGGATATTCTCACTGTGCCCTCTAGTTAGTCTTACTAAGGGTTTATTTATCTTGTAGATTTTCTCAAAGATCCAGCTCTTGATTTTGTTGATTCTTTGTATAGTTCTTTTTGTTTTTATTTGGTTAATTTACTTCTGAGTTTGATTATTTCCTGCTGTCTATTTCTCTTGCATGTATCTGTTTTTTGTTGTTGTTGTTGTTGCTGTTGTTGTTGTTCTAAAGCTTTCAGGTATGCTGTCAAGCTGTTAGTAAATGCTCTTCCCAGTTTCTTTTTGGCAGCAACTTGGAGCTATGAGTTGTCCTGCTAGCACTGTTTTCATTGTATCTCATATGTTTTGGTATGTTGCACCTTCATTTTCATTAAATTCTAAAAAGTCTTTGATTTCTTCCTTTCTTTCTTGAACAAGCTATCATGGAGTAGACCATTGTTCTGCTTCCATGTGTATGTGAGCTTTTTGGTGTTTTTGTTGTTATTGAAGACCAGCCTTAGTCCATGGTGATCTGATAGGATGGATGAGATTATTCCGATGTTCTTGTATCTGTTTGGGCCTGTTTTGTGACCAACTATATGGTCAGTTTTGGAGAAGGCACTGTGAAGTGCTGAAAAGGAGGTATATTCTTTTGTTTTAGGATAAAATATTATATAGATGTCTGTTAAATCTTTTTGGTTCATAACTTTTTTAAGTGTCACTGTTCAGTTTCTGCTTCCATGATTTGTCAGTTGATGAGAGTGGGGTGTTGAAGTCTCCCACTATTATTGTGTATGGTATAATGTATGCTTTGATATTAGTAGAGTTTCTTTTATAAATGTGGGTGCCCTTGTATTTTGGAGTATAGATATTCAGGGTTTACAGGTTATCTTGATAGATTTTTTTTCTTTGATGAGTCAAAAGTGTCTATTGTGATGACTTTTAATTGAAAATCTATTTTATTTGATATTAGGTAGCTACTTCAGCTTGTTTCTTGGGTTCATTTGCTTGGGAAGTTTTTCCCAAACTTTTACTTTGATGTAGTGTCTGTCTTTGTTGGGGAGATGAGTTTCAAGTATGCAACAAATGCTGGATACTATTTTCATATTCAGTGTGATAGTCTATGCCTTTGGGGGGGGGGAATTGAGCCCATTGATGGTAAGAGATATTAAGAAATAGTGATTGTTGTTTTCTGTTATTTTTATTGTTAGAGGTAGAATCACATTTTTGTGTTTTACTTCTTTGGTGTTTGCTGCACGATTAGTTTCTTGATCTTCCTAGGGTTAAGTTTTCCTCATTATTTAGGAGTTTTTCATCTATTATTCTTTTTAGTGCTGGATTTGTGTACAGATATTGTGTAAATTTGCTTTTGTCCTGGAATATCTTGGTCTCTCCATCTATGGTAATTGAGACTTTTGATGGACATAGTAACCTGGGTTGGCATTTGTGTTCTCTTATGGTCTGTACGATGTCAGTTCAGGATGATCTAGCTTTCATAGTCACTGTTGAAAAGCAGGTGTAATTCTGATGAGTTTGCCTTTATATATGAGTTTGTCCTTTTTCTTTTACTGATTTTAGTATTCTTTCTTTGTTTTGAACATTTGTTGTTTTGAATATTATGTGTCAGTAAAATTTTCTTTTCTAATCTATTTGAGGTTATGAAGGCTTTTTGTATATTAGTGGTCATCTCTTTCTTTAGGTCAGGACAGTTTTCTTCAATAATTTTTTTGATTATATTTACTAGGCCTTTTAGTTGGGAGTCTTTGCTCTCTTCTATAGCTATTATCCTTAGGTATGGTGTTCTCATTCTGATCTGGATTTCCTGGTTGTTTTGGGATAGAAGTATTTTGATATTGGCATTTTCTCTGACTATCGTGTCAATTATTTCTATGCTATTTTCTGCTCCTGAGATTCTCTCTTTCATCTCTTGTATTCTGTCTGTGGTGCTTCTATCTGTGACTCCAGATGTCTTTCATAGTTTTCCAACTTCAGGGTTGTCTCATTTTGTGATTTCTTCATTGATACTATTTCTGTTTTCAGTTCTTTCACCTGTTTGTTTGTACTTTCTTGTAGCTCTTAAGTGTTTTTTTTTTTTCCTTTTTTTTTTTTTTTCTTTTCTTTTCTTTTCTTTTTTTTTTATGGTTCCTCTTTAAGGGCTTCAACTTGTTTCTGTGTGTTCTCCTGGATTTCCTGTACTTTGTTAAGTGTTGTATTTATGTGTTTCTCAAGGATCTCCATCATCATTAACATGAAGTATGATTATTACATCTAAATCTTATTTTTCTGGTAATTTGGTATATCCACTATTTGCTTGTGTTGGGAGAACTGGGTTCTGATGTTGTACACTGTCTTGGTTCCTGTTTCTTTAGATTCTTGTGCTTGCCTCTTGCCATCTTGTTATAGGTGATGCTAGGTGATCTTGTTGTCTCTTACTGGAACTTGTCTCTCCTGAGTCTGTGGGCCCATGGTCTCCAGAGAGAAACTGTTCCTGGATGTTCAGCTCTCTGGGTAGGTTGTAAGTTCCAAAAGTAATACCCATTCCTGGTGAAACTGGGCAGGTTCTGACCTTGGGCCAAAAGTGTCTGTGTCTAGGCATCACTGTCCCCCTGCACCCTGAGAGGTCCAGGTGTCCTCTCCCAGGATAGACAGTGAGGAAAAAATGTGGACTCACCCCTGCACTCAGGGAGTGAGGGCCCTCCTGCTGTTTTCTCAGGTGTCTAGCCAACTTTGAGCCAGCTGCAAGTCCTGATGAAACTGGTTCAAATCTGGCCTTGGGCCAGAAGTGTGCACGTCTGTGTACACATAAAGTTATTTTTCATAATAGCTTCTTTAACATTAAAATCTAAAATAATTATTTTTTAATTTCATAAAATGTATATTTACTATTAAATTAATAAAAATAATACTGTTCAAATAAAAAGAGTATTCCCCTAGGAGAGTATAAAAATTTGATATTCTGTAACAGTTACTATGTTTTATTAATTGTTCTTGGATATACATCATAACAGTCATGAATCTGACCATAAAGTAAATGTCTATGAACATAATTACTATGTGGCACAAGTTTTTGTTAATGTTGTTGTTTAGAGTCAGTACACAACTAAGCACAGTGCCTGTCTTCCTAATTATCCATAACAATAATTATTATCAGTTCAATTTGATACCGCATTATCATTTCAAGAATTTATTGCATAGTGTTTATGTTATCTTTACTGGCATTTTCAGTACCTTACAGGACCAGTTTTTTTTCAAGGTTTGGTCTGTCTGATTTTGAAGGTAAAGACATGGGCAATCTTCTTCACCTTATATAGGAGACAAATGCTGATCAATTGGAGTGGATTTTTCTCATGTTTCTTCATTAGATGTTTTCTTTCAAGTGAGAATTTCATTGGTCCCTTCAAAACCAGCATTAGAGTCAATCCCTGTGAACAATACAGTTGTGACCTGCAAATGGTAGCTTTTATTTACCTTTAGAATTACACCATAAACATAACTGGTTCATAATAATTACTTGGATGCTAAGACCTTGTGATTGGCAGCCTCAAAGCCCATTCAGCTTACTCCATTATTAAAGAATCGAGGAGTCATTGGTTAATGAAGTCCAGAGTGAGAAATCCGGACAGTTACATTTTTCTTCATTCTGTCTCTTTGGGCTTCATTTGTCATGTCACAAGTACCTCCGGCTTCCTTGTGCACTTGATGTCAGATCACTCTGAAGGAAAGGTAAGATGCCCTATGAAAATTCAGGCTGCCAGTTATTTATAAGTCAAAGGAGAATGCAACAGAAGTTCTGCTTCACTCTGGAATGCCAGCAAATTAGGAGTTTCCATCAGGACAGACTGAAGATAAATGGGAACTGAAGGTGACAGGCCTCTGTAGGCACTGAGTATACATGGTGCATGACACCCACATGCAAACACCCATACACAGAAAATTAAAATAAATGAATCTTTTATAATAGCAGGGGGTGGCTGGAGAGATGACTCAACAGCTAAAAACACTGAACTGGTTGTTCTTCCAGAGAACTCAGGTTCAACTCCCAGCACTCATATGTAAGCTCACAACTGTCTGTAACTCCAAGTTTGACACCCTCCTACAGATATACATACACACAAAACACCAGTGTATAAAAATTGGAGGTGTTACAGAGATGTGTGTTAAGTGTCCACACAGATCTTATGTAGCAGTGTTTGTACAGTCCCTATGTAGCACACTGTTTTCACACATTATATATTTTCTAGTAACAGGTTATAGGAAAAGATTGTGTTTATATTGCTTAACTTCTTTTAAAGATAAAATCAATAGCTAATAAGATTTGTTTTTCATTTGGAATTGTGTGTGTGAGAGAGTGTGTGGGTGAGAGACAAAGGGAAGAGAAAGAGATCCCAAGAAATTGAAGCCACTTAAAGCTCACTTTATAGGCAAAATTAACCCTAAACTTCTGATACTCCTGCCTACACATCCCAAGAACAGAGGCTCTGAGCCTACACTGTTTCACTCAGGTTTGCTATGCAAAGAACAAAGTGCAGATTATTGGTCATGCTGACTAATTATTCTCTTACCTGAACTACTGCCTAACCTTTCAATATGTAGTTTTAAAAGCTGGAATCATTAGTTTAAAAAGCAAGTAAAAGTGAGAAAGGGGCACTAATAGTGGTCTGGATCTAAAACAATAATTTGATTCTCCAACCTATATGTTCCAGTTCGTTACTAAGTGAAATTTAAAGAATAGTTTGTGACATAGATAACATTTTTCATCAAGAATCAGAGAGATATATGTATGTTTTATGCTTTTTGAGGGGTTCATATGCATCTGCTGTATTCTTCCATTAATAGTCATTAATATATACATAGCACTCCATAAATAAGTTCAGGTCTTTTTTTCACTTTTATGACTAACCTTAATTCTAAATATGTGGTTTAACTGGACTCTTGACTTCTCCCTCCAGTTCCCTTGCATTTTGGAAAAACCCAGGTAAACACTACAGCTACACTGGAGACATTCTTTTATAAAGAGCTATTTTAAATAATATGGGTTTATCTGTCCCTTTATATTCTTTCTATTTACATTCTCATCATAATTATATGTTATAAGGTAATTAGACAAGAGGCATTCATTGAAGTTCAATATTCTTAAATATCCTTGACCATGCAAGTCATGTACATAATGTCTGCTTTTTTCTGTACAGTCATGTAAAAGAACTTAGAGAAGGATAAGCAGTCAGGTGTTTGTTGATTGAATATTTGTGTAGTTCTGGAGAGAATAGCTTAGTTTTGTACATGATCCAAAGTGCTGATAAATCTGTGTTATGTATCAATAGTGCTTCATGTAAGTGGAACACACATTATAAGCATGTATAGAGATATTTGTGCTTGCATGTGAAATCATATATAATGTATGGTATCTAAGGTACAAATGTCCATCAATTTATAGAGTAGTGTTAAAATATCATAGGTTCAATTAACACAGCTAACAAAATAAAATCTTCTAATCTACAGAACAACCTGGCTTTGCACATAGTTGTACAGCAGAGTCCTGCCTGCTTCCTTCTGTGGGCTGTTGAAGTTATAGCTCAGAGACCGGTGTAATTTATCAGAGAGGAATAAACCAAGAAAAATATAACATCCTCAAATTATTACATTTTCTACTGAAATTATCTGACTTTATCTGATTGTAATGTTGACAAGTTAACTTGTCTTAAGTCAATACTAAGTGGGTATTTTAAACATGTGAGTACTTGTTGCAATCATACATACTACAATATGTTTTCATTTGAATTCATAAGGCTGGTGTTCTAAGGAGATGAAAGTGCTCCTTAACTTTGCTTCAAATATACCTGATTTAGTTTCAGGTAATAAACACAAAGAGTAGCACTAGTTAAGGGCCCTAAAAGTAAAAGCTAACCATTGATTATACAGGATTTTATTACCAGAAAGCTGTACATGCTGACAATTAACTTTTAAATGGTTCTGCACATTTCTACACCTCTCTACTTTCCTCCCCTGACTTTCCAACTCCTATTTTCTATATCATAAAAAGAAAATGGAGAGGGTGTGTTTTTCTAGGTGCAAGCCCCTTGATCTCATTTTTAGCCACGAAGACGATTTTAACAAGTGGATCCATTTTTCCATGGAAAAAAATTAATAAATTTTGCAGAATTTAGATCATTGAAAGCAATGTAAAAGAAAGTTTATTTGGGCACAAGAATACTAAATAATTTAAAATAAAAGTCCACCAATGGAGCAAATAATGCTGATTAATGTATTTTTTAAATGTTCCATTTTTTATATGAAAATCACTTATTTCCCTTATTCAGCAGAACTAGATTTATCTAAATATCACCTTAACTAATGAGTTTTTCAAAAAAAGCAAAGAAAAATATTGAATAGTAATTAAATGGTAGTTTTGCATGGCTAAAATTACTGCAAATCACATGCAAATTGCAAAATATCATTAGTAAATATTTATTGTCTGTAAAATCCTTGGTGCTATATATTATCTGCTTTTACTTTGCGGAGCCAGCTTTGGTCCTTAGGAGGACAGCATCCATTTATTTCAGACATGATGTCACTGGCATCAATTGAGCTGAGTTGATAAAATGTTGAAATAAAATAGTAGCAGTAGGAAAAGAAGGGGAAATTGATAATCACAAGCAAAAAATTAATAGTGTTTCCTAAACATAAACTCCTCTTTGGAAGAGAAATCTTAAAAATTGAAATACAGCTTCTGGTTTCTGCCTGCACCCTGAGCTGGCCCTGTGCCAAAGCTCTCTGTACCCATAACCTGCTGAAAGAGACCTGGTCTCCCAGGAGTGCTGACCCAACCCACCAGAGAGCAGAGAAGAGACCATCATTTCTGCTCACATTTCTGGCCCAAGAGGAACCTTCCTGGAGCCCTCAGAACACAGAAACCAAGGAAGAGTCTGGGACAAAATTCTTCTAGTTTATGTCTGCAATGTGAGCTGACCTGTACCATAGTTCACTGTACCCAGATTCTGTAGGGGGAGCTGGTCTCCCAGAGGAACAAACACTTCTGAAAGCACAGGTAGGACCAACACTTCTGCTCCAAGGGACTGCCTGGAGGACTCAGAACATGGGAATTGAAAAGCAGTCTGGAACTAGATTCTTCAAGTTTCTGTGCCCTGAACTGATCCTGTGCTACAATTCTCTGCACCCAGCTCTTGCTATGAGTACTGTGCTGACACACAGGCTTATAGGAGGGCCAAGCCACTATCAGAGACAGCAAGACCTGCTAACCAGAGATAAGCAGATGGCAAGAGGCAAGACCAAGAACCTAAGCAACAGAAACCAAGACCACTTGGCATCATCAGAACCCAGTTCCCCCACCACAGCAAGCCATGGATACCCCAACACACTGGGAAAGCAAGATTCTGATTTAAAATCACAACTCATGATGATGTTAAAGGACTTTGAGAAGAACATAAATAACTCTCTTAACGAAATAAAGAACAACTCAGAGAAACAGGTAGAAGCCCTTAAAGAGAAAATGCAAAGAAACACAAAAATCCCTTAGACAATTATAGTAAAACACAAATAAAGAGGTGAAGATATTGAAAAAAAGCCATCCAGGATCTAAAAGTGGAAATAGAAACAATAAATAAATAACAAAGGGAGACATCCCTAAAGATAGAAAACTGAGGAAAGGGATCAGGACTGATAGGGGCAGTCCTGAATACAAGAGATGGGAGAGAAAATTTCACAATTTACAAGAACCAAATAACCCTATTAAAAATGGAGGGTAGAGCTAAACAAAAATTCTCAACTGGGGAATATGTAATGGCTGAGAATCACCTAAAGAAATTCTCACCATCCTTAGTCATCAGAAAAAGACAAATCAAAACAACCCTGAGATTCTACCTCACACCAGTCAGAACGGCTAAGATCAAAAAGTCGGGTGACAGCAGGTGCTGGCGAGGATGTGGATAAAGAGGAACACCCCTCCATTGTTTCTGGGGTTGCAAGCTGGTACAACCACTCTGGAACTATGTCTGGCCGTTCCTCAGAAAACTGGAAATTGTATGAAAGCCTGAGGACCCAGCTATACCACTCCTGGGCATATACCCAAAAGACATACCAACATATAACAAGTACACATGCTCCACTATTTTCATAGCAGCCTTATTTATAATAGCCAGAAGCTGTAAAGAACTCAGATATTTTTCAACAGAGGAATGGATACAGAAAATGAGGTATATTTATGCAATGGAGTACTACTCAACTACTAAAAACGCTGACTTCATGAAATTCTTAGGCAAATGGATGGAACTAGAAAATATCATTCTGAGTGAAGAAACCCAGTAATAAAAAAACATGAAGGATGTGCACTCATTGATAAGTGGATATTAGTCCAAAAGCTTGAAATAACCTAAAGGTAATTCACAGACCACATGAAGTTTAAAAAGAACAACCAAATTTCAAATGCTTTGGTTCTTCTAGAAGGGGGAAACATAAATAATCATAGGATGGAATGAAGAAACAAAGTTTGGAGCAGAGACTAAAGGAAAGGCTATTAAGAGACTGGCACAACTGGCAATCCAACCCATATAGACATCAAAGCCAGACAATATTGCTGATGCCAAAGTGCATGCTGACAGGAGCCTGATATAGCTGTCTCGTGAGAGGCTCTGACAGAGCTTGACAAATACAGGGGCAGTTGCTCACAGCCAACCTTTGAACTGATAATGGGGTCCCCAATGGAAGAATTAGAAAATAATTAAAGGAACTGAAGGGGATTGGAACCCCATAAGTACCATGATACCATGAACCAGAGTTCCAAGGGACTAAACCACCATCCAAAGAGTACACATGGATAGACCCATGGCTCAAGATGCACATGTAGCAGAGGATTGCCTTGTTGGGCATCAATGGGAGGAGAAGCCATTGTTCCTGTCAAGGCTTGATGCCCCAGTAGAGAGAAATGTTAGGGCAGGGAGTTTAGAAGTGGTGGGTGGGAGGGTAAACACCAACATAGGCCTGATTTTGGGTGGGATAGGGAATATGGAGAGGAACTGGGAAAGTGGATAACATTTGAAATGTGAATAAAAATATTCAATAATGCATATATATATATTGATATACATATGTTTGACTGCAAAAATTTCAAATGCTGTTGATATCACAAACAAGAGTGCTGAGAATTGTAAAGATTTTACATTGCAGAATGTTGATACGTGACTTTTGTGACTGTTCAGTTTCTTTTGACAATTTTATTAATTTTACAAATTGTCTAGAAATGTCTTTATTCTTCACAATTTCTTACTTGTCCCATTTTCCATGGAGATGATGAAGAACCAGCTGCTGCTGTGTTTGATTATTCAAGGTGTTTTCTTTTCCATTCATCATCTCACATCCATAAATCTTCCTATTTTGCTCTTTTGAGTGCTTGGTTCAGATGGCCATAGACTGAAGCAACTATATTCTCTGACTCTTTGGGTGTTTTTTTATTTGTTTGTTTGTTTGCTTGCTTGCTTGCTTGTTTTAATATCTATTTATTTTATATATTTGAGTATACTGCAGCTATCTTCAGACATACCAGAAGAGGGCATCAGATTCCACTAGAGATGGTTGTGAGCCACCATGTGGTTGCTGTAAATTGAACTCAGGACCTCTGGAAGAGCAGTCCATGCTCTTAACATCCAAGCCATATCTCCAATTTCTAATCTTGCTCTTCTTTCTTCTTCTTCTTCTTCTTCTTCTTCTTCTTCTTCTTCTTCTTCTTCTTCTTCTTCTTCTTCTTCTTCTTTAGTTAGATATTTTCTTTTCCTACATTTTAAATGTTATCCCATTTCCTGATTTCCCCTCTGGAATCTCCCTATCCCATTACTCCTTCTCCCTGCCTCCAGTGGCAACCAACAGAGATCTGGGCCATCCAGAGACTGTCCCACCTGGGGATCCAGCTCTCATTTAGCCACCAAACCCACACAATATTGCTGATTTCCAGAAGTGCATACTGACAGGAGCCTAATAGAGCTGTTTCCTGAGAGGCTTTGCAAGAGCATGACAAATACAGAAGCAGATGCTCGGAGCCAACGATAGAACTGAGAATGGGTTTCTTAATGGAGGTGTTAGAGGAAGAATTGAAGGATTGAAGAGGTTTGGAACCCCATAAGAGAAGTAATATCAACCAACCACAGCTCCCAGATAATAAACCTCTATCCAAAAAGTACACATAGTTGGATCTATGGCTCCAGCTGCACATGTAGTAAAGAATGGCCTTGTTGAGTATCAGTGGGAGGAGAAGCCCTTGGTTCTGCCAAGGAATGATGCTGCAATGTAGTGGAATGTCAGGGTTAAGAGGCAGGAGGGGTTTGGTGGGAGGGTAAATACCCACGTAGAAGCAGGGGTTGGGGTGGGATAGGGGATATATGGTGGGGAATCTGAAAAAGAGAATAACATCTGAAATGTAAATAAATTATATCCAATTAAACCAGGAAAGAAAGTTGCCTTGATCATGAAGTCTTATCACGTGATCTTCTATGTTTTGTTCTGCATCAGATCATGAGAATGATCTTAAACTACAAGGACAAGAAGGTAGATAGTAAGGTCCTTGGTACACCACTAAAGAAGCATGTCTCCTGTAATGTAGATAGTACTATTAAAATAATTCTTAGTATTTTCAGAACTAAAAACATAAAGACAGGGCCTATAAGGTTCTGGACATACAATCCAGATGATGACTGGTTGTGTAGGCACCAGCATCATGATGCTAAAAGACTAACCAGATTCATTCAGCCTTTTTACTGTATTTGTAAAATATATACTTTTAGTATATTTTGCATTCT
This sequence comes from Micromys minutus, assembly GCF_963924665.1. Classification (NCBI taxonomy): domain Eukaryota; kingdom Metazoa; phylum Chordata; class Mammalia; order Rodentia; family Muridae; genus Micromys; species Micromys minutus. Next base: position 125,500,515 of record NC_137969.1, read on the forward strand.
AAAATATTTGTAAGGACTGACCAAGACTGGTACTCATTGTCTATGCCAAGATACCATCAAACTCACAACAATACTTTGACTTCATTCTCTGAGTCCGGGAATTGCATATATATGGAATTATACCAAGACTAAATTTCAGTTCTTTATATGGGAATGACGATGAGAATTTTCCAAAAGGCTGGCTACAGTTTATGATTTTCTTTTTCGATTTTAAGCTTCTAGTATACATGTGTATTTATCTCACTAATTGTGCTGACTGACTCTGGATTGAAGATAATGTTTTTCTTCATGGGGAAAATTTCTTCCCATTTCACCATCATTTTGGCTCACTCACTGTTGGGCATCTTTATTTCTCTTATTGAAGATTCTAATAGTTTACCACGCCTGTATTTATCACATATCTGTCTCTTCTGACCTCGGTGATATCTGTTATAATAGATTCACATAACCTAATATTGTTCTGTAAAGGCTTGGTCACTTTGCTGTTCCTCCTCACAACCATGCCAGGCTTGCTTACCTGGACCAGTCATCGTGACCAATTGACACTGATCATATGCACTGCAACATAAGGTACATTTATCAGCTCAGAGGTATACTGAGCGTAGTAAATGGCTGTTCCATACATAATCTGAGCTTTGCAGCTATTTTCATTTCCTAAGTCTCAGCTCCCTCATTTATTTACCAAGAACAATAAGGAAAGCAATTACCTAAGTCTCCCTTATCATCATGCTAAATTATAAAAACATCAAAGAAACGAGTTAGCTAAACAATTTCCATTCTTTCAATTAAATAAAATTTAATTAGCTTGTAAAAAAAAATTCAAAATCTCAGTGTACTTATTTCTCAACACTGATGCCAGTTTTTATAAGGAGGTAAGAAGGTTCAATAAAAAAGTAGCAAATGAGACCAAAAGGCCCATTGAATCACCTAGATAATGAGAGTTTGAATAAAATACATACTTTCAAATTTGGAACATCAGAACGTAGACCTCAGTACAGAACTTAAAGTTATGTGCAAGACTCACAGAGTATAAGCATGTGCAGGACTAGGGGATGCTGAGTGTGTGCAGGACTCAGGAAGACAGCCTTAGGAGCCATGATACACTACAAGACAAGTTAAGGCTAAATATCAGCGGGTAATGGAGCAGTTTTTGAAAAATATGTAATACAGGTATTTTGTAATCCCTTAAAACAAGAATAGAAAATTGATGTAAGAAACAATCCTGCCTTCACCAGCAAAAGAAAAAAAAAAGAATAAAAGAATGAATTAAAAAAGAAAGGATGGAAGGAAGGAAGGAAGGAAGGAAGAAAGGAAGCAATCAGCAAAAGATACTGCAATGTTTTCATCTGGAACAAACAACTTATTTCTAATTTCTATCCAAAATATAAAAATAAAACAGTATCTATCATACATAGCAATAAAATGATTTTTTAAAGCTGCAAAGCCTTCTGTTTATTACTTTTCTTCTTCCTCTAAAATATTCACAGGCAGTCTAAATTAAACAGCCTTCAAATATACATGGATATTCACTTGGTTAAACACACACACACAAACACATGTTCTCTCTTTCTACCTCTCTCTCTCTCTGTCCTCTCTCTCTCTCTCTCTCTCTCTCTCTCTCTCTCTCTCTCTCTCTCTCTCTCTCTATCTATCTCTCTCTCTCTGTACCCCCCCTCTCCTTTCTCTCTTTCTCATACACACACACACACACAAATTTGGAGATGTGAAGCTAAATTTAGCAATTCAAATAAAAATGTATGTTAGAGCTAATATTATATATCACTATGACTAACTATATACAACATAACCTATATTGCTATAATATAATTCTATATAACATAATATACAGAATACATATGTAATATATGAATATATGAAATATTTACATGTGTAATTTATTACATATAAGCACAATAATATCCAATATAGTATATATCAGGAAGAAATTAAGTAGAGATCACTGAAATCTGGGGGAAAAAAAGAAAGAAAAGAAAAATTATGTAAAACTGTAATTAATTTGCAAAATGCTCAAAGGGTAAAGGAATAAATAGTTATTTTCTTTCCATGTCAGCTTTGAACGGTGCCTCAGGTAAGTACCAAAGATCCACAGTCCTTCACCTGCTTCTCTTCTTTTGTTAAACATGTATGCATATACGTACATAGATAATCATGCAAGGGCAGTGGGGGCAAAAAGAGGGCATGAATTTGAAGGAGAGTAGAGAGGAATATATTGGAAAATTTGGATGGAGAAAAGGGAATGAAGAAGTATTGTAATTGCTTAGACTATCAGGCCATGTTTAAATCTTTAAAAATATAAGTAATATCCAGTGTGCCAGTGATAGAATGCACCACCCAATCAAAATCTCAAATTTATAATAAAAACAAAACAAAAAACCAGAGGAACCTATCACATCTACAACCACACGGGCCATCCTTAGTGTCAGTGCCATAACTATACTGCCATTCAAATTCTGAAGGCTTTCATGCCCACACTTCTCACACTAACATATAAGTCTAATTCAAGATTTTTCTTTCACAGTAACACCAATGATCAAAACTAATACCATTAACAATCATGCTGGAATAGCCATATATGAAGCATAAAGATGGTTAAATACAAACCCACAAAGATTTATAATCAACTAATAAATTTTGAAACATGGGGTATTTAAGAAAGTACTAAATAGTTTACTTTCTCCTTTCCAAACATATATTTTTTTCTATCCCACTCATTTCTTTTTCTAACTATTAACTTTTGGATTTAAATATGGCTAAGTAGGAATGAAACAGAGACCTTAGGTTGAACAATTTTTTCATCTGATTAACATATTTAAATAAATTAGGCATTGTTAAAATTCAGCTAATTAGTCAATACTCATCTCTTATTCTTAGCAAGATTTAAATGCAAGAGTGAAGCAGTTTTTTTTTTTTAAGCACTGTTAAGGAAACCATGGAAAAACAACACAAAATAGAAGGGTTTTATTCAGTTTACATCTCAATATTAACCCCATCTTCCCAGACCTCCTCTATATCTCCTTCCCATTCTTCCCCTCCTCCTTCTCTTGGGAGAACTGTGAGGCCTTATGGGTATCACTCCTCCCTGCAACATCGAGTGAGAGTGACTACAGGACTACTTCCTTTCTCACTGAGGCCAGACAATGCAGCCCAGTTAGCATCCATAGGCACCATAGGCAGACAACAGATTCACGGACAGACTTTGCTCTAGTTGTTGGGGGACTCACATGCAGACCAAGCTGCACATCTGCTACATATATGCAAGAAGTCTACCTTCTGCCCATGTTTCCTCTTTGGTTGGTGGTTTGGTTGATTCTCTTGGTCTTACTGTGGAATGTCTGTCTTCTTTGACTCTCTCAATTCTTCCCTCAACTCTTCACAAGCTTCCCTGAGCTCCATCTAGTGCTTGCCTATGTGTCTCTACAGCTGTTTCCATTGGCTGCTGGGTGGGGCCTCTCAGAGGACACTTATGTTAGGCTGCTGTCTGAAGCATAACAGAGAATCAATAATAATGTCAGGAAGTGCTTCTTGCCCATGAGATGATTCTGAATTTGACCCAGTCATTGGTGGGATATCTCTGTCTCTTTATCTTTGTCCATCTTGTAGGCAGAACACATTTTGACGTGAAGGATTTGTGGGTGGTTTGGTGGTCTTATCCCTTCACTGGGAGTCCTTGCAGACTGTAGGAGGTGACAGGACAAAAAGGCACATACATGTAATATAAGTGTTAACATATTACTCTAATAAATAATGATTCACATTGGCAGAAGATATAAAAAACTAGGCACTGTAACCAAGCCAAGATATGAAAGATCCTCTACCTCCATCTTGTCTAACTGCCACAAACAGCATCTCAGAAGACAGTACAAAGAAGTATGAAACTAATAAACTAAGGATATCTTTTACTTGTAAATTTTAAAACCACTATTCAAATCAGAATCGTATAACTTCATTAAAATTATATGAACATGAAACAATACTTTATGGCATATATTAAGCATACAAATGAGGAAGTTCAAAGCCAGAAATATTCATACTAATCAACAGAAGCAATGAAGGGACAAAGCCAAAGGAATGAACACAATTCATATGGGAGTATAAAATGTGCTGAATATAGTAACATATGTAAAATACTGGGTATAATCTTGGCAGAGTGTAATACTGAGTAAATGTTATTTGTCCTAAGAATACTCTGCAACTTTTTAAATATCCCCATGACAGTAACTGTGGAAGAACATTAGGATGCTCTCTGAGCTCCTACAGTCTCTTTTCTCACCCAACCTGTGTTCCTTCCCTTAATCTTCTCTACCTCAAAATCATTCTATCATGTCTTCCTGCTCCTTGCCTCAATTTCACTGATTCTTCCACTTCACAGTTCTTAATTACTGGCAAGTTCAAGTCCAGGCAGTCAGTCATTCTGTGAGGTTTCTTTCAAGGTACATTGTCAGTGTTGTGCTGAACAAAGCACCAGGCAATCAGCCCAAGCACGAGAGGAGATGGCCTAATGAAGAGTTAGACAAGTGTGACCTGTGTGAGCCTCATGCAAGCCATGCCTTCTGTGCAGTTTGTCTTGACTGCAGCATTGTTGTGTGTGCACAGCTACACTCATCTATAGGAAAGCCTTTTATTTTATTGTGCTTCTCAGAGAGTAAGGAAAAAAAAAAAAACCTTCAAAATTTGTGGTGATGATGCTGCACAAACTCATTAACATTATCCCCCCCCCCCACCTCAGGACAGAAACTTGTTTTCAGTCTCTTTGTCATATTTTTGTAAGTCTCACATCAATGTAAACTTTTAAAATATTATTAATTGTGATGCATAGGGCATCCAAGGGAAAAAAGATATTATTCTGAGAATAAGGGCACATAGGAGGTGTTTGAAGGAGGGAGGAATGGGAGAGTGGACGTGATGTAATTTTATCTAGATTAAAAACATTTTAACAAGAGTTATACTGGACTGAAGAGATTGCTCAGCTAACAAGAGTGCTTACTATGTAAGCAGAAGGACATGAAGTTGCTGGTTTGCTTGTTTGTTTGTTTAATACTGTAGCCATTTTCAGGGACCTTAAAGACTTCAGCTGTCTTTAGGGCTCATGATACGGCATCATTATTACCAGCCTTCTCGAAATTTCTGCAGAAACATTGAGATAAGGGGATTAATTGACTGGCTTGCCTTTTAAAAAATTTTTATTCATTTTTTTTATAAAACAACTTTATTTTACAAAACAAAGATAAATGTACAGATTTTAAACATTTTTGCTTAAAATTATACATTTTTTTCAGTACTTTTTTCAGATTTTAACATAATTTTTACATAAAACAATATGAATATATTTTTTTAGTCAGTACTTGATTTTTTTCAAGGTTTGATTGTATGCCTTGAAAACTTAATAGTTACAATGAGCTAAAGTACATGTAAAGCAAAATGTAACATGGAAATAGTTAAAGTTTTCTTGTTTTGTAAATATTTTTTTTGTTTTGTTTTATTTTCTTTATTTCTTGGACTTCATACAGTCTGTGAGTTGTTTCTGGGAGAGTGCAAGCCTCTGGGGTTAGCATCCCACCATCAGTGACTGCATATTATGTCTGTTCTTTTGTGACTAGGTTATCTCACTCAGGATGATATTCTCTAGATGCAGCCATTTTCTTAAGAATTTGGTTAAGTCATTGTTTCTGGTGGCAGAGTAGTATTCCATTGTGTAAATGTACCACAATTTTTGTATCCATTCATATTCATTCTTTCATTCCACAGCATGCACCGCAATTCCACTCAGCTACCTGTCCCTTCATACCTGCCCTGCACCCTTGAAACCTCCTTCCCCAAAGAAAAGGAAAATAACCCAACTTAAAAGCTGCAGTGTGTCCTACATTATAATTTTGCCCAAACACTTTTACTTGCAAATGTTCATTACCATTAATCATTGATCGGGTTTTGGCCTCTGGCTTCTGCTACACTATTAGTACTGGATTCTCACTGGGACTTCTCTCAGATATTCTGTTGTTCCTTGTGTCATGGAGATCCTGCAGCTTTGGGTCTGCAGGATCAGCCCCTTCATTTGCTCTAGCAATTCATAGATGGGGTGGATGTTGGGTTGAGCCAACTAAGAGCCCTAGATCTCAGCCTAAGTAGAAGCTAAATTGGTCAGCTCACCTGCTCTCCCTCACCCATACCACCAGAGACAGCTCCATGGTGCTTCCCAGGTTAGGGGAGGGTCTATCAAGGGGTGGGACCGCTTATCTACCGGTTGTACCTACTACACCCTTCAGGCAAAATGTGTGCCCCTCTCCAAATGCCAAATGACACAACCTGGGATGTAGCTGGAAAGCTCTCCTGGGTGTGATGGTGGATACTAAGATACCCACATGGTCTCAGGTGGCCTTTGATTATAACTTGGGCCATTGACATCTACACAGATCCCAGCTGCAACAGGACCACAGACCCAAACATGACCCTCAGTGACAGCCCAGTCCCAAACATCGTCATGAAGCCTTCTCATAATCACATATTCTTCAAGGCCATTGCAGCTCCAGTTCCACCTTTCCCGACAGGGCACAAACAACTCGGCTTCACTTTATCTCCTCTCACTCCACAAGTATTTCTCTTTCCCATTTCTTTATCTCATACTTGCTCATCTTGGTGTTGCAAACCATGGGGCCTTTGGTGTCTCTCTCTCTCTCTCTATTGGCCTCCCGGGAGGTCTTGAATTTGAATGACTAATATTCATGTCCAAAAGTTTGGAATGGCTGTAGATTTATGCATCCCAGCAGCATGGAACAGAGATGAATCTGCCCTAGAAAGCTCTGAATACCCAAGAAATAACTCATAGACCATATGGCACTCAAAAAGAAGGAAGGCCAAAATGTGGAAGCCTCAGTTTTTCTTAGAAAAGAAAAAGTGTATAGCACGCTCTCAGAATATGGTCCACCTAGACATTAAATTATTAATAATTCAAGAGCTAAAAATGCAGCCTTGTGGCAATCCTTAGTATTTAAAAATCACTACACTTAATCTTTACACACCAAGAAAACTGACTATTTCCATGTTACATTTTGTTGTATATGTACTTTATGCTCATTGAAACTGGTAAGTTTTCAATGTACTATCAAATCTTTAAAAAAATCAACTACTGACAAAAATATATTCATATAGTTTTATGCAAAAATTATTTTAAAATCTATACATTTATCTCTGTTTTTTGAAAATAAATTTGTTTAATAAAAATAGAAGAAGAAGAAAAGGTGATTTCAAACCCTCATGGATGCCCTTGAGGAATCCATTAATTCCATGTAAGCAAGAATTGCAGATGGGAGAGCAAGGGCTAGAGATAGTAATGAAAGGCGAAAACAAGCTGCTAGATAACTATACAGAAAGTTCTTATTTTTTTCTTACAACATTATTTTAAAAAAGAGATACATGTAAAGATTTTTAAAAGGATTTTGGAATAAAACTATATGGATATATTTTTGTCAGTACTTGATTTTTTTTAAGGTTTAATAGTATGCATTGAAATCTTACTAGTTACCACAAGCATAAAGTACATGTAAAACAAAACATAACATGGAAATAATCAAAGTTTTCTTGTTGTGTATAGCTTGAACATAATGATTTTTAAATACCAAAAATTGAAACAAGGCTATCTTCTTAGCTCTTGAGATATTAACGATTTAAGGTCTAGGTGTACCCCACTCTGAGTGAGTGCTATACACTTGTTGCAGGTTTTTTTTTTTTTTTTGAAGGACTGAGGTTTCTTTTTTGGGGTGGGGGGCTTTCTTTTTTTGAGCTTCATATAATCTGTGAGGGTTTTTTTTGGGGGGTATTCAGAGCATTCTGGATCTACTATCCAATTATCAGTGACTGCATATTATGTCTGTTCTTTTGTGATGGAGTTACCTCACTCAGGATAATATTCTCTAGATGCATTCATTTTCCTAGGAATTTCATAAAGTCATTGTTTCTAGTAGCTAAGTAGTACTTCACTGTGTAAATATGCCACAATTTTTGCATCCATTCATCTACTGAAGGACATCTGGGTTATTTCCAGCTTCTGGCTATTGTAAATAAGGCTGCTATGAACATGGTCGAGCATGTGTCCTTAACTGTATGTTGGAGCATCTTTTGGGTATATGTCCAGAAGTGGAATAACTGGGTCTTCGGGTAGGACTGTGTCCAATTTTCTGAGGAATAGCCAGACTGATTTCCAGAGTGGTTGTACCAGCTTACAACCCCATCAACAGTGGAGGAGTGTTCCTCTTTCTCTGCATCCTCACCAGCATTTGCTGTCATCTGAGTTTTGATCTTAGCCATTCTAACAGGTGTGAGGAGGAATCTCAGGGTTGTTTGATTTGCATTTCCCTAATGACTAGGGATATGGAACACTTCTTTAGATGCTGCTCAGCCATTCAATATTCCTCTATTGAGAATCCTTTGTTTAGCTCTGTACCCCATTTTTAATAGTGTTGTTTGATTCTCTGGAGACTAACTTCTTGAGTTCTTTGTATATATTGGATATTAGACCTCTATCAGATGTGGGATTAGTAAAAATCTTTTCACAATCTTCTGGCTGCCATTTTGTTTTCTTAACAGTGTCATTAGACTTACAGAAACTTTGCAATCTGATTATGTCTCATTTGTCAATTCTTGAGTGTAGAGCACAAGCCATTGGTGTTCTGTTCTGGATAATTTCCCCTATGCCTATGTGTTCTAAGGTTTTCCCTAATTTTTCTTCTAATAGTTTCAGTGTACCTGGTTGTATGTGTAGATCTTTGATCCACTTGCACTTGAGCTTTGTACAAGGACATAAGGAAGGCTCTATTTTCATTCTTCTGCATGCTGAGTGCCAGTTGGTCCAACACCATTTGTTGAAGAGTCTGTCTTTTTTCCAATGAATGTTTTCAGCTCTTTTGTCAAAAATCAAGTGAAATTATGTGTGAGAGTCCATTATTGGATTTTGATTCTGTTCCATTGATTTACCTGCCTATCTCTGTACCAGTACCATGCAGTTCTTTTGCATTTTTAATTGAACAACTATATTTTAAAAAACAAAGACAAATGTACAGATTTTAAGCATTTTTGCATAAAAGTATACAAATATATTTTTATCAGTCCTTGATTTTTTTAAAGGTTTGATAGTATGCATTAAATTCTTACTAGTTACAATGAGCATACAGTACATGTAAAACAAGATTTAATCTGGAAATAGTCAAAGTTTTCTTGGTGTGTAATATTAAGCATAATGCTTTTTAATTTCATTTTTTTCTATTTTTGGCCTTTGTTTCTTCTTGAACTTTATATAGTCTGTGAGTTGTTTCTAGGGTGTTCAGAGCTTTCTGGGATTACCATCCAATTATCAGTGACTGCATATTATATCTGTTATTTTGTGACTGGGTTATCTCACTTAAGATAATATTCTCTATATGCATCCATTCTCTTAAGAATTTCATAAAGTCATTGCTTCTGATACCTGAGTAGTACTCCATTGTGTAAATATACCACAATTTTTGAATCCATTCATCTACTGAAGGACATCTGGGTTATTTCTAGCTTCTGACTATTGTAAATAGGGCTGCTAGGAACATTGTGGTACATGTGCCTTTGTTGTATGTAGGAGCTTTTCTGTGCTATATGCTCAGAAGTGGGATAACTGGGTCTTCAGGTATTGCTATTTCCAATTTTCTGAGGAATCATCAGACTGATTTCCAGAGTGGTTGTACCAGTTTACAACTCCACCAACAGTGGAGAAGTGTTCCTCTTTCACCACATCTTCACTAGCATCTGCTGTCATCTGAATTTTTGATCTTAGCAATTCTGTTTGGTTTGAGGTAAAATCTCAGGGTTGTTTTGATTTGCATTCCCCTGAAGGCTAATGATGTCGAGCACTTCCTTAGATGCTTCTCGGCCATTCGATGTTCCTCAATTGAGAATTTTTTGTTTAACTCTGTAGCCCATTTTTTAATAGGGTTGTTTGATTCTCTGGCATCTAACTTCTTGAGTTCTTTGTATACCTCAGATATTAGGCCTCTAGCAAATGTGGGGTTGGTAAACGTCTTTGCCCAATGTGTTGGCTACAGTTTTGTTTTCTTGACAGTATCCTTAGCCTTACAGAAACTTTGCAATCTCAGAAAGTTCCATTTGTCAATCTTTGACCTTAGAGTACAAGCCATTGGTGTTCTGTTCAGGAAATTTTCTCCTGTGTCTATGTGTTCTAAGCTTTTTCCTACTTTCTCTTCTAATAATTTCAGTGTACCTGGTTTAATGTGGACATCTTTAATACACTTGACATTGAGTTTTCTACAAGGATATAAGAAAGGCTCTATTTTCATTCTTCTGCATGGTGAGTGCCAGTAGAACCAACACCATTTGTTGAAGAGGCTGGCCTTTTTTCATTGAATGTTTACAGCTCATTTGTCAAAAATCAAGTAACCATATATATGAGGGCTAGTTTCTGGATCTTCTATTCCATTGATCCACATTCCTATCTCTGTACCAGTACTATGCAGTTTCTAGCACAATTGCTTTGTAATATAGCTTGAGGTCAGGGATAGTGATTGCCACAGATGTTTTCTTGTTGTTGAGGATAGATTTCACTATTCTAGGTCTTTTGTTATTCCATCTGTAATTGTACATTGCTCTTTTCAACTCTATAAAGAAGTGGGTTGGAATTTTGATGAGGATTGCATTGAATCTGTAGATAGGTTTTGGTAAGATGTCCATTTTTAGAATGTTGATCCTTCCAATCCATGTGCATGGGGGATCTTTCCCATTTTGGAGATCTTCCTCGATTTTCTTCAGAGATTCAATTCCTTTAGAGAATTGAAGTTCTTGTCATACAGGTCCTTCACTTGCTTAGTTAGAGTCACACCAAGGTATTTCATATTGTTTGTGACTATTATGAAGGATATCTTTTCCCTAATTTCTTTCTCAGCATGTGTGTTCTTTGGGTAGAGGAAGGCTACTGATTTTTTTGAGTTATTTTTATATCCAGCCGCTTTGCTGAACTTGTTTATCAGATGTACAAATTCTCTGGTGGAATTTTGGGGGTCACTTACATACACTAGCATGTCATCTGCAAGCAGTGAAGTTTTTACTTCTTCCTTTCCAATTTGTATCCCTTTGATTTCCTTTTGCTGTTAAATTGCTCTGGATAGGATTTCCAGTACTATGTTGAATAGGTCGGGGGAGAGTGGGCAGCCTTGTCAAGTCCCTGATTTTAGTGGGATTGATTCAAGTTTCCCACCATTAAGATTGATGTTGGCTATTGGTTTGCTGTATATTGCTTTTATTATGTTTAGGTATGGGCCTTGGATTTCTGTTCTTTCCAAGAATTTACCATGAAGGGGTGTTGGATTTTGTCAAATGCTTTCTCAGCGTCTAGGGAGATGACCATGTGGTTTTTTTCTTTGAGTTTGTTTATGTGGTGGAGTACATTGATGGATTTCCATATATTAAACCATCCATGCATCCCAGGGATGAAGCCTACTTCATCATGGTGAATGATCATTTTGATGTGTTCTTGGATTCAGTTTGCAAGGATTTTGTTGACTATTTTTGCATCAGTGTTCATAAGTAAAATTTATCTAAAGTTCTCTTTCCTTGTAGGGTCTCTGTGTGGTTTAGGAAAGAGGGTTATTGTGGACTTGAAAAATGAGTTAGGTAGTTAGTGTTTCATGTGAATATATTTTGAATATTTTGTGGAATAGTTTGGAGATTATGGGTATTAGGTCATCAATAAATGTCTGATAGAATTCTGCACTGACCCCATCTGGACCTGGGCCTTTGTTTGTTGGGAGTCTTTTGATGACTGCTTCTATTTCTTTAGAACTTATGTGATAATTTAGATGGTACCTGGTCCTGGTTTAACTTTAGTATCTGGTATCTGTCTAGGAATTCATCCATATCCTCCAGATTTTCCAGAATTATGTCTGTGTGTATTTCTTCTTTTGGTTTACTTCCTTAGTTATTTTCTTGCTTTTTATAGGATGTAGTTTACCACATTGTATTGGGTTTTTCATCTATTATTTTTTTTAGGGCTGGATTTGTTTTCAGATATTGTCTAAAATTAGTTTTGCCATGGAATATTTTGGTCTCTACATCTATGGTGATCAAGAGTTTTGCTGTATATAGTAACCTGGGCTGACATTTCTGTTCTCTTCGTATAGTAACCTGGGCTGACATTTCTGTTCTCTTAGTCTGTATGATGTCTGTACAGGATCTTCTAGCTTTCATAGTCTCTATTGAGGAGTTGGGTGTAATTCTTATTGATCTACCTTTATATGTTACATGTCCTTTTTCCCTTACTGCTTTTAGTATTCCTTCTTTCTTTCTTTCTTTCTTTTTTTTTTTTTTTTTTTTTTTGAACACTTGTTGTTTTGACTATTATGTGTTCAGAACAGTTCCTTTTCTGGTCCAATCTATTTGGGGTTCTGTAAGCTTCTTTTGTGCTCATCGTCATCTCATTCTTAAGGGTAGGGTATTTTTCTTCTATGATTTTATTGAAGATATTTAATGTGCCTTTTAGTTGATATTCCTCTCCCTCCTCTATTCCTATTATCCTTAGATTTGGTCTTCTCATTGTGTCCTAGATCTCCTGTACATTTTGGGTTAGGAGCTTTTGGTTTTTGCATCATCTCTGACTGACTGTTTTTTCTATGTATTTTATGATGTCTTTGGCCCCTGAGATTCTCCCTTCCATCTCTTGTAGTCTGTTGGTGATGCTTTCATTTGTGACTCCTGATTTCTTTTTTTTATCTCCAGGTTTGTCCTTTATTGTGTTTTATTTTTGTTTCTATTTCCATTTTCAATTCGTTCATCTGTTTTTGTTTTTTTGTAGGTCTTTGAGTGATTTTTATGATTCTTCTTTTAAAGCTTCTATTTGTTTATGAGTGTCCTCCTGTGATTGTTTAAGGGAGTTATTCATGCTCTTCTCTAAGATCTTCATTATCATCATGAGGTATAATTTCAAGTCTGAGTCTTCTTTTCCTGGAGTTTTGGCAATCCAGTACTTGCTGTGGTTGGAGAGCTGAGTCCCAGTGTTGCCAGGTTGTCTTGGTTTCCATTGCTTAAGTTCTTTCATTTCCTCTTGCCATCTTGTTATCTGTGATTACATGTGTTCTTGTTGTCAGTGACACCTGTCTTTCCTGTGGATCTGTGAGTCAGTGGGATCAGGAAGAAAATTGCTTCTGAGTGTTCAGCTTTTTGTGGGCAATCAGTGAGTTCTGATAGCAGTGACTCAGCTCTGTTTGTGGGCTCAGGTGTGGGAGCTCTTGTCTTGCTACTCTGAGAGCTCTGCCCTCTGCCTACAGGTCCTTAGTACTACTGGCAGGGATATGGCTCTTTTTCCAGGCCAAAACAGACCCTTTTCTAGAAGCACAGTACTCTAGTACTCTCTGCTCTCTGAGAACTCCCAGTATGCTCTACCTGGGCCTATGTGCCAGACTTTCCTCTGGTCCAGGTATAAGAAGGCCCATGGAGCTTCTCTTCAAGCACTGCCTTTCCAGGCAGATCCCAGTTCCCTCTGACAAAGGCCTGGGCCTTACTGTGGGCTGGAAAGGTACCTTTTCCACAAGCACCACCAAATATGCTCTGTGCTCTGGTTACTCACAGCACAATACCAGGCCTGTGCCCCCCAGATCTCTGCTGGTCCAGATGGAAAAGTGCCTGTGCATTTAGTCTGAGAGCATGGGCTTTCCGGAGCAAATCCCGAGTCCCTCTGACAGTGGCCTGGCCCTTAGTGTGGGCCAGAGGGGAACCTTTTCTGTGAGCACTGCCTATTCCTCTTTGCACTCTGGTTACTTACAGCACAATATCAACCAGCCTATGCCCTGGATCTCTGCTGGTCCAGGTGGAAAAGAGCCTGTGAGACAGAGAGTTCTTATTGAGGAATAAGAAACAAAGTAACTTCTGGAGACAAGCACAGTGAAGCACTTCACCTGTGTCCCAATCTGAAGTGCTACAACAACAGCCACACTTGAGAGGATTAACTCCGATTTTGAAAGAAATTCCACTGAGTGTTAAATGCTACTCAGCATTACAGTGAGATACAAAGAAGTACTTTATGATTAAAAAGGTGTCAGTTAATGTAGCAAACCTCACTGTTGTTATAATGAATGATCCATTGTCTCAACCCCCAACAACCACCATTTTCATTTGTCTGCCCCATTAGCATTGGGCAAAGCAGTCCATCAGCAAAGAATATGACTTCCTACCAGTCTATTTTCTTCTTAGCATTTTAAGCAATAAAATATTTTTAAATGAAGGTATGCATATTCTTGGCCCAATATCTGTATATTTCACTGTACAATAAATGATCTAATGTATGATATAATATAATCACAGAATTTGTGTTATTCTCTGAGAGACTGAACTAAACCAGTGCTGTTGTTTACATGTGGCTTGTCTTCTCAAGATAACTCCTTTATTATAAGAGATTTTTGTTGCTGTTTGTTTTATTTTTTTTGTTTTGTTTTATTTTTGTTGTTTGTTGTTGTTCACCAACCTGCAGTTTCTGAGATATGCCTGTGCTGGATTGGCTTAAGAGTAACAAATGGTAAAAAAAAGGTTTAATAAGCAGTAATAATTAATACTAATAAACAAAATCTGTGCAGTGTTCTCTCAGTTATAACTTTATAGTCTTGGACATAAAAATGTTAACCTTCCTCCTAGTACATAGACGTTTTCTATACAGAAATTTTGTTTTCTATGTTTAGGAAACAGAATGAAGATCAGAGTGGTTTGTTTTTAATCTGCTGTTGGTTTCTTTATAAATGCTGTTAACTGGTAATATGTCAGAATAGTAATGTAACTCATCTGAAAGTAAGGCCCACAGGGGTGGCTGAAAATGACAATGTGAAGCTGAGGGTGGTGGAAAGATAAACTTTGTCAGTACAGTTTCAGAAATGAAAGCTGTGGAATTAGTATGTTCCTTACCTAGTTTCCCATGTACAGAGATCTGAACTTCTAATGTCAACTCATCCCTATCTCTACTGGGTGATTTTTTATGTCAACTTGACAAAAGCTGGAGTTATCAAGAGAGGAAGGAACCTCAGCTAAGTAAATCTTTCTATGATATCCAGATATAAGGCATTTTCTCAACTAGTGATCAAGGTGGAAGGGCCTAACCTATTGTAGGTGGTGTAATCCCTGGGCTAGTGGTCCTGGGTTTTATTAGAAAGCAGGCTGAACAAGCCAGGGGAAGCAATCCAGTAAGTAACATTCCTCACGGCCTCTGCATCAGCTCCTGCTTCCTAACCTGCTTGAGTTCTAGTCCTGACTTCCTCTGGTAATGAACAGTGACATGTAAGTGTAAGCTGAATAAACCCTTTACTCCCCAACTTGCTTCTTGGTCATGAAGTTTTTGCAGAAATAGAAACCCTGACTGATACACTATCCGTGTGTTTTCAATCAACTATACCTTGCATCTCAAGACAAGTAGGAAGGCAGAGCTGAACAGTGTCCCATCCCTTTCCATTCTTGTTTATACACTCCCCCTTTGCCATTTCTGTTATCTGCTCCTTAATCAGCCATGATAAAAGATACTTAAATTCTAATACTTTCCCAAGGCCTGAAAAATGACTTGCAATTCCTTGATAATCCACTAGTGTCTTGAAAATTTCATAGCAGAAGACAGATAAGGAATAAATCTTTGGATGCAGAGCAAATGAGTGAATGGACATGGAAAACATTGTTCAAGAACATGAGTAACACATATTATTCTTGGAAAAAATTTTCATAATTTTTTAAAAAAACATTAACAGAATTGACTATCAATTTTTATGAGTTTGATAAACCATTAAAGTGGAGAAAGAACATAACCAACTGACCTTTTAAATCTCTTCCATAATTGTGTGATAGTAAAGTATGCATCCTAAAGGCTCTTTTGTTACTCTGAAGGTTTTTTTAAACTAGAACTAGGTATCTCTACCTATATGGGAGACAGAGCAAGGAGTAATGAGGTAATACAGGATCTGACACCTCAAAGAAAAAGCTGAGCTCACTCTTGATGATCCTGCCACAAAGACAGAAGACCCAAAGGGAAAGCAAATAGGAATGGTCAGCAAGTACCCTGCATATAGAGGTATCAGCATTTTTGTCCTGCAGAAAGCATCACATTGAGAATGATGGTGACTGGCTTTGTCATGATCAGACCAGCAAATGTGCTTGTAGTTCAGTGACAGAATGTGTCCCTCCTTTAATTTTACTAAATTATTCTATACTGAGTAAAAGTGCCCTAGATCTAGTAGGACTGTGAAATATGAAAGACAAAGGACTTGAGAGTCACCTGCTCATTAAGGTTGACCATAATGCATGATTCTAGCCACACAAGGGTGTATTATCCTCTTATAATAAAGCCTTTTATATCTCTGTAATAATTATAATTGTTCTTTGTATTTATTAATAACCTAACCATTGACAACTCCTGGTATTTGGGGTTTTGCTCACAGACACTAAGAAATTTTCCTTCTTTTCTTTTATAACCTCTCAGATTACTAGGCATGGGGAAAACCCACTAAGAAATGTTAATATCTTCTACCTAGTCTTCACAATAGTGGTTATTATATCATATGTTGATAAATGTAGTTGGCAATGCTTTCCAGAGAACAAAGGTGGAGGAGTTAAAACAAAATGTTTATGCCAGAGGATTCAAAAACAATAATGATTTATTTTTTAATCTTACTTTTGTTTTATGTCCCTATTTCCACATACTACTGTATGGGTTGTTCAGAAGCACAAGGGTATCATGTTAAACAGGCAATAGGAGCAGAAATAAATTCATGTTCCATTTGCCTGTCATGGTAAGTATTTAAAAAGATGGTTTCAAACCTTCACTAAAACCAGCATCACAGATAGAGCCATATAGCATTAATGGGTTATTTTCATCTCAGCAGTGCTGGCTACTCCCTGGTCCCAGTGGCAATCTCTCTGCCTCTATGACTAACTTTATCTATCTCATGGCTTTTCACTGTGGACCCTGCTCCCATTGCCAGCAAGAAACCAGGTAAAATCAAGACTGTAGAAGTCACAGTAGCAGCTCTGTTCTCAAGTCTCCCTCCACAGACTTTGTTCACATTCCCCAGGGTCACAATCACAACTCCCACCAGCCCAACAAAATCAACACTCCAGAAACTTGCAATGTAACAATCAGACCTATCTTGGAAAATTCACACTCCACAAAATGTCCACACCAAAACAAAAAAAAAAAAAAAAAAAAAAAAAAAACCTCAGATCCAATTGATAAAATATAATCTGTCCACCTAGATAAGACAAACAGTCCTATGATAATCCATCTCTTATAAGATATTAGTAGCTACCTATGGCTAATTAAAGCCACATGGAGGTTGACCCTCCTTGTCATACTTCATCTTGACTCTCACCTCTCTTTGCTTCTCTCCCCTTTCCACAACTCTGTCCCTGCCTATTTTTTTCACTGTCCAATCACAGGTCTTTTTTTATCTTATGTCTGCCCTCCCTGAATATGAACCACAACATGTTCCAAGCTGTATCCCCCAACATAAAGCCACAATGCTTGTAAGGCACTCATCATTTTCAAATTCTTCTGAAGCTATTCTATGAATTTATTGTAGCTTGGCCCATTTCCCCCACAGAATTCTAGGCAATGCTCTACCCAATATGGGAAGAAAGGTCCCCAGATAAATTGCTAGTAAGTCCCTTTTTCCTCCTCCAAAGTTATTTGGTATATATTTGATATTATTCCTATAGTTTACATACTCAGTGCCTCAGACTCCTCTCAGTAGTGGTGTGTGTGTGTGTGTGTGTGTGTGTGTGTGTGTGTGTGTGTGTGTATGTGTATACTATGAAAAATCTGAGACTTTGTGAAAATTATTCTTTTGATATACATGGTCATGCTTCCTAAATTTTTAAAATTTCATTCTTGTTTTCAAAGAAAACAATCTATTGAGAATTCCTCCATTATGTTGTGATTAAAAAACAGCACACTGAAAAGCACAGAACCATGTAGGAGGACTCTTCTAGACAATGAAAATTTTCAGGACACTAACAGCATCATGGAGACATACCTCATAATTGCTTTTGCCATATCCAGACTGCTTTTTTACATAAAACACTAGGCCACACTCTTAAGTCACTGTGTACTGGTTACTAATAAGCCTGTTTTGTCTATACTCTGGAGGAGATAGATGAGAAAAAAAAAAGCTCTTTTGAGATTTTATGTCCCAAACATTTATTGCATGTATCATTTAACCTAATTTAAAAGTCTCATGATAAATTTCAAAGAGGAGCTAGTTCATTGGCTGTCTCATAAATAATTTAGTTGGATTTTAATTAAACAAGGTACATGTATTGTTTACAACAAATTATGACTTTTCCCAATGTCTTGGTAAGATTCCAAAGAAAGGGCAACAGTGGTTAATATTTTGCTGAGCACTGCTGTTTTCTCTACTTAATATGCTTAGTATATAGAATATTTCACACAGATTCTGGCACTTGTTCAGTAAATATTGAATAATGATTATGGTGATGACCATATATCAATGGCTTTAAACAATTTCCAAAAGAACAATTTATACTGCAGGCAAAAATAGAATGAATAAATTATGCAGCCTGGTGCTACACATCCTCAAACAGGATTTCTTTCTATTTTAGAAGCCAGCATTTCTTGCCTCTTGAAGAGTGGAAAGTTTTCATGTTCCGAATGCCAGTACATCTAAAAGGAAAATAGCCAGTGGCTATTCTTTTTGCCTTATCTCTTCTTCCATGTTTGAACTCTGGGGGGCAGTGCTTTTTTATTTTTGTTTGTTTGTTTGTTTCTGCACATGTATGCTTTGAGTACTGCATTGTTCAAACATTTAAATGTCTTCCCTGGATTGTTTTCCAAATTTAATACCTCTTCAGATACAAATTTAAATTAGTACCACCGCCTTTCTGAAAGTTGGTTATGGTCTTCTGATAACATGTATTTATTTGTATAATAAAGCAAAGAAGATCTAGTAATTGAGGTAAGGAATTGTAATATATGAATGAAAGCCACAGGTAAAATGAATTAGAGGTGAGAAGTATAGTAGTTAAATGTGTCGAACATGTGTAAGCATGTGTAGTTTTGGGGCTGAAAAAAGACTAAAAGAAAGATGATAGAGAAAGTAAAAACAGAAAGAAAGAACAGAATTAAGGGGTGAATGAGAAGGTAGAAAAGAGAATAAAGAACATAACAATAGTAGAAAAATTTATGTCCTTTAATCTCAGGTGAAATAACCAAGCAAATGTAATTTAAAAATAATAATAGAAATTAAGAGACTGATTGGTAACTCATAGGTAGAAAAAGCTTATGCAGCATAATTAATGTGCTTTTTAAATTGTATTGGTAAAACTTTTCAAACAATGCCTGGATTCAACCATAAAGAATATAAACTATTTTTCTAAAATGGGATGCAAACCTTCATTCTCTCATGGCAATGCAATTAATATAAAAATCAATAAATGTGTAAAGTATGAAATAGACCACTTAGAAATGTTATCAAACGGTAAGGAAAAAATTCTTTCTAATTATAACATTTCAGCAACTCCTCATCAGTCACCTTTCCAAGATATTGGTAATAAATATCCCCCTCTAAACTTCAGAAGATTAACTATAAATTCTATACATAGTTGTGAGCAAGATATTTGCCTGAGACTGACTCCCTTTACAACACACAATGTGCTCTTGGCTTATCGATAAAAGGATTTTGTTTTTCAATGTCAGAAAAATATGCCCATATACACAGCATCTGAAAGACCCTAGGGGCTTTTGCCCTTCTTACTCCCACCTTGGGTCACCTCTGCAGGTTTCATTCTCCACCAACAGGAACATCCTTGAGTATTCCTACATTTGAAATTCTCAAAATGCACTGACAGATGCTTGCTAGCCAATAAATTTAAAGGTCAATATGTTTAGCCAGTAAATTTGAACTATAACCTTGCAGATATAACCTGTATCCCTAAAAAGTATCAAAAAACTTGTTATAGCCATTTGAGGTCACCTTCTAGTCACTTGCCATGAGGGGATGATTGAGAGTCGACCCTGATTCACCTGAAAATAAGCATTTTGGGTTTGCATCAAACTCCATTCTCGTGTCTTACTTGGGGGGTCTCCCAGGAGGGAAACTCACTTCAAGTCTTACACCTCCAAATGTAAAGATTACAAGCAAGAGCAACCACACTAACTTCTTCTTCTTCTTCTTCTTCTTCTTCTTCTTCTTCTTCTTCTTCTTCTTCTTCTTCTTCTTCTTCTTCTTCTTCTTCTTCTTCTTCTTCTTCTTCTTCTTTTTCTTCTTCTTTTTTAACCACACTAACTTCTGACCAAATGTCTGAAAAAACAAACACTGGGCCAATTTTACTCAGACTTAGTTTATTTTTCTAAATTTGTTGTTCCTAAATTTATCACTTATTTAACCCAATAATGCATCACTTTTGAACATGAGAAAAGAAATTATGGAGCCTGAACACTTAATGAATATGAATTATGCAAATGTCATCAAAATAATTTTATTAGGTACTAAATTGTCCTAACTTAATGTACGGTACACTAAGACAAGTGACCAACATCGTTTTTGAGTATGTGCACAAACCTTGAGAGCATTAATTTCCATTACGAATATTATAAGATGTTCTAGTCACAGTTTCTATTCCTGTACAAATCATCATGACCAAGAAGCAGGTTGGGGAGGAAAGGGTTTATTCAGCTTACACTTCCACATGCTGTTAATGCCAAAGGAAATCAGGACTGGAACCCAAGTAGATCAGGAAGCAAGAGCTGATGCAGAGGCCATGGAGGGATGTTGCTTACTGGCTTGCTTCCTCTAGCTTGCTCAGCTGCTTTCTTATAGAACCCAGGTCTACCAGCCGAGGGATGGCACCACCAACAATGGACTGGACCCTTTCATCCTTGATCACTAGTTGAGGAAACGCCTTACTGCTGGAACTCATGGAGGCATTTTTTCAACTGAGGCTCTTTCTCTGTGATAATTCCAGCTTGTGTCAAGTTGACACAAAACCAGCCAGTACATAAGGGTTCTAAAGATTTCATCATCAGTCTCAGAATTTAAGTTTGTATTATGCATGCTAATAAATTGGCTCCATTTTTTTCCTTCTGACAATGCTCTTCTGTGCACAGAGCCACCACAGGTTCAAAAGGAACAAACCATGCAAGACTGCCTCAGTTTTATTGACAAAGAAATATATTCCATAACACATTTTCTATAAAATATAAGCAAATTGTGTGAACATACATATACATTCAAATTGAAAAGGAGAGATTGGTGAGCATGAAGAATATTGACCAGATGATGCAAGTCAATATTTCAGAGTAATGAGAGTTTGATTTTGCCTTACTCATAGTATAAATTTAATGAGACCACACTACAGCAACAGTAGAAAATGGAAAAAATGTTCTATCTTCTTGAAAATTTAAAAAGATATATTATTTTTAAAATTCTGAAATAGACTTTCTGCTTGTGAGTGTTTTTCTAAGAGTTGTTAAATTTGGCAGCCAAGCCGATTAGATGGTCACCACTTTCACAGCTATAAACAATAGCACATTGAATTCCCTCTATAATATAAATTACTTTTAGGACTTTTAAGCAATGATATTCTTCAAATTTTAGTTAAAAGATCTTTAGGAAAGACTGGCTTAACCATGTCAGAAAACCATGTTAAAATAATCCATTCAGTACTAAACTAGAATGTGCTGGGAAAGCAGCTGTAGGAGGGCTTGGGAGGATATGTTTGGAGGAGAGAGAGAGACCAGTGAACTACTACTGGGAACCAATTATCCCTTCTTGTTGTGGGTTTAGTAAAAGTGGCTCCCATAAAGCTATGAATAAGCAAGAAACAATTCACAGACCTTATGAAGTTCAATAAAAAAAAGAAAGAAAGAAAGAAAGAAAAGAAAAGAAAGAAAAGAAAAGAAAAGAAAAGAAAAGAAAAGAAAAGAAAAGAAAGGCCAGAATGTGGATGCCATAGTCCTTAGAAGGGAGAATAAAGCACCCACTGGAGGAAATACAGGGATAAATAGAGGACCAGAGAGTAAAGGAAAGATCATTCAGAGACTGCCTCATGTGGGGATCTACCCCATATGCAGCCACCAAACCCAAGCACTAATGCTGATACCAAGAAGTGCTTACTGGCAGAAACCAGATAGAGATGCCTCCTCAGATGCTCTGCCAGAGTCATACAGATACAGTTGAGGATGCTAGCAGCTAACCATCAGACTGAACATCGGTCCCCAATGAAGGAGCTAGAGAAAGGACTGAAAGAGCTGAAAGGGTCTGTGACCCCATGGGAAGAACAACATTATCAACCAACCAAACTCTCCAAAATTCCCAAGGACTAAAACACCAGCCAATGAACACACATGGAGAGACCCATGGCTACAATTGCATATGTAGCATAAGATAGCATTGTCTGGCATCAATGGGAGGAAAGGCCTTTGGTCCAGTGAAGGCATGTTTTCCCGGTGTAGGAGAATATCAAGGCATTGAGGTGGAGAGGGTGGTTGAGAGAGAGAGCACCTTCAGGGAAACAAGTGGAGAGGGTAGAGTAAGGGGAGTGGGGGGAAAGAGGATAATATTTAAAATGTAAATATGGAGAATATCCAATAAAAAATTTTAAAAAAAGAATGGATCCTGTGGGCTCAAATATGTAAATGTTTGAACATAGAGAGGGGTGTTACTTTACAAAGATTAAGAGATGGGCCCTTGTTGCCATAGGTGTGCCCTTGTTAGGGGATGTATAATAATGAACTAAACTTCTAAAACTGTATGGCAGGTTCCCATTAAATGTTTTCCTTTAAACGAGTTGCCATGGTCATGGTGTCTCTTCAGAGCAATAGAACACAGACTAAGAATCTTGTGCTGTATTATCTTTTCATGAGTAGACAATAATATATTTCTATTCACACCAGAGAGGCATTCTACCACAACCAAAGAAATTATTCCATTGGAGTCTACCAGGTAGTGGCAAACAGTTTAACTGAGAAGTTTGTGCGTGTGTGTACATGCATGTGCATACGCATGCATCTGTGTACATGTCTGTTTGTCACTGCCAGCAAATTCTACCATTTACATATCTTCCGGGACAGGTGGGCTTTGTGTGTTCATCCCTGTGATGGAACAGGAAATAACCCAAACATTTCTAGGTACTCAGAAGCTTAGAGCAATCAGGAGGGAGATGGGCAAATCATTTCCACAAAAAAAAAAAAAAAAAAAAAAAAAGTTCCACAATATCTTTATTCTCTGCCTGTTGGTTTGTAATGATTTTTATTATGGTCCCAACATAAGACTGTATGTTTGTCTCAGCCCTCAGGGTGTTAACAGGTCTTTCATTAGCCAGTGCAAGGGCATTTGTTCAACATTAGCTATGGCAAGCTCCCTAAGCCTGGATATAGAAAAACAAGATAAACAAGACAGGCAATAGAATTACTTGAGATGCATAGTACAAGTCTCTGAATTTTTGATTTCAGATAACTTGTTCAAGCTAGCCTGATGATGGTAGCTGTAAGATGCTCAGAGAAGAATAGCTGAATTGTTAGAACACAGACAGGATAGTGAGGTTCAACAGCCTACTCAAGAGACTCTCTTAGTCTGTCACTCAAAACTTGGAGTTCAGAGAGGTTTATGGGACATCACTGTTGCTGGAAGCTCCACTGTTCAGCAGAACACTAGTCTTCATGGGTCCCTGCATTAGTTATGGCTATCACCTCCAATTATTGGACGACAACCCTAGGATTTTTGTTCAGAAAGTAACCAAGCCTCCCATGAAGCACCCTTTGTTCTTTTTTCCCCAACTTTTTCTTCCTTAGCTTCTCTTGGAGGAGAACTCTTTTCAATTCTTTCTTTTATGTTACAGATAATTAACAGACTGCTATCAGAAGCAGTCTCCAGCCCCTGACAACATGAAAGTGTCCTCGTGCTGTTCTTGTATAAATTCTCTCACCGTGAATAGTAGAAAATGAAAGTTGCATAATTTTAATTTAACGGTGTAGTTCAAAAATTAATTACCAGAATCTATGTCAGGTTCAAAGACTTCCTTTCTCCAAAATGGCAGTGCTAGCCACCTTGTCCTGAACAGAAGCACTCTGGCTGGGTAAACAGAAAAACCTGTTACCAGGTAAACAGGTTTTCTCTTTACTACAAAAGCAGATTTCTTAAGGTGGATTGTTTCACCAAGGACCTTCCTTAATCCTACAGGAGCCTCTTTTAATCTTCTGCTAATGGTCAATTACTTTTTTGCAAGAGTACATAGTTCTAAATCATTCTGTACTAATCCAGGACAGCAAGTTTCAGCCCAAATCCCCACCCGGCTAATGGTTATACAGAATCTGGTCAGTTTCCACCACTTTTGCTTTTCTCCCTTTCTTCTGCTCCCTGTAACCCATGCAAATGGCCCTGGCCACCCAGTCCTCAATCAATCTTTCTTTCTAACCAGGGGGTAGTCTCGTTCAGTCGTCTCTCTGTGCTATTGCTTATACTTTAGTTTGGAAAAAAATCAAGAGGTTATATAATGCTAGAATCAGTAAGTTAACCACAGTGTCTGATGGAAATGCAATGTAATAGACACACTGTTAAATTTATTCTTTTATTTTGCAAAAGACAAAGAGGGCTGGTCCAAAGAAGAGGCAGAATTAGTACAACCTAGATGATCCAGTTAACTGTGTCAAAGGAAAGCACCCAATCTATTTAAGTAAGAAAACACACTAAGATCTTGTGGGTGTAGATGCAAAGAAAACTTGAACTTAAACACAAATGCACATACTCACTTCCATGGGTATATCATAGATAGGAAGAAAAAAAACTAGGGGGTGGGTATAGACCAAGGCACTTTTATAGGGAAGCATTACACAGAAATCTCTATCAGTGAATACAGAAAACCCCTGTGATCCTGTTACAGAAGGAACGTCTTTACTCATGTATTTTAATTATGTTCAATGTACTTCTGAAAGAGTTAAAAAGAAAAAAGAAAAAAAAAACAAAAAAAAAAAAAAACAAGCAACCAAAAGCTATTCTGAAGAGGTCTTTGTATTACCAAAATAACCTACAGCTTTTCAAGAAATAGGACCTGGGACCTTAAGAGTGATGGTTGGACATGAAAGAGTGATGGTTGGACTCAACGCCTTGGCAGTTTGACCTTAGGTACAGGAGAGAATCATATCTTTTGTTAAATTACCCAGAGGAAACTGGCTCATATGTCAGGAGACCAACAGAAAGCTATGAAATTCAAAAACAACCAGGGATTTATTCCCTGTGCACTGGATACAGGAGATAACAGAAGGAAGGAGAGCAAAGTCTGGTGAAACACAGACAGGAGTTGAAGTTGGGCCGCTTTGGACAAACCCAATATCATGTAGGAATTTTCCCCCTGAATCAATAACATCATCCGATTCATAGTGCTGACCCAGTTCCATTTTCGTTTTCCTCTACCATTAACTTTGCAAGGAATTAATTTGATTTACTTTTTAAAGTACATTATAGGTCATTGGGAGCATATACTTTAAATTTTAAAATAATGGCATGATATTAAATTAGTAAACATGTAATTATTAACAATGTATCCTTTTTAAATTTGCATCCAATGGCCTACTTTCAAATGGTAAGTGTGATTTACAAAGGTATTGATAGATACCTTGGATTAAATTGTAGGTATCAATGACTTTTCTCATTGTTCTGACCAAATACCCCACAGAAATACATCATACAGTTAGAGGTGTATTTTGCCTCATGGTTCCAATTGTTATCCATCCATTGTACTGGGGAAGGCCTCTTTTGGACATTTGGAACACCCCCATGCCATAGGGAACTTGTCATGTGACTTGTTTACATCTTGAGGGTTCACAATAAACAATTGGATCAAAAGTCAAAGAAGTTATCACCTTCCAGGCCCAAGAGTCCACTTCTGCCCAGCCCATCATTCTGAAGGTATGACAGCATTCCAGAACAGTGCCACTAGCTGGGAGCTAAGTGCTAACCCTTGAGCCTCTGTGAGTGTTTTACATTTAAACCATAACTGTGGGTCGAAATAAGTGAAAAATTGATTTTAAAAGAACACCACTAAAAATAGTAACAGACCTACATAGAGAAAGCTAAGACAACAAAAGTCTCAAATTTTAGGTGAGATTATATGTGATAAATATTAAAACAATTTTAAGAATATGATATTAAAAACCTTCAACTCTATAAAACGAGAAATAAATTTACGGGTCACATAGAGTTGAAAACACTTCTCTTTAAAACTAAGAAACAGAGTCATGTAAGCTAAGGTATCTATCTGAGTGACTCATAAACAGCAATATCAACTTCACCTGATTCTTGAATGCTCACCCCTCCACTGCTCCTGTCCCAATTTCCCCACACTAACCTTCAGTATATAACCAACACTTTGAGGGTTGATTTGAACTTGAATTGTACCCTCAAATGGCTCTTGTACTGGAGACATGGTCACCAGTCAGCAGTTCGCTTTGTTGTGTCCCTGGAGAGTGTGATTTTGAGGATGTTTGTTATCTCAGGCTGTCTCCCCTTTAGTTTCTAGCTCCTATGATTTGGACATTCTCTGCTACTTATCCCACTGTCCTCATTCCCAAAGCAGTGGCTATGGCAGACCTTAGACCGAGGTCACTGAAACCATGAGCTAACAAAATAGAATCTTTCTTCCCTTAGGTTCCTTCTTTTGGTTATTTAGAAACAGCAAGCAACCCATGTCTAACTAAGTGACTGTGTAGCATGTATTTAAAAAAAAAAAAAAAAAAAAAAAAGAGCCATGCTAAATATGGCGAGGCACCACATCAGTACTCTAGCCCTGCCCCGTGACAAGCCCAAGAGCTTGGTCTGGTTCCTGTAGCCAGGCAGTTGCACTTCCCAGTAGCTAGCCTGTAGAAAGCTACCATTTGCTCAGATTCACTTAGCCTGGAAAAGGGGTAACTCTAGAAATTTGTAATAGTCCAGGCAGACTTCTAATGGTAAATCAGAACCCCCAAATGCCCGTGCAAAGAACCCAAAACTCAGTTACTATAAGCACAAGCTGCACACCCAGATTAGACAAATATACTCTACATTACTCTATCATCTGTCTCTGAAATCCCTAGTTACTTATGGCTCCTGGGGTCCACGTGGTTCCGGTCTATCTTCTTCCTCCATCTTTAGTCTAGTCTGTCTTCCTCTTTCCCTTTCTAAAACTTTCAGCACTGCCTTTTCCTTCCTCTGCCCTGTCTGACAAATTAATATTTCACCTGACCTCACCAGGCACCTCTCTTGAGGAAACAGAAAATACAAATATCAATCCAAACATGCTGCATTCTTCTTAAAGGGTAAAAAGCTTTAACAAAGCTCCTGGAACAAGCAGAATCTGTTTCCTTAGTCCTACCACACCCAAGGCTAAACAACATGCCTTTCGACTCATCTCTGAGATGCTTAACATAGGGCATTATGTCTTGATGCCTCTAGGTGCCAAGTGATGCTTGGTCAGCATTCTCGCTGAATATTTTCACTCACATTTACTAGGACCTTAAATGGATTTTCCTACTATTCTGAATGAACTTGTCCATCCTCTGGCTTAGTTTAACAGTCTTACATCTATGTTAATTAGAGAAAGAAGGAGAAGTAAGATCGGTAAAGGTGTAGGGAAGGGGAGGGTAAAGGAGGGGAAGGGAGGGGAGAACGTTCAGACCAAAGTGTGTGCTGCTTTTGATTTCAATGATCAGCCATTCTTCTGCTTTCTAAGATATTCTGAGACTCTCAGCTAGGAATTCCCAAGGGAATCCCTTTGTCCTAGGTCTGTCTGGTCCAGATCTCAGATCTGCTCCTGCTATTTTTGCTAACCTTTTTTTTTTCTTAAAGCACCTACTAACCTTGTTCTGTTCCCAAATTGGTTAGTATCAGGCTAATTACTTCTTTTTATAAGAACTTGTATACACATCTTTGAGAATCGGTCTGACCTAACTTTAATCAAGAATATTTTTCTACTATGTTCCTATAACTCCAGCCCAAGGTTTGTAGGTTGCTAAATTTTCCATAGATGCCATTTTATTATAAACAACTTATGCCAAATGTTTCCAAATAGATACTTGAAAATACACGTGTTTTTTTGTTTGTTTGTTTGTTTTAAAGATTAAAATAACCTCCAGGTTAATCTTTTCTTCAGATGCAAAAAAAAAAAAAAATCTCCATTGTTATAAAACACCTCAGCATTCAAATATGCAAATACACCATTCTTAGTAATTTAAATATATTGGTTGACACCCACAACATATAATATTTTGTATAATATATAATTTTTATATATGATATAATTCATTTATGTATAAAATTATTTAATACTGCATTTAATGCAATGCTAAGTAAATTGTGGGTGGCAATAAAATAAGAAGAAACATATGTTATATGTGAATATTTTCCAAACTTTCTAAAATTAAAGGGGCTTAAAAATCTATATCTTAACAGACAGTAGTAGCAGCATTTATAACAGCAATGCTGTGCACTTCCATCACAACTGTTAACTTGGACATTCACAAATTATGGCTTCTAATGCACCTAGAGCAACAATCCAAAGTATCTATATTCATTCTGAAACATTCTCAAGTATGAATAGAAATAGAATGTGGTATAGGCATGATAATATCCATAAGCTGGAGTAAGATAATAAGCTGTTGATCATAGCACGTCTTTGCTATTTTGTGGATTTTTCTTTCCCCACTCTTGATTATCCAGTTTTACCCTTGTCACTGGACAGGAGATAGCAAAGGATAGAGGGAAAGATCGAGATCCTTGAATCTAATGTCATTCTTTTTCTTCTTTGCTTGTAGCTGGTATTTGCTACTTTGTAGGTACTCTGGTGTCTCTCCCTATTATTAAATAGGAGAGAAAGAAGGGTAGAGGGAGGAGAGACAGAAATCCTTGAATCTAATTTCTTTCTTCTTCTGTTTCTTCTTGGAGCGCGACTAATAACAAAATCCACAGACAACACCCCTAAAGCAACAAATAACCACCTACTGGCTCTCAACTTTATATACTTTCTGAAAAAAAAATTCCAGAATTTCAAATATCACAAAAATGCCAAAATATCTGCAGCTGGCAAATCATAACTGGCATATCCCAGTCAGCTGCTACAGATAGTCCAAAGTAGCCCCATATCCCAAATCAGTCAGCTGCTGCAGTTACTCTGAAGTAGCCCCATATTCCCACACCTGAGATTAAAATGAAAACATATTATTATATTTCTGTGTTTTTAAAGAAACCAAAAATACAGAATTCTCACTATAATTAATACCCACAGAAAGAAAATATAAAATTTTAGAGATGGAAATATTTTATAGGGAGCTCACACTTAGACTACATAACAAAAATCTTTCTGAAGATCTAAAAACTTTTTTAAGGTCACCTTCCTCTTTAAATGAATTCAAAATTGTTCATTTAATAAACCAAATGCAATATATTAAGTTCTAAAAAATATTTTAAAGCATAACCTATGAAATTAAAAGATATGTTGAGTAAGCATAACATCTTTAAAAATAAAATAGCTCCTAAAGAGTAAAATTTGGTTTAGAAATTTTATAATTACATGTCTCACAGTTGCTTGTAAGAAACCAAAAAATGTAAGAAAATGACTAAATAAAATAAACTTTCTATATCTTAAAGACAGCGAAACATTTTGCTTTGACTTGTTTCATTTCTTTGTATATTTAACCCCATAGATAATTAAAAAGTATGTACTGCATTTTACTATTATTTTCCATGCAACTGACTTATTTACAATCAATTAAGTTTCAATTAAAAATGGTCTCCTCATATAAAGTATATGTTGGCATATATACACAGACATATAGACACAGACACACACATAGACACACACAGAGAGACACACACAGACACAGGCACACAGACAGATTGTGTATTTATACATGTTTGACAGATTGCTACACAGGACAACAGCAAGCTTGTTGGGACTCACTATGCTCAAGTAAGGTAAGTTTTCATTTAGAAACATGTATAGAAACTTCCTCAGCAGTGCTCTACAAGAGGGGTTACACTGGGGTCCTCCTATGATCTCAAGAATATATAGTACTGATTGTTCAGATTGAACCACCTAGGCACACAGCAAAATCTCACAACTTATTGAACATGGTAAATTTTTACCCAGGGAGTGTGTATTGGTATTCAAGACCTGATCACAAAGACCAAGCTTTTCATCATGTTGTTGGCTTCTAAGGAAATACTTTGCAGCAGAGTAGCCATGCATTTGGTTCTGTGCCTACTTCACAGTTTAGTTAACTGTCGGATCACAAAGTAAAAGGGTTTGTTGATTCCCACACATCCAGACCTTAGGCTTGAGGTAATATTTTCAAGAGATAGAATTTCAAGAAAGATGTGCCACAACAGGATCCTTCTACAGGCATTTATTGCGGGTTTGATTGCAGTTTCGAAAGACCCCGAGCCCAGTAATCAACCCTCCTTATATATGCTTAGGAGGAATGTGTTGCTACCTGATTTGTGCATTCTGTGCATCCTAATTAGCATACTCAGGACTAGAGAATGAGTCAGCATGAGTCAGCAAAACAGGCATATGTGCATTCGCACTTAGATTGTTTATCTCAAAACTGGCCACCCTCCCTTTGGGCTGGGCGCCATCTTGTAATGGCGAATGCAGTGGCTTCCCACATGAGAGATCTTGGGGGTCCAAGTTAACTGAGATTACTGGTCTTCTTACAGGGTTGCCCTCCTCCTCAGCTTCTTCCAGTTTTTTCCTAATTTATCTACAGGGATCAGCAGCTTTTGTCCATTGGTTTGGGTGCAAATATCTGTATTTGACTCTTTCAGCTGCTTGTTGGGTCTTTCAGAGGGCAGGCAAGTTTCTTAATAACAATGTTTATCTACCCTCTCCCCCAAAGAACTCTTTTGAAGATAGAGTCTGTTAACATTTATTTTATTTTTATAGAGGTATACAAATTTTTAATTTATGCATTCTTTAAAATTAATGTATAGACTTAGTGAACCACTAGAAGATATCAAATGTATCAAATGACCTATAAAGGTTAAACTTTTTTTCTTAATGTAAAAATATAGAAAAGTTCAGTCATATTTTAACTGAAATATGAATGTGGGGTTGAGTACTAAGTGTCTAGATTTTTGAGTAAGCAAGCATCAGAGATTTTGCTAGGGCTAGTTGATAGGTCTATGCAAAACCAATTCTGATGTGAAATAGTCACCAAGAGATAGAAAGAAAGGGTTCTTTGATTTTTTTTCTTATTAAAGGCAAATTTAGCAAGAAAGGAGAGATGAATTTGACAAGCACAAATTTAAAGCAGAAGCCTGTCAGATAATTTTTTTGTTTTTAAATGGATATTCTCCACATTTACATTTCAGATGTTATCTCTTTCCCACAGTCCCATCCTCCCTTACCCTCCCATTGCCTCAATGAAGGTGCTTCCTCTCCCAACCACTCTCTCCCACCCCAGCACCCAGGTGTTCCCCCACACCACACCAAGAAAATAAGCTCCTGATGGACCAGAGTCCTCTCCTGCTATTGATGCCAGAAAATGCCAACCTCTGCTGAAAATGGGCCCCCAGCCATAGGTCTCTCCATGAAAACCTATTGGTTGTTTTAGTCCCTGGGAGCTGTAGTGGGTTCTGATAGTTGATAATATTGTTCTTCCCATGGGGTTGCAGAACCTTTCAGCTCCTTTAGTCCTTCCTCTAGATCCTTCATTGGGGTCCTCACGTTCAGTCTGATGGTTAGCTGCTAGTATCTATCCTCCTCTGTATCAGTATGGTTCTGGCAGAGTCTCTGAGGAAGCATCCATATCAGGTTCTTGCCAGTAAGCAGTACTTGGCATCAGCAATAGTGCTTAGGTTTATTGGGCACATATGGAGTGTATCCCCAGGTGAGGCAGTCTCTGGATGATATTTTCTCCAATCCTTGCCCCTCTATTTGTCCCTTTACTTCTTCGCTTGAACATTTTGTTCTTCCTTCTAAGAAAGACTGAGGAATTTACTTTCTGGCTTTCTTTCTCTTTGAGCTTCATAAGTTCTGTGGATGGTTTCTTGAGTATTCCGAGTTTTGGGGGCTGGTATTCACTTACAAGTGAGTTTGGCTTAGTCCAGTCATTTAGAGTTACTGGCTAATAGATCAAATAAGGAAAGAAGTTACATTTTGGAAGTCAAATGTCCTTTAATCTCTTTTTGTTCTCTCTTATTTTACAACACCTATAGTCAATAACACATAAATACTGAAACTGAAAGTGGAATACAAAATTGGGACATTTGTCTTTAACAGTGCAGCAATTTTAAATTAATAATAATATTTCAACATTTTACTTATAAAAAATTAAAGATAATTTTGTTCTGTCTGCTTTCAGTAGAAAATGTTTTCCCAGATGAACACATTTTATTAAGTTTAAAATGCATGCATGTTTAGTAAATATTTATGCTTCATATAAAGCAGCTACCTACAATTTATATCACATTATTTACCTATGTTTTGATACACTTTAGTGGTTTTATTTTATTACTCCAGTCAAGTTCTCAATATGTAACTTTGGAAAAGAAATGCCTATGAAGCTAAGACCCTCTTAAAAATGCAGGCCTGCATTTTAGTGTTTGTTAATGAATGGACCTTAAGTATCACTATCTGGGTGTTTTATAGACATTCCAGGCTCACACATGTGTTTTCTTTTGTTTTGTCCTGTTTGCTGTTGTTTGTTGGGTTCAGCATAGTCATGGAAGGGATCCTGCATCAGAGACACTAAGATGTGGGTGTCCTCACATGCTGATAATTGTTATAGGCATAAGGTTCGCCCTTGGATATCCCTCAGAAAAAAGAAAAGAAAAGAAAAGAAAAGAAAAGAAAAGAAAAATACTGTTTGTGTTTGAAGTTTAACAAGGAATAGTTAAGGCTTTCAATCTGGAATAAACTACAATCTAGAAATGGATAGCACAGTTCTGATTCAGAGTTTTGAGGCTGGCAGACAGAAGAAGCTTTTGATCAAAACATTGACAAATAGTGGACATGAAAAGTTTAGGTCTAAACACAGTAGTACATGCCTTTAATCTCAGCATTCAGGAGACAGGGCCATGCAGATCTCTGAGTTCAGAGTCTGTCTACACAGCAAGTTCCACGACAGCTAAGCTTAGGCAGTGAAGGAATTAAAAGCAGAAAGTTGGTGATAATGTAATAGAACAATGGGACCATGTTCCAGATCCACCAAGGAGCAGAATTCACTGGTTTCAACTACCTGTCTTTGTCTTTAGAGTCAAGGGAGTAAAGACATAAAATGCTGATTCATGGGATAATCAAATTGGAACCTGGGACAAATGATTGAACTGATATGCAGTTTGTAAGGAAGTAGCTTATGCAAAATAAAAGGCTGGGCTTTGGTCTGCAAAAAAGAGTTATCTCTAGCAGGGAGCTATATAGAGCAGGCACAAAGTTTCCTTCCCATCATTGACTCTGAGTCCTTTTTCCACCTTCCAAATATCCCTTCTTCAGAATCCCAGGCCAAGCTAAGGCTGGACCTTGATATTTGTTTGTTTGTTTCTGTTTTCCAAATGTAGTTTTGTTACTGTTAAAAACCATTTAAGGAATAGGCCACAGCTCAGTCGGTAAAGTACCTGAGGCATAATCATAAGGACCTGAATCAAACCCTACCAGACATGAATCAATCCCTACCATCCCCCAAAGCTGGCCTGGTAGCACATTTGTTAAGTCCAGTGTTTCTGCTCTGAGTGGGGAGGGAGAGATGGGAGAATCCCAAGAACCCCATGAGTCAGCTAATCAGGCAACAGATACTTTGATTTAAAGAAGGTCAAAGGACCTCTGTCATATAGACATGTCCACACTCACACACATAAATGCACACAAATATGTCATATGCTCATACTTGCACAGAGATAAAAAATAAATCAGTCATTGGGTGGCTGATGACTGCTGAACTCATTCTTCTTTGAAAATCACAAGAGTTTTTGGTCTTGTCAAAGCCATTGTTCCCGAAAGTGACTAGGAATGTTTTTGCTTGAAATTCACCCATCAACTTTCATTTTGCATTGGTCTTCACGTGAAACAACATTATTTTAAATTTTATACTATCTCAAGATGTTTTTCACCCTTGGAAAATAATAAAATCATTTGTTTTACTAAAAGAACAAGATTCCATTAGAGAGAGAGAGAGAGAGAGAGAGAGAGAGAGAGAGAGAGAGAGAGAGAGACAGAGACAGAGACAGAGACAGAGACAGAGACAGAGAGAGACTATAGAACACGGTAAAACTGGGCCCTTTGCATTTTGGAGTGTGAGTCTACATTTCACACAGCAACCTTGGAGAAGATGGAAAATGTTGAAATCAACTGGCTTATTTGGTAATAAGTGGTCTGTAAAAGCCTATTGGTTTGTCTTATTTTGGAGGGGGCGGGAAGAAGCACTGAGAAGGAAAAGAATATAAAATTTCTAATCATTAGGCTCATACATTGATGAATTGGCCTCACTGCCATCCTCTTCATGGAGAGCAGGAACTGTGATGTGCACACTGTCTCTATGAATGTTCTTCTGAGAAAAGGAGAATCTTTGAAAGAGAACCAATGAAGCTGATCTCAACTTAAGAAATTTCCAAGTTTGAACAAACCAAATTCAAATGGTATTACTGTCATTAAAGAGGCCTTTGCCATTGAAATGTGCTTACTAATAAAGGAAGCAGCTTCCATGTAATATTAATATACATAATTCACAGGCAGGGATATCTTGCCAGGTCACAAGAAATAGATTCTCTGAAAAGTAGAATTATCAATGAAGAGCCTTCAGTGTTTATTCGGACTTTGGACAGTTCCACAATATTTGGTGCATATTTCTTTCTTTTGATTAGGATAAGAAACTCATAGAGTGCAGAAACTAAGCCCTATCCATCCTATATTTTATGTAATAACGTACTTTCTTTGTGAATAAACAATATGTTTAATGCAATAAATTATTGGGTAAATAAATGAGAGAAAATTCTTGACCAGAAAAATTATATTTCTTCTGATGCAGTAGAGCGAAAGAAATGTAGCTCAGTAAGGGCCATAATAAAAACAACAAAGCATCTCCAGATATTTACTTTTGAGAGGATTTAATGCAGGAATTTAGGTTTCAGGGGAGCAAAGATTAGATGAGGTCCAGTATACAAATAATGAGATGATCTATTAGAACAACTCAAGCTGAATGCCACACCTCAAAATTTGAATGTCTGAAACAGTAAACAATGAAAACAGGGCTGTACAGGGTCAGGAGGATGCAATATGAACACCAAGGACCCAGTAAGTCACTGCATAGGCATCCCAGAGGAAAAACTCTTACCCCTCTCAGAAAAAGCCTTCTTTACTGTCATGACTGACTATGATCCACTCTGAACCTTCACAAGAAGAGTTCATTCAGACGTGGAGTTGGATTCTTCACAAGGAATCCTGTAACATTCAAAACATCAACTATTGAACTATTTGTGTATAAAAATACATAAATAAATAAATAAATAGCAATGACAGTCTCAGCTGCCTGTAGCACAGAATTGAGCAGAAGACACCAGAGAAGAGCACAACTCATGACTGCTTCTGTTGAGCCTGCAATATCTTGCGTGGAAGACTTACGTTGGCATCTTTTAGTGGGATTTTGGTAAACATTACTTCCTGGATAACATTTTTCTTCCCTTCTCCCTCTCTCCTTCTCTCCATCCCTTGCTCCTCCCACCATGCACACCCCATTTCTTTTTTTTTTATTTTTTAAACGACTTTATTTTGCAAAACAAAGATAAATGTACAGATTTTAAACATTTTTTGCTTAAAATTATACATTTTTGTCAGTACTGTTTTTTCAGACATTAAAATAAATTTTACATAAAACCATGTGAATATATTTTTTAGTCAGTACTTGATTTTTTTCAAGGGCTTGACAGTATGCATTGACAACCTACTAGTTGCAATAAGCGTAAAGTACATGCAAAACAAAACGCAACATGGAAATAGTCAAAGTCTTCTTGTTTTGTGAATATATGTATATTTTTTGTTTTCATTTCTTGGACTTCATACAGTCTGTGAGTTGTTTCTGGGGGAGTGCAAGCCTCTGGGGTTAGCATCCCACTATCAGTGACTGCATATTATGTCTGTTCTTTTGTGACTGGGTTATCTCACTCAGGATGATCTTCTCTAGATGCAGCCATTTTCTTAAGAATTTGGTTAAGTCATTGTTTCTGGTGGCTGAGTAGTATTCCATTGTGTATATGTACCACAATTTTTGTATCCATTCATCTTCTGAACATTTCTATTTACATGTCACAATGGCAGTATGAGCTAAGCACTGGGCCCAGAATAGGACAAAGTAGCTGCTTTTCTGGTGATTAATGAACTTTTCCCACTTCTTAAAAATTCCACTTACTAAATTCCAGCAAGAAACTTTAAATGGTTACTGTTTTTAACTTCTCTGACTTTAGGAATTTATTCTTTACAGAAAGGGACAGTTGTTATCAGCAACAATATAAACACCCATCACTAAGGGGAAATTAGACATAAATCACATGGGTCTAAAAGCAGAGATGATATAGAATCACTAAAATGAGATATTCTTATACAAAATCTGTTCTATAGCATTGAGGATGGTAATATGTGTGTAAAATAACATACTTATTAATTCGACTTTCATAGAAGTACGGTTAGAAGGAGAAGCCTCCAAATGGTAATAAACTACTTTTCCAAGTAAAGGTATTTTAAGGTACCTCTTCTCACCACATTTTACTTTTTAAAAACTTTTTTTGTTTTTATTTTTATTTTTCACAAAGCACCATGATTCAGTAGACTTTATGTTCATTAAAAACCTGGGGAATACACTTGCTGTTCTAGTTTATATATTTAAAATAAGACTCCCCTATGTAATCAAATCATTCCCCTGCATTCCAACTACAGCACACAGAAGAGCAGACCTTGCACCTCACCTAGGAAGTACAACAAAGTTGACCTTGTTGGCGGAGGTACCTGTGTAGTGGACCTGAGAGAATAAGATCTGGCCCTACCATTTGTCTGCCCTAAAATTGTGGTGTTAAGAAAGAGATGTCCTCTCCTCTGTGGCCCCTAGATGCTTGCCACATATGGCAGATAGGAGATCTGGCATAGGAGTCATGATATCTATCTCTGTCTCTCCCCAGCAACAATACTCAAGAGAGGGGTACCTATACCTCCCTGGAGCAAGAGTAGAGCTTGCTCTAGTTGGAGGGGTTGCAAGTGAGCTAGCCATGAGTGTGTGGCAATGAGATACCCAACTAGCCCTTCACCTTCTGCAGCACTTGGGAGAGTGGGACTAGTACCTCACCTGGCCAGCACAGTAGGACTGGCCCTGATGGCATGGGTTGGACATGTTGGGTGGGTCAATTCAAAGCCTTGGATTTGGGCCTGAGAGATTTCTGAGATTGTCATCACACCAGCTCTTTTGAACCCACACCACCAGAGAAAGCTCTCCTGCCCTACCCTGGTTGACTCATCCAATGTTATAGTCAGCTTTCTTCCCACCCAACATCTACCCTATTAATGAACTGTTGGAGTGCGTAAAGGGCCTGGTCATACAGTTCTAAAACTATGCTATCTCAATGACACAAGGCAACCACAGGATGGCCAAGAGAAGTCCCAATGAAATTACAGTATTAATAGTGTAGCCGGAGCTGGAGTCCACAAATCAGACTGACAACTCATTGCAATGAACATTTTGTAAACAAAACTGTGTGGACAAGAGTGTGCATACTATGGGACACACTGCTACAAACTATGGCTTCAAGGAGTTTGTTTATTTGTTTGTTTTATCCATTTTGGGGAAAGTTTAAAGGGTGAGAAATGGGTTTGAGGGGAGAAGGAGATGAGTGGAATTGGGGAGTATTATGTAAATGTCACAAAGAACTAATAAAAAGTTTTTTTTTTTAATCCAGGAATAAAAATAAAGAAGAAAGAGAGGCAAGACATGAATCAGTAATAAGTTATAGGGCTTATTATAAGCCTTCCATAAACAAAGAACTGACGTAGAGTTGGGAGTGGTCAAAAAAACAAATCTAACAGCATGACCTAAGCTACATTTGTGGAAAAATCACAAAGGGAAGAGGACTTTTGATGTGAATTCAAACATAAACTCTTGGGTTGCTTTAATTTTGAACAACAAAAAAACTTACCTTTGACTTCAAATATTTTTCATTATTATCACTTCTTAAGAACATGTGTGTGTATATAACAAATTTTCCTTCAGGCCTTTATGATCACTTAGCTACTGGAGGCAAATGGTGTATACTATCAGTTAATTTGCTTCCAAACAGCAATTAGACAGCAAAAGGAAATCAAAGGGATACAAATTGGAAAGGAAGAAGTAAAAACATCATTGTTTGCATATGACATGATAGTGTACATAAGTGACCCAAAAATTCCACCAGAGAACTTCTAGAGCTGACAACTTCAGCAAAGTGGCTGGATATAAAATTAACTCAAACAAATCAGTAGCCTTCCTCTACTCAAAGGACAAATATGCAGAGAAAGAAATTAGGGAAAAGATACCCTTCACAATAGTCACACACAATATGAAATACCTTAGTGTGTCTCTAACTTAGCAAGTGAAGGACCTGTATAACAAGAACTTCAAATCTTTACAGAAAGAAATCAAGGAAGATATGTGAAAATGGAAAGCTATTCCATGCTCATAGATTGGAAGGATCAACATTGTAAAAATGGCCATCTTACCAAAAGTATTCTACAGATTCAATGCAATCCCCATCAAAATCCCAACCCAATTCTTCATTGTGTTGGAAAGAGCAATGTGCAATTTCATCTGGAATAACAAAAGACCTAAAATAGTAAAATCCATCCTCAACAACAAGAAAACATCTGCAGGAATCAACATCCCTGACCTCAAGTTATATTACAAGGCAATTGTGTTAAAAACTGCATGGTACTGGTACAGAGATAGGCACGTGGTTCAATGGATTAGAATAGAAGATCCATAAATGAGCCATCAAATATATGGCCACTTGATTTTTGACAAAGGAGCTATAAACATTCAATGGAAAAAGGACAGTATTGGTCCACCTGGCACTCAGCATGCAGAAGAATGAAAATAGACACTTTCTTATCTCCTTGTACAAAGCTGAAGTGCAAGTGGATCAAAGATCTTCACATTAAACCAGGTACACTGAAACTATTAGAAGCGAAAGTAGGGAGAAAATTTTCTGAACAGAACATAATTGCTCATGGTCTAAGGTCAAATATCGACAAATGGGACTTAATGAAATTGCCAAGTTTCTGTAAGGCTAAGGACATTGTCAAGAAAACAAAATGGCAGCCAACAGAATGGGAAAAGATCTATACAAACTTCACATCAGGTAAAGGCCTAATATCCAAGGTATACAAAGAACTCAAAAAGCTAGACACCAGAGAATCAAACAACCCTATCAAAAATGGGGTACAGAGCTAAAAAAAAAAGTTCCAAATTGAAGAATATTGAATGGCTGAGAAGCATCTAAGGAAGTGCTCGACATCATTAGCCATCAGGGAAATGCAAATCAAAACAACCCCGAGATTCTACCTCACATCAACCAGAATGGCTAACATCAAAAATTCAGATGACAGCAGATGCTGGCAAGGATGCAAAGAAAGAGGAACACTTTTCCACTGTTGGTGGGGTTGTAAACTGGTACAACCACTCTGGAAATCACTCTGGCAATTCCTCAGAAAATTGGATATTGTACTACCTGAAGATCCAGTTATTTCACTTCTGGGCATATACCCCAGAGATGCTCCAACATACAACAAAGACACATGCACCACAATATTCATAGCAACCCTATATATAATAGCCAGAAGCTGGAAAGAATTCAGATGTCCTTCAGTAGATGAATGGATACAAAAATTGTGGTATATTTACACAATTGACTACTACTCAGCTATCAGAAACAATGACTTTATGAAATTCTTAAGAAAATTGATGCATCTAGAGAATATCATCCTGAGTGAGATAACCCAGTCACAAAAGAACAGACATAATATTCAGTCACTGATAATTGGATACTCACCCCCAGAAAGCTCAGGACATTCCAGAAACAACTTACAGATTATATGAAGTTCAAGAAAAACAAATGCCAAAATAAAAAATAAAAAATCATTATGCTTAATCTTTACACACCAAGAAAACTTTGACTATTTCCAGGTTACCTCTTCTTTTACATGTACCTTATGCTCATTGTAACTGGTAAGATTTTAAGGCATATTATGAAACTTTTAAAAAAATCAAGTACTGACAAAAAATATATTCATATGCTGTTATGCAAAAAATGCTTTTAAAACCTGTACATTCATTTTTGTTTTTTAAAATAAAGTTGTTCAATTAAAAATTTGCTCCAAAGCTATTTTTATAATGATTAATGCCAGGTCATACCGACAAATTTGCCTTTAATTTCTTTTTCTCATTAAACTTACACAACAAATGCTGACAGCACCAATTGCACCTGAATAAGCTTCGTGGACTCAACAATATTTAAGAATTATTTTTGATATGTTTGCTCTAGTGAATCAATTTTAAAGTATACCAAATAGAACTTACATTAAAAGTGTAAGTTTTTACTAAAAGAAAAAAATAAGTTAAAATGTTTACTTATTAAATTGTAAAATTTCCATTGGACTGAACCAGAACTTTATGGATAAGAACAGAAGACAGAAAGGTACTATCTTCCCTATTCTGAATTCTGAGCTACTAACACCTTATTATCTTGAGTTATGGAACTCAGTGCTATATTCTCAGGTTAAAATATCATTAGGGGATTCCGTGTTACATAATAAATATAGAAGTTATTGAAATGTTAACGGGGAGGCATCAAGAAGTAGATATCTCCTGTAGTAACAACAATGCTCAGGATAGAAATCATGTGATCATAATAGCTTTGCCTACCCCTCCACAAAACAAAACAAAACAAAACAAAAAACCCATAGACTAACACAAACCCTTTGACAAGCACAAGATACTTTACAATGGTTGGTCAAAGTAGCCAAGTGAGCCCCAAACAATATAGACAATTGTTCTGGCCATCGGTTGAAGGCAAGTTCCTAGTCCCTGTTGAAGGCATTTCATATGTAGGACCCAACAGGAGAATTAATCCAGCTGAAGATTACTCAAAAGCCTGTCTCCTGCAGCCTAGCTTCTGTGATAGTAGAAAATACTTGTAAGCTGACAAGGGAGAGAAGCAATTAGTAGCCCTATTCAGTTGTGACACTTATGAGCAATAACAATGATCACCATGGAAATATATGAAAAGGTAGAATAACTCGCATTCTCATTTTTGGTAACCAATTTATGCCTTAATGGACACTTAAGGTCCACTCAACAGGAGGGACATCATGCCTGGTTCTAGGCCTAGCCAACTTCCTGCAGGTGCTGACATCATAGATGTGAGATAAGAATCCATGTCTGCTGCTTTGCTAGACTAGCATAATTCCTAACTACATTTTTAAATCTTATTCTCACATTCACATATAAGTATAGTTATCACCACTCATCAAAGACACTTCTCATTGCAGTAAATGTAGATAATCACAGAGAACCACATTGGACAAGATTCAGAAATCAACAGATATGTGTAGGTCCCAGCCACGAGGGATATATCTGCACCCCAACAAAACATCTGTGGCTTAGGGAAAATCATGGAAGTGTCAGAGAAATGAGAAGTCTTCTGTAAAACAGTTTATCCTAGAAATAGTTGCATAAACAAGACCAGAAAATGACAATATCAATAAACATTCTGTGAAAGCAGAAAAATTTCATGGAGTTACTACAGGTAACTAATGAATGCTAGGAGAATTAACTTCTCTCAAGAAAGAGCCACTTAATTGGTTACACAATACTAGGTGACCAACCTATAAAACACATATACATAAAATAAAAAATGAACTCAGTTGGTTATAATGATGTACTTGTACAAAAAAATGTGCACATACATAATAATAATAATAAAAGAAAAGCCACTATCACATAGAAATGTGGCATAAAAGTCATTAGAGACAGCAGGATTTAGGAGGGGCTAAAGAGGGGGAAGAAAAAAGGGGAATTAATATATTTTTACTAAAATATTAGAAAAGCTAGAGGACAGGGTTTTGCTGTGATATAATGTCTCTTAGAAATTTCAGAAGCTACACCCATGAAGTCTCATTAGCATAGCTGTGTAAACATGATCTAAATAAGAAGCACATCAACAGGGATGCTAATACGAAAGAGGGATGCTCAGGAGCCCTAAATGCTACACAAAGAACTAGATAGTTAAGGAATACTGAGGACAGGAGAAACAGTCAGGGAAGAGCACACTAATAATCCAATACCAAATGGCCAGCTGTGAAGACATATATACATGCAAGTAACATGATGCAGACTGAAGGGGTTTATGTATGCATTATATATGTGTGCTTTCATGTTTGTGTGTGTGTGTGTTTGTGTGTGTGTGTGTATACAATGTGTAACAACAACTAAGGAAAACAAACATGAATTTGAAAGAGAGTAAGGGAGAGTAAATGGAGGAGGGTTGAAGGAAGAAAAGGAAAATTATGCAATTATATCATAATCACAAAAAACTAAAAAGAAAACTTTAAACTATAAATAAGTATATACACTGATATGAGGTCTGCCCATAGACCTTAAATACCAGACCAATATAGATAACAAAAAATTATTGTAATCAAGCTGCTACTGATTGATCAGGGACGCAGAATAGACTCCAGAACTGAACTGTGACCCTGAGCTAAAATGGTACCATAAGCATTTCTGCTAAAATAACAGTTACATTTCCCCGCCAATCAGGATTCATGGATAAACGCCTCTCCTAGGAACATTTACCTATGTGGTACAATTTTCCTGTTCTCATCTGGCTTATTAAACTGTAGCAGGATGACTTGCCTAGCATTCATGTCTCTATCTGACAACCTGGATCTCAGTTACCCAGGAATATGTCTCACTCTGCCAGGCAGAATATCATTTATCCAGGAAGGTCTTGGGAAATTAAACTTTATTTGAACTCTATTCAAAATGAAGGTATTACTCAAAATAGCTTCAGTTTGGTTCCTTCTAACAATATGGGAATGAAATTTCATAAAGATAGATATGTCTTTTTCAGTACTATTCATAGACCCCCCCCCCAGGGCTCTCTATGTGGCATCTTATTATAACAGGAAGTTTAAACTACCAAGCAGTGGCTCAATATTTCAGAAGCCATGAAGTAGAAGCACCTAGCTCTTTCAAGCCTTGGTCTTAGAGCCTTACAGTGTCACTCTGTTGTTCTATAGGGAAAACCAATCACAAAAATTCTAGCTTACATAAAA
Source organism: Micromys minutus (assembly GCF_963924665.1). NCBI lineage: Eukaryota > Metazoa > Chordata > Mammalia > Rodentia > Muridae > Micromys > Micromys minutus. The sequence goes on from NC_137969.1 coordinate 125,543,853, forward strand.
GGGAACTGGACTTACATACCATGAGGACAGGAGGTGGTAGACATGCCACCTGTTAAAGTCTATGGGGATTTCCTCTAAGGGACATCATACAAGTTACTTTCACTCTATTTTTAAAGGGATTAGAAATGTACTTGGTTTACGAGTAATATCCATGCATTAACTTTGACATTAGTCTTCTTTCATCAAATGAGAATCATCGTATTCTAGACATGAACAATATTATTGACTGTATTTTATACTTTCTCTATTTAAATAAAATGTATGTTAAAGTCTAAGTCTCTATAAGTCAGGAGGTAATGATGACAATGAGGTCATACAGCATTCTTGATCCATTAAACTGCTAGGCACAGCCATAAAATGTACCTGTTCACAACTGGAAATATGAGCACAAGGAAGAGACTGCAGTGGGCAAGTGGTGTCCCCAACAAGATTCTGGCCATATGCAAAACTTTAACAAGCTATGGAGGTAACAATGTCCACAACTAGCCCTGACATGTGTAGAGAAAGGAAACAGTTTGCAGTTTTAAAGTGTTGTATTTATCCCTCTATGAATTCAGCAGTCTATGATCAACATAGTTTGGATGAAATTCTTAATAAGAACTTCAAAGTAACACACACACTCTCATACACAAACACTCACTTATACAGACACTCATAAACTCTCTCACTCGTGCACACAAAACAGCCACACAAATGTGACAAATTTGTAACTCTGAATGCTCAGTCCTACTTAGTATTTGCTCAATCATTTTCAGTTATAGATGTGATCCTGGTGGCCCAGACTTGTAATTCCAGGTACGGTGAAGACAGGAAGGTCAAAAGCTCAAGGCAAGTCTGTGCTTCAGAGTGAGTTCAAGGGCCGTCTACACTACCTAGTGAAATCTGGATTGAAAATGCAAATAGAGGGATAGAAATGTAGCTCAAAAACAGAGACTCTGTCAAGCATGTCTGAAGCCCTGGGTTCAATTCCAGTCATTTAATTAAACAAACACATAAGCAAATATTTATTTAAAAAGAAGGAGCAGAAAGGGTCAGGGAAGCTACCTGCAAGCTGAAGAGATGGGCCATGGGAACAAATGTGGAGACTGTCTCATCATGAAGTTTCAGCCTTAACATCTATAGTCCACTACCTTTCTGCAGAGTATACCTCCCCAACTGCAGTACTTTTCAAGGAAGCCCTAAGTAGTTGACATGGACAATAGTAAGCTGTATTGAAGGTGTACCCAAATTACTAGTCATGACAACACATGCTACAGGGTAAGACACAAGATACAAATGGAATATATAAAGCAGTCACTATCTACTCTTGGCTTCAACTTCTATAATATCTGTGTTACTTATAGAGAAATGGCACTACATAAAACACCGTAGCATGCACACCTTGGGTTAACCATTCGGTTCTTTCATATATCCTTAACACATATGTTGTTTATTTTTCCTCTTTTTACCCATGGGTAGAAATGGAAGTAAAAGGTCAAGAGTAGAAACGTATAAAAATAAACACATGCTGAGAAAAGTCTAGCTCCTTCAGGGATGAAGGCAAAGCTGGAGTCGGCGATGCTCAGTCACTTAATGTCTTGCAACCCAATGTCTGCTAGTTCTAAAAAGCTGAGACCATGTGTGAGCAATTAAGTAGGGTTCTAATGAGCATCTCAAAATATCTACTGAGTTCATTCTGCTCAAATTAAGAGAAATTTCGAGATTGGCTCAACCTATGATTGAAAGAAAATATTAGTAAATAGAATTTCTTGTTATTTTTAACATAATTATCTGAAAATGCACTGTTTAAGCAAAAACTAATGGCTACTTAAAGGGTCTATTTCACCTAAATTTATACATGGCAAGAGGCTTATTGAAACAAATTTATGCCAAAGGGAATTTAACTTGGGAAATCTTGCTGGAATTGGATTTCTAACAAGATCGAATTGGTATTAATGCATTCTATTCATCAAGTACAAGTTAGTCATGTTTCTGAATTACTGCTTTCCTTAAGGAATGCTGCATAACAGTAGGCAAAACCCAGTGCAAACAGAGTAAAGTATCTCCCCAGACATATTCCTTAGAGAGAGGCAGGCTGAAGGTCCTCCACAAATATAGATGAAATAAATACTTTTTAAAATGTTTGTTTACAAAAACAATCCCAGAGTTAGAATTATTATTCTCACTTTGTATGCTTTTTCTGGATCTTGCTTCATCAAATTCCCTGGGGGTAATAATAAAGATCAAATGGAACCCTCTATAAATAGCTACCCTCTTAAGCAAACCCCAGTAATAAAAAAAAAAATCTTATATTAAGTTTCTCCAACAAGCTTCAGGCTCAGGAGCAACCTTGTTTACCCTTGTTGGAGTAGCTTCTCTCACCCTTGCCTGCTGAATAAACAGCTCCAGTGGAACAAATTTTGACTGGCTGTTTATCTATAAGGCGCACACTTATTTTTTTAATAGGCATGAGCCTCTGCCTTGCACGTTTTTAATGAAATTGAGATTTCAGTGCCTTCAGATGATGATCTCACTGCACTTGGTGACAGGTGGTGACTGAAATCGGCTGCTTTTGCCTGTTTGTAGAAGCATCCTCAGACTCTGGTGGCTTTCACAGGTGCTCTCTCCCATTCCTGCTCTTGACCTTGGTTCCTCCTCTATGAAGTATAGAACATGTTCCTTCTTGCTTGCTTCCTTTCTTCTGTTTTGCATTACTCACCTCTGTGTACCCCATAGACAGTATTTAAAATATGAAAGGATTTGTGTTCAGGACAGATAATACCTGGATTTATCATCTGTCCACAGAACCTGGGAATTATATGTAGTTAACCCAGAAATCTCTACCTTAATTGAATTCACTTTCCAGTACTGGTTTTCTGCATTGCCTTGTGGGATAACAATTGTTCTACAGTGACGGCTTCAGGTCTAAATACTCTGTAAATGTTATATAATAGTCAATATTAGTATCTGCTCAGAAAATGTTAGGGATTTCACTTCAATGTCATATATGCATCTGGAAATTCTGATTTGTAACGTAAAGATTTCATTGTTACCAAATTTATTGTATATTTCGAATTTTACCAATGCTGTAAGAGATATTATAAAAAACAGCAGTTAATATAAAAATAAATAATATTTAAAATATTGAATATGTCATTGAGTCAATTTAAATGTGAGTAGACAAAGCTTTGGTATAGGTCATAAAGCAAAATGGCCATGAGACAACACAGAATAGGTATGGCCACATAGTGAGTCAACTTTGATGATGGGTGCTAGCTAGAAAGAAACAAACAAACAAAAAGAAGGAGAAACAGATACATGGTAAATATATAGATATAGATGGTGGTTAGATAGAGATAGACAGACAGACAGATGATAGAGCTAGCTAAACTTTGTCTCTGCTTTCATTTAGGTTTCTAATGGTTCTTTTGATTGTTTTATTCATCTCAGTACTGAGCAAATATATGTTGTTGGGTGATCTGAATTCATCAGTCTCTAGCTCCTAGAGATCAGAAGAGGCTACAAACCCCTTCTTTAGAGCATATGGAAAACCTTCCCTATAGGAAAGGTGTTTAAATACTTTATAAACAAATAATAAATTGTCAAAAAAAGCTTTCTTTTAGTGAGGTTCATAAGTTAAAAGAAGTTTATCTGGCCTGATTTGACATTATCTGACTCACTGTTGGGCACAATGTCAAAATAGTTGATTTTCAGGAAACTGTATAGGGGAAAAAGAAATCTTCCCTAAAATCTCACCCCAGAGATTCTCTCAAAACTGAAGGAGACTTTTATTTACTGATGAATTACTGTGTGCTGGGCACTGAGCTAAGCCATTATCCAGAAATGTCTTATTCTAAACTCAACATCACCTGGACAATTTTGTAGCATTCATTTAATTTTCTGCTTAAAGGGAAAAAATGATTCTATAAGATGTTTGCATTTTTCTGCGATATCAGAATATGACTTCTATCATTTCCACTTAGATCCCTCTTCTTCTCTTCTTTCTCTTTCCAAGTTTCCATCTATGGCAAACTCATTATACATAATATTACATTTACTCCTTTGGCTTGTATCAATGTAAAAGCTCATGTGTTTTACTATATTAAACAAATGATTCTGTATATCACCACCAGCAGCAGCAGCAATACCACCACCATTGTGAATTCTCTGCGACAGCCTATATAATTTTGAAAATTTTTAAAAGAAAAAGAAAAATAAGAAAAAGACAAAAATCATCCCAGACTTCTAATCAGTAAAGGAAACTGATTTGGAAAGCTGCAGATGTGACTGAAGCAGGGTAGAGCCACAAAAACAGAGCTGGGTGTGTTAAAGGGGCTTTGCAGTTGACATTACTCACCCGGAGACAGAGAAAGAAGAAGCAGAGCACCTGTCATCAGCCCTTCCAAAGGCCACTGCCCTAGTTAAGTTGTATGAACTGGGGCACTCGAGTGTGAGTAATTCGGGCCTCTCATTTCCAGCACATGTCCCCAGTCATTCTTGTCAAAATGAAGGCCATCTCTCGACTCTGAATTTGTCTTTTGAAAAATAACCTGTAACTCTCATCCAGCCAGTAAAACAGAAAGTGAAAGAGAAAGAGAACAAGTTATATTCCCAGATAAAAATGATCGTACACTTTTGAGGAGAGGATGAAAGGGAAAGCCTGCTTGGAGGTGTTAAAGTGAAAGGACCCATTTCTACCCTGCTATGTTATCAGTGGCTGCATGCTACAGGCGTTGTGAATTAGTAAATCAATTCCAGGTGTTGTGAATTAGCAAAGAGAACACTTTGATTTTATGTAATGCCCACCTACTTTGGACCAAGGCAAAGAACTATAGTGTGTGAAGATTTTGTATTCAAATGCCAGACAGATCTGAATTGGCATCTTTGATTTTAACTACAGTTGAGTAGCCGGCCCTAGAGTCTTTCAGGATCCACATGACTCCTGCCAGGAATATGAGAATAACTCCTGCCTTCTTCCTTGACACGAGTTATTCTCCCCTACAGCCGAAGCCATTGGTCCCTGTTCAGCCTGACTCAAGGTCAAGGTTCAAGACAAAGATAAATTGAGCAAAGGGAAGACATGCTTGAAAAATCGGAATTGTTACACTGGGAGACCAGGGCCTGTGGCATGAATTCTGGTCACTGTCTGAGTGACAGGGACATGTGGCTGAACCCCTCTGTCTTTGGGAATTTCCCTGTAAAGTAGAGCAATGACAACGGCATTTCATAGTTACTGTGACACAGGCCAGTCTATAGTAAATCCTCATTTAACAACCACAGGGAAACCTGAGCTGGCTGCAGTCAGGAAGTTGAAGCAGAAGGATTGGGAACTTTCAGCCCCTTGATGTTCAAGATTTTCAGCCCCTTGCAGTAAGTTCAAGACCTGACTGGATTATATAGAGAGATTCTATCTAGGGAAACAAAGCATAAACCAGAAACAAATAAAAAGAAAAGGCTCACCTGCATTTATTATCTCATGCTATTACTCTCCAAATATATTCCAGCTTACTTAGCATTTGCTCTTTGAAGTTAAAAATTTAACTCACTCTCAAAACAAATTTATAGACTGTTTGCTTCATGATTTTATACATATTATCAACCTTAGCATCACCTTGTTAACCTCCAAACTCTTTGAATATTTTTAGTAAAACTATATTCCGTATGCACATGTCCCCAAGGCAATTCTTCATAAAATTTAACTTTGTCATCTAAATCCATAGTATATCTGTCTCTATAACCAAATTGTCTCGAAATGTGTCCTTATTATTTTATAAGGCTTATATTTATATAGAGAAACTATATTTTCTATTATATCAGTCGAATGCTTAGCTATTGGTGATAGTCTTGTGAAAGTGTGGGGTATAGATTGGAGAAACCTGGAGAAGGATACCACACAAAGGTCAACACAGTCAACTAACCTGTGTCCATGGGGCTCACAGACTGAACCACCAAACAATGAGTATGCAGGGGCAGGACCTAGGCCTCCCTGTACATATGGAGCAGATGTGCAGCCTGGTTTTTGTGTGAGCTCCCTAACAATAGAAATGGGGCTCTTTCTGACCCTGTTTCCTGTTAATTGACCCCTTTCCACCAGACTGAAACGTTTGGTCCGTGGGAGAGAATAGGCTTAGTCCTGCTGGAGATAGATGTGCCAGGGCAGATTGGTGCCCAGTGGGGGAGGCAGATTCTCCTTTTCTAAGAGAAGGGGAGTGGTACTGAGAAGAGGATTTGTAAAGGTGGGACTGGGAGGAGAGAAGGAAGGGTTACAATAAGGATCTAAAATGAATAAATATATAATAAAGTCAAAAACCAAAAATAAAATTAAAAGAAGACTCCACACTTATTTATTAACTGATTAATAAACGGCAGCAATGTAACTCCTCTGCTGCCCTGACTTCCTTTGCACATGCTTCCATTCGAACATCTTCATACTTTAGTATTTGTCCTACTTGTTTTCTTACTGTTTATTTGCTTTTTCTGTGTATTTTCCCCACAGGCATGGCTCAGCTTCAATGGACTTATTTATCACAGGTATTAATTTCCAATCACTGTGTATGTTGTTTCCTTATTTATTTATTCCTCCATTCACCCCATAAAAAGAAACGGAAAATTTCAAAAAGGAATAAAAAGTATTTTAAAAAAATAGAAACATAAATTAACTTTGAGAAATCATTGTTTATGAATAAAGATTTTTGGCTTCAATGTGTTTGTCTTCCGGATGAGGAGGGAGAAAGCAGGGAAGTAAAGAAATTAAGGTATATTGAGATGAGACCACTTTAATTACCCTAGTGTATAACAGAGGAGGATGAATAGAGTGAGGCTGAGTGTCTTAATAGAAGAAGAACATAAGACCCCAGATGAGGAAGTGAAATGAATACAGATCTGGAAAAATATGCAGCATCAGATGGAAGCATGCTGCAGGTAAACCGAGTAAATAGGAAACCTCAGAGGTGATAAACTGCATAGTGTGAGAAGCAAAAATGAGGATAAAGAAGAGGGGACTGAATTTAAGGCGTCAACTTCAGAAGGCAAAGCATGTCACAAGGCCAGGTCAGGCTAGCAAGCACTTTAAAAATTTATTGTGCATCTAATTCATCTGGGATCTTGTTAAAATGCAAACTCTGATTCAGAAGTTCTGGGGCTGGACCAGAGATTTATAACTCTTAACGGGATTGCAGAGGATGCTATCTGTTATTCCGAGGGCCAGACTTGGACTAGAAAGCATCTGAGCTGTGAAAAGGAGGTTGGGGGTGGGGGGCGGTTGTAAGTACAAATGAACGCCGTCAAAGGACCTCGGGTTGGTACGACCATAAATAAATATACATATTCAAAGGCTCTCGCGCCCTGTGTGTATTAAAAGAGCCTGCTGCAGAGATGGCATGGAAGAAGTCAGTGAGTAGATCATTTCCTTTACCCAGGAGTTACAGTGGCCTGCGTGGTGTAGGTTGTGTCAGTCACTTTTGTCACTTTGGAAAAGAGCTGAGTAAACAAGTTAAGAAAAGAAAGACTTGTTTTGAACTCAGAGATGCAGATTTTGCAGTCCGTGGTCATTTTGCACCATCGGTTTTATGCCCTACGGGTGGTGAGATGTAATATCCTGGTGGGGAGTGCATGGCTAAGCAGAGAGGTTCACCTCACGGCAGACAGGTGTGGGTCACCAGTTAGACATGTTGGTTAAAGGCCAAACCTCTGTGATCTACTTTTTCAGGCCGGTCCAATCTCCTGGTTTCTATTTCCTCCCGGAAACATCATCAAATTAAGAATTCACCAATGCATTTGCCCATCGATTCTGTGTCTGACCTCATGATCCAATCATGTCTCACTCGCTGAACTCACAATCTGAGAAGGAAGGCTGACCCCTCGAAGACCTTTGTGGAAACATGTCTGCTCCAAACCAAATCAGAGCTTGTGAGACACAGTCACATTTAAAAAGCATTCTTAGAGCAGGTTAAACTAAACATTGGACACAATGCTGGTTATACACAAAATTGATCCAGACTCAGCTTACCACAAAAACGAAAATATTCTAAGGAAAGATGAGGAAGACAGGACAGAAATCAAGGAAAAATCAACTAGAGATATTGAGTATAATATGTATCGATACCAAGAGTTCAGAAAAGGGACTAGCCAGTGGAGATAGAATCTTGGAGTCGCTATATTTGAAGCCATTTAACTGAATTATCGCAGGTAATAACTTAATATTAGATTTATGATTTATAGGTGGGGGAAAGACCAGCTGAGGTGAGAGGGTTAAGAGAATGGGCCATTGGAAATCCATGTAAAAATCTCTAAGATAAAGTGCAGCACCAAACCAGAAGCTGGCAGAAAGACCAATCCAATACCACTTACCAAATGAGATGAAATTGAAAAATAATGGTTGGATGTAGTGTGGCATGGTATCAGCCATTTGACAAAGGTTATCAAATTAACAGGATAAAGAATTCCTGAGCAGATGACCAGGAAGAGTGAAGAAGAAGCAGGAAGGTAGATTCAGAGATAAGACAACCCTCTCGTTTTCTTTTTCTATACAGAGAATTAGAGAAATGAGTCGTTCAAGCTTGAAACTCTTGAGTTAGGAGACACCAGTAGATGTTATTTGTGAATAAAGGTTGAGAGAAAATGCTAGATATGGAAGGACGGGTGGTATGAGGAGAAGGCAATCAAAGAGAAGCAAAGGAGACATGAGTAGAATCTCTTGTAAGCAGACAGATGTGGGAAGATGCAGTAATTATCTAGCTGCTCAGGGCTTTAAAGAAAATAGGATCAAAATAACAGATAGTAGAGGAAAAAAGATTAGAGAGCTGAACAGTAAAGTATTGGTGTTATTTGGTCATCAGAGTAGGAAAACAAATTTCAACCCAAAATGTAGTAAGAGATTAAAGGGCAGTGCTGAGGAACTATTTCAAAAACTTCAGTAGCATTAACACAAAATAGGTGGAATTTCATGAAGGGACATTTACCTACTTAGAGAGAATATAGCAAAATTACTTTGGATATATGCAAGAGAGCACTGTAGTAACAGACCCTAGCATTCAGGTCAGATGACAGGACAGTGAAAATCTGAAAATGTGGTGAGTCAATACATTATCTAAATGACACCGAACAACAGCTGTTGAGGTAAATGAAGGGGTTTCTTTGATTCCGGATGGATAAAGCCCCTGAACTCTCCAAAGGTACTATACTGTGTAACTCTTAACCACATTCAGAGTTATGAAAGGTTTTGAAAGATATTTATTATAAAGTTAATAAATGGTAAGCCTAGAATGGGATTTTGCTTATAATTTCTCAGGAGCACATCTATTGAGGGAAAAAAAGCACTGATCAACACAGAGATTGTATCTCTTAATATTCCAAAGTATTTAACAGGTTTTGTTGGGTATTTTCTTTACTTATATTTCAAATGTTATCCCCTTTCCTGGTTTCCCCTATGGAACTCCCCTATGCCATCCCCCTCCCCTTTTTCTATGAGAGTACTCACCCACCCACCCACTCCTTCCCATCTCCCCACTCTGGCATTACCTACACTGAGGTATTAACCCTTCACATGGCCAAGGCCCTCTCCTCTCCTTGATGCTTGATAAAGGCATCCTGTTAAATATGTTGCTGGAGCCATAGGTCCTTCCATGTGTACTCTTTGGCTAGTGATTTAGTCTCTGGGTGCTCTGGTGGATCTGGTTGGTTGATATTGTTGTTCTTACTGTGGGGCTGTAAAGCCCTGAAGCTCCTTCAGACTGGCGTTTCCTCAGAAAATTGGACACAGTACTACCTGAGAACCATCTATACCACTCCTGGACATGTTGGACCCAAAAGATGCTCCAACATATAACAGAGACTCATGCTCTACTATGTTCATAGTGGGATTGTTTGTAATACCCAGAAGCTGGAAAGAACCCAGATGTCCTTCCACAGAGGAATGGATACAGAAAATGTGTTACATTTACACAGTGGAGTACTACTTAGCTATTAAAAGCAATGACTTCATGAAATTCTTAGACAAAAGGATGGAACTAGAAAATATCATCCTGAACCGACGTGTGGAAACTGGAGCTATGCTGCTGCTCTGCCCGGGCTGCGGGAACGGACTGAAGGTGGAGAAGGGGCAGCGTGGCCATTGTCCATAATACCACACACAAGGTAAAAAAACGGAAGTATCCAAAGCTAAAAGAAGTGGATGATGTGCTTGGTGGATGGAGCAGCTGCCTGGGAGAATCTGGACGCTACTGCAGAGCCATGTCCAAAATATGAACATCCTCGTGCCTACTTCATGCAGCTTTAGACCCGTTCTGCCTTCTATAAGCGCTGCAGTGCTCAGGGTGGACATCGCTGGAGGGATTAAGGGCAGGACTTGCCCATCTGCAAGCGTGAATTTTGTGTGCTGAAGGCGTTTGCTATATGATAGGAAGGTGACTCTTCTGTGGTGAAGGACCAGGGTGAAATACAGCTCATCTGCAAGTTAGCAGATAAAGTTCTTCATGTATGGGGGCTCTCAGCTCCTTTGGAGATACATAGAAGGATCTCGCTTGGGTTCAGGTCCTGCTCCTTACCATTCTAACTAGGAACTTGGTTTGTAGCCAGTATTTTTTTTTTTTTAAGTCTTCCAGAACTTGTTTTCTCTGTGTATTGTTTACTGTCCTTGCTTTGTAGACCAGGTTGACTTTGAACTTAGAGATCCACCTTCTGCCTCCAGAGTGCTGGGGTTAAAGGTGTGCACCACCAGTGCCAATGATAATTCTTGTGTTAGGATTATAGGCACGTGAACCGTTTTAATTTTATGAAGTGCTGGGGATTAAACTCTGAGCCTCACGCATGCTAGTAAGTACTCTACCAACTGAGTTATACCTCTAGCCCTAATTTTTAAGTTTTTTCTTTCTAGTCAAATTATGAAAATACTTATAAAAATACTAAAAATCACTTTAAAATTCTGAAATTACATGATTTATCTTGTATGATTAATAACTAAACAAAACTATTCTGTAATTTGAACTTTCTGGATGATTTTGATAGGAATTTAAACGTAACCAAAACCATTGTCTATTACCAGCTTTGGAGAAAGGTCTACAGTAGAACCTGTATCTAGTATTTGAACCCCATCCAAAAATCTATTTCAACCTCAATATATTTAGAAAAGTTACATATTATGACTATGTGAGAAATGAGCTCATGTGTGGACTGACTTCTGATGGGAAAGGCTCAGAGAACTCATAAGCATGAATTCCTCTACCAAACGAGTAATAGAAAAGTTACCTATTTGCTGAAACCACTACTGGAATCACTCTGTAAGGTGGACATATTTATATGTGGGAGGTGCTGTTCCGTTCTGTGTAACTGGACAGTCACACACATGATAAGGAATGTAGATAGTAAAGAGATCTAAATTAACAGATTCTTCCCATGAATATCTGATGTTTACAAAATCATTAAGTAATCATATGGACGAATAATTCATAAACCAAAGTTGACTTTGAAATCTTTAATCTTTGGTTGCTTTCAAGCCTTTGTAACTTTGTTGATTATCTTCTTTCAATAATTCTGTTACAAAGAAGTGCTACACAGTCTTTTTTGAATGAGGGTGTATTGAGTATCAGAGCATTTGCATATGACAAGTTCTGGACACAGTCCTTGGTACTAGGGCAATGTTGTGTGGGAGAATGAGGATGTTTGCTATTGGGAAGGGTTAGAACATCCTCACATTGCTGTTGGAAGTAGAAATTGGCGCAATAGTTCCACAGGGCAATATCTATCAGTATTTTAAACTACTACCCAAGGAGGCACAGACATGCAGTGTTACCACTTGAGAGAGATAACCTTGGGATTTTCTACCTAGCCTCTTTGTTTCCCAAAATAACAACTCTAATTATAGACTTAATTATATTTATAAATAAGTGTTTAGGCTATAGGCTCAGGCCTGTTCCTGGACTAGCTCATAACTTCCTTGTCCTGTTTATTCTAGTTTAAGTCCCATTGCATGACTGGTTACCAGATCCTCAGTTTAATGCAACATTCTTCTGTGCCAAGGTGAATTTCTCGAGTCTGACTACTTTCCCCAGGATTTCTCTCACCCTCTTTCAGGTGTCCCCCCTTCTATTTCTTGCCTCACTTTTTTTCAGGGATACTGGAATTTTGGATTAGGCACCAGGAAAGAATTTTACAATAATTGGGTCAAGTATCCTAAAAATAGCCATGTTATGATTTGGGTGGCCTAACAGAGGAATTCTTTTTCAGATCATAGGATGATTCAGTAGATAACAAGGGCTCAAACAGTTCTTAATAAACCATGTTACAAGGGAATTATGATGTAACTTTGACTGTCAATGAAAAAGTTTTACTATCTCTGTGAGTTACAGGCTTACAGCTGGGAAAGTCAGACTCATAAGTCATGTGTTTAGGCCTTAGTGTAGTGCATTACTGTGTTAAAGTTTCTATCTATAAAAGGACGACTGACTATGTAGGCAGCCATCATTGTTTTATAATTCACAACTTAGCTGGATAGAGATTTTAACTACACTTCATTTTCCCACATTTAAAAATTAGGGGGTTAGGGTTTCAGATTAGGGGTTAGGGTTAGTTGGGGTTAGGTTTAGGGTTAGTCAAGGTTAGGATTAAAGGGTTAGGGTTATTAGGGTTTGTTAGGATTTAGGGTTATCAGGGTTAGGTTAGGGCTGGGTTATGGCTTAGGGTTACGTTTAAAGGTTAGGCTAAAGTTAGGAAGGGGTTAGGTTGTTAAGGTTATCAGGGTTAGGATATCAGTGTTGGGGTTAGGAGTTAGGGTTTGTCAGGGTTTGGGTGAATTGGGTCAGGGTTAACTAGGGTTACAGTTTGTAGGGTTAAGGTTATAGTTAGTGTTGGTTAGAGCTGGGGGTTAGGGTCAGATCATACACAAGAAAGTAATGACATCTGTTGTTACCGAACTAAAGTAAATCAGTTACGAAGAAGTAGTTTAATGCATTTTGAAGATAATGTCAATTGAGAAAAATGTTCTTGTTTTTTTTTTAAAGAGGTAACTTTACCACTGGGTAAACTTTTAATGCTAACTGTACATGGATTAATATTAGAAACAATTATTTGTTTATTAACACAGTGAGGAACACATGAGTAAGCACATTGTACTTTGGTTTGAGTAGTGTCTTAGTTAAAGAACATTTAATTCAGCTATAATTAATTGTTCTGGTACTTTTGAGAAGTGTAAGAGCAAATAGAAGAAAGTTAGGACATCCATTGTTTCTGAATTAAAGTAAATCAGTTACAAAGTAGAACAGTTTAATGCATTTTGAAGATGACATCTATTCAGAGAAATGTTCTTGTTTTCTTTTTAATAACGCATCTTTGCCACCACCAGAGATGTTTAAACATAACTGCACATGAGGTACCATTAGAAACTCTTCTGGTTACTGGAACAGTGAGGAGCACAGGGGCCATGGGCATTTTACTTTGATTTGTGTATTGTCTTAGTTAAAGAAAGTTTCTTTCGGCTACAATGAATTGTTTAGTTCTGTAAAATATGTATGAGCAAATACAAAAAAGTAATGACATCCAGTTACAAAGCGGGGGGGGGGGCAAATATCATCCTGGGTGAGATAACCCAGTCACAAAAGAACATGTACTCACTGACAAGTGGAAGAGTGGATATTAGCTCAAAAACTCAGGATACCCAAGATACAATCCACAGACCACATGAAGCTCAAGAAGTGGAAGACCAAAGTGGGGTGCTTCAGTCTTTCTTTAAAGGGGAGAACAAAATATTCACAGAAGGAAATACAGAGACAAATTTTGGAGTAAAGACTAAAGGAAAGGCCCTCCAGACTAAAGACTGCCCAACCCCAGAATCCATTCCACATATAGTCACAAAACTCAGACAATATTATGGATGCCAAGAAGTACAAGCTGACAGGTGCTTGATTTTAATTGTTTTAATGCCCTAAGCTAACAAAAAAAATCAAAATATCACCCCACTAACAGACTAGTCGAGCACTATCATTGAGCACTGCCTTGTCTCTCTGCTTAATATTCTCTCAACAGCAATAGCACACAGGTTATCTCACAGAATTTGAGTGGTAGTACACCTCCAGGAAAATCTGAAGAGCAGGCAGGTAGGGTCTTGCAAAGCCACATCAAGCAGGCTTTAGAAAACTGTCAGAAGGGCAAAGAGTCCATAAAGTAAGGCACAAGGGTAAGCGACAAGAAGCTGTTGTCCTTCCATGGCCAAGGCCGAAATGAAGATCTTAGAGGCTGAGAGGCTGCACCAGGTAATGATGAGCAGGGCTGACATGGTTCCAACAGTTCCCCTGTAAGACAGACAAACATGACAGATGCCTTATGCCTGGAGAAACCGCCTTTGAAGCGCAGCTGGTACATCTGTGCAAAGCATCAGTCTCCATTTTCAAAGAAGATTGATCACCTGAATAAGCTTACAAGACCTCAGGCAGTCGGAAAATATTTCAGCAAAACCTGCTGTTCAGGATTAATCTTTTTATATTTTAGCAAATCTAGAATAAGCAAGAGCAGAAGCCATTGCGATAACCAGTCTCGTTTTTTTTTAGCATTTTTATTTTATTCCCATTTCATGTAATGTATTTCTGAATTGTCTATTATAGCTTTGACTTTAACAAAGTCTATTTGCTAAAGATCGAGTTGCTAGTCATAGCTGGATGTGGTAGAGCTGTCTTTGGGGCACAGCCTAGAGGGAAGAAATTTGGCCAACCAACCCCTGCCTCTTGTTTTCTTTCCTCCGCGCTACCAGTATGAGCAGTTCTCTTCCATAACACTTCCCTTATCATCATGTCTACCTGTCTACAGAAGAAAGTTAACAAGCATGGCCCCAAACTAAGAGGAAAAATAAACATCTCTTCCATTTAAGATGACTTTCTCAAGCACTTCACCACAGTGGTAAGAAGCTCATATGCAATTTCCTTTATAATTTCAGGATGAAAAAAAAGTCTGAACATGTAGTGATTTTCCATATCTAAATTACACAAATAGTCTTCTCTTTGTCCCTAGCACTCACATCATTTAAGATTCATCAAATACCAAAAGCCACGGAAAATACCCTTTGACACTAAGCCTTTTAAGATGGTACACCACAGTATTATTGTTTTGCAAAACCCATCAGACAAAGTTGTAGAGCCAAACTACACTAATACATCAAACTTCTGTAGAGTACAGCTCTGCAAACAGAGCAGCCTGCAAGAGCAGGTGGTAGTATTTGTCTGTGGATAAAACTCAGTAAGCATATTATAACTATTATTATTACTATAAGTTCTGGCTATGCATTCTCAGTGTCCATTTTCTGTCATATTTGATTAAATCTGAGCACTTACTGATGAAGCAATGCTTGCTTGGCTCCAGTAATTCTCAAAAATGTCATGACAAAAAAATAAGGCTATATCAAACAAAATGAGCATGTTTAAATCACTCTCAGTAATTTCATAAAAACAACCATTTGTGATAGCAAAAAATATCATGTGCTTTGGCTTCTTTAATCATATTGTCCTTGTACCGATGAGCTCACTATATGACAATATCCCATCTAAAGTAGCATTGCAACTTATGCCCTGCATCATCCCAGAAGAAAGTGTAATTTACATCTCCTTTGAACACAAGAGAATGAGCATAAGGGTATGTGTTAATTTCTAAATGTTTTGTGGACAAGGCAGGGAACTGGGAGGTTGCTTGTTTACCGTCACTGAATGCTGGCATTATGCATGAGCCTTGGGAAAGTGATGTGGGAAACACCTCTAAGTGTCCTTATGAATAGTTTAGACTTGCAAATGCCAGCTGCCTCAATGAAGAAAGAAAAGGCAAAAATTGTATTGACTAAGCCTGTAAGTTCTCCAGAATTAATATCTTCATCGGGTGTCTGAGAGTTCTCTACTGTGTGGAGCCCAGCTGAGATATAACAGTTACTCCTAGCTAGAAGGCAGATGCCTGGGCACTGAAGTAATTTGTCAGAATTCAGCCGGCATTTAGTCTTCCAAGATCAAGTAAGTGATTTTTTTTCCAGTTGTTATATTTCCCATGCCAATGGTTTACACTGAAGAATGTGACAACTGAAAGATACAAGTTTTAAATATTACATGGATGGACTTATTTTTTAAACTAGTTAAGTAGGAACCGCTCCCCAGCCAAATTGACCTACTTTTTTTTTCTGAATATATGTGTAGCTTCTAATAAGCATAATCCCTCCTGTTCCATTGGCAAAGTCTTAAGAAACCTTCTTGATTGTCCCGGTCTGGCAGGCATGGGCAACGATTGTGCGTGTGGGGTCAATTAACATTGGCACTTACTGCAGTGAAAAGAAAACTGCACAGCTGGACAAGATGACCATGGGGAGCAAGCAGTATCCTAGCACACTGGCCACACAGCCATATGACACCCCTGAAGAGCTCATCAAGTTCAGTAAGGCATGGATCCCGAGACAGCCAATGGCACTCATGCCATATATATAACCAAACTGGGCTTTTCCTGCCTGAAACAGTGCAAAGGAAGCAATTAGAAAGTGGAACAAAAAGACAGCATTTGAAAGTGTACTCAATGTGACTGAATATCATGATAGAAACATCACCATGTCACCAAAGATTCTGATTAAAGCAAAATAAAACGCTGTCTGTAATATGAATTATAATCTACAAAATAAAACCCCGATAACATGAATATATTATATGGATAGGTAGATAGATAGATGATAAATACATACATACATACATACATACATACATACATACATACATACTTGCATACATATATAGATAAGTAGATACATACATAGATACATAGATAGATAGAGAGATAGAGATAGATAGATAGATAGATACATAAATACATACATATATAGATAAGTAGATACATAGATAGAGATAGAGAGATGGAGAGATAGAGACAGCAAGAGAGAAAGAGAAATAGAGAGAGAGAGAGAGAGAGATAGATAGATAGATAGATAGATAGATAGATAGATAAACAGACAGACAGACAGACAGACAGACAGACAGACAGATAGATAGATAGATAGATAGATAGATAGATAGATAGATAGATAGATAAATAGATGGATAGAATTTGGGACAGGCTAAGTATGGTACAGAAATGAGATATTGCCAGGATGACTTTTTAAACCATTATTGTCTATAGAATGACACCAGTTAGACATCTTTTTGCCTCACTATTTAATCTATGGCAGAATGATTGATGAGAAGAATAAAACATCTATTGTATTCTTAGGAATTTATAATTAGTATCCACAATACTGTTATTTTAAGAGCTTGTTTCAAATGTTAAGAAAGGTTTAAAATTGAACTAGAAAATAAATAATCTGGGTTTTTACCTCAAATGTCTAGGACCCTTTTGAGACAAGTGACCTTTATCAGTTCATCTTCATCTAAAAATACTTAGTGCTCTTCTAGTCAAATACTAACAAAAGTTTCTTGTAGTTCAGACACTCAAGTCCCAGACCTCATAGATTTTGAGTATGTGCTTTACCACTGAGCTACATCGCCGTGTGATTTTATGCAGTGAGATCTTGGTGAATAGTTAGGGCTGGTCAAATTCATGTATCTTAAACTCTCATTTCCTCAGTGTGGAAATGACAGACATGTACCTCTATACTGAGCTCTACTTGTACTTCTGTATTACTTATAAATATTACTTTTCCTACCAGACCAAAAGCCCCACCACCGCAGTTAAGTGAAGAATATCTCTAAAGCATGTGTTGACATGGGTGGGGTTGCAGTTTGTGTGTTTCCTTAATGGCTGAGTATTAGAGACTCAGATGTCTGCAGTGCTTTGGGTAATGGTGGAATCATTAAGAGATGGATGTTAAGTCACTAGGGGCCTGTCTCTGTGGAGGATATCAGGACCCCAGGCTCTTCTTCTCTCTCTCTTACTTCCTGGTTGCCATATACATAATTGAGAATCTTACATATCTAGTGATAGTTAACAAATTTGAATATTGCTTCTAAACTTAGTTTTACTCTTGCAATATAATTAATACACAAAATGGGCTACGAAATGAACTTTCGGTTAAAGAGGCAAAGTACATCAGAGTTGTCTGTTAGGAGCTAATAAATTCAGGCCAAAATCTGAGTTCAGTTAGTATCCCAATGGAGTCTTTGGAGTGGCATTACTGGTATGTATCTATTAACATTGATCAGAATGTTATCACTGCTAATGGTAAATATATATATATATATATATATATATATATATATATATATATATAATATTTCTATAAAATATTTGTACCATTTTGTCACATATTCTGAATAATTTTAGAAGCATGAGAAACTTGAGATTTTTTTTGAAAATGTAAAAAGGCAAACACTTTTAGTCTCAAGGTGAAGAAACGAAGGCACATAACATGTGCAAACAGCAGGTGAAATTGATTTTATCATCTCCAGCTAAAGTTTCTTCATTTATAATGGTTTGTATTTAAAACACAGGAGAATCTACTTAATTCCAACCTACATTATGTATTCATCAGTGATCTTGATGATAAAACTAAGAGATAGTAGCCGGGGCGTATTCCTCAGAAAAGCAAACAGTTGTTATATTACAAATGACTTGCAACGGAAAATGGGGTACCATATTACATTGACTGTTTCTGACTATTTGATTTATCGCCATGGCGTTACAGAGCAGCTTAATCAAGCCTACCACATTATATACAAAAGAGAAGAAGGGAGCCCCGAGAATGAGTGGGAACTCTGACAGTGTTTGTGTTGGACAGCATTGGCGTCTTAGATGTGCTGTAAGGAAAGATCTTGCTTTCACTGTGCTGTTGTATAGGATGAAAAGAATGTAGCACTGATAAAGACAAGCCAAGAAATGTCAGTTTAGCGGCTGGAAAATACCATAAGCAATGTGGCTCCCAGAGCCACACAGAAAAGGATGGGTCCTGTGAGATCTGTTTCGTTCATAATGCTGCCATCTGCTGGCTTCATTGGGTTTAGCACCGTCAAGGTTTTCTGCCATATGTGATCAAAATTAATTCCAAGTTCTGTGAAAAGAAAATAAATCGTCTAAGGTACATATAGAAACAAAGAGTTATATTCCTTCAAAGATAGTGTATCTATTTTTTGCATGATATCCAAAGAGAATTGATGTAACTGTTTTCATAATCTAATGTGTAGGGTAATGTGTAGTGAACAAACAGTAATACTCTCAAAGAAACATGTTAGAGAAAAGGATCTGGTAAGAAAATTTTCATCGGGATCATGTAGTGAAACTTTAATTATAGTTAAAAACACAAGAATTAAATAAGAGGAAGGCCAAAAAGTGGCAGCCTCAGTCCTTCTTAGAAAAATAAATAAGTGTATAGCACCCTCTCAGAGTGGAGTACACCTAGACCTTAAATCATTAATAATTCAAGAGCTAAGGACACAGCCTTGTGGCAATTCTTGGTATTTAAAAGTCATTATGTTTAATCTTTACACACCAAGAAAACTTTGACTATTTTCATGTTCTGTTTGTTTTACAAGTACTTTATGCTCATTGTAACTAGTAAGATTTCAATGCATACTATCAAACCTTTAAAAAAATCAATTACTGACAAAAATATATTCATATAGTTTTATGCAAAATTCTTTTAAAATCTGTACATTTATCTCTTTAAAAAAATTAAGTTGTTTAATAAAGAAACCCATCACTTTCTGGATGTATGCACCATTGTTGAAGATCTCACACATCACTTGTTTTACGAACTTACTTAAGACTAAGTTGGCACACATGAATGGCAAGGTCAGAAGTCTGACTTATGCTTGGTGAAGAGCAGATTTTCTTTGCAATCATAATAAAATTAATTACATATTTTAATACATAACTTGTCATTTTAAGCTTAATCTTTTATTCATCAAACTACTTTAGGACATTTGAAGGTAGATAGCTGTAAACGTAGCAAGACCTAGGAACAATGACAAATAAACTTGAAAATTCAATGAATTCTTTAAAATGCTTAAAGATCAGTAAGTTTAAAAAGAAACTTATTCCTGGAATAAGTAAAATTATCTCCCTACCATTATCTAACAGACTGTCTCAGTCATCCCTTCCGATATTTTCTCCAATCCGATTTTCAGCTGTGTGCACGTCTTTAACCGTGCCCTAGCACTCACGGGACAATTACGCACGGCGTTCAGTTGAGCCCTGGAGTTTTCCCTCATCTTTCATATTAAGAACAATAACCTTGTTCTACGCTGATAAAACCTCCATGAGGAAGAAAGAGTTGGACACTCCTGCAAGGAGCGGTCACCATGATGGACATGCAGATGCTTATAAATCAATGCACTGGAAGATTGAATCAATATTCTCAAAGATTGAAAACAAAGGACAAGTTAATCTTTTCCTTCTGTAAGGGAGAGCATTAAAATAAGAGAATTTCGCTAAAGCAAGCTCTGAACGATGGCCCAGGGTTTCCTGGCCTGTCAAGATCTACAAATACTGGTCTCCCACACATGATAAGCATAGTGTGGATTCATTCCGATTTTGTGCATCAGATGGATGGGAGTTTGAGAGGTGAAGTAACTTTCCCTTTTTATTATCATATGGTATTCATTAAGTAAATAGGCATTTAATATAACCAAAAAAAAATGTGAAAATGCGGTAGAGAAGGGCAGAAACAATGATTTACTATGGCTCACATCCAAAAGAAAAATCGATAGCAAAAGTGTAAGATCAGAGAATCTGACCTGGTTTGTAAGGAAACCATTTTAGCACGAGAACTGAACCAGGAAGCCCCTGGAAGAACAGCAGCTGCTTCTAAAGGCAGAGCCGGCTCTCCAACTCTACAGGAAAGGTTTTAGAGTTCATAAAATTATACTTTTAAAATTGAAAACAAAGAAAACTGAGCAGCATTTAGAAGGTAAAGCAAGGACTGGTAGGAAGCCGTTCCTGTCTGGTTGCTGGCTTCCTTACAAGCACTCATTCAGGTAGGCACAGGAGCTACACAGCCAGAGACAGAATGGGTCTGGCGGGTATGGAATGCCAATATTTACAGGAAAGTAACAACACCTTCACTTCCTTGATGTCAAATATTTAATACAATTTCAACAAGGCCAATTGTCGCATGAATATTTGAGACCACGTGTGTCACGTGTCTCTAGATTCAAAAACTTCTCTGCATACATTTCCAAATAAATATTGAACAGTGTCTCAATCAAACATAAATAGGATTGTTATTGGTGGCCAACTGGAGAAAATGTTTTATGTATTCTTAAATGTACCCATCTTCTGATTTCGCAAACAATAATATTCCTGAAGAAGCATTGGGCTTCTGGAGAATCTGGTTTCCTTACACCATAAATGGTAGGCATTTAATTCTGCTAATGTTTAGCAATATACTATCTGTTTATGATATTACTGTTCTTCATATCTTATCTGCCTATTACATTAGCTATTATTATATAATGTTACTTATAAAATGATATTAAATAACTTTCAACATCTAAAACACTTTCACATTGGCCAATCTAACTCCTGTAGAGCACTGAGAAGTTAGATCCATGTACAGCTAATTTATCATCTATCTGTCTATCTATCTATCTATCTTTCTATCTATTTATCTATCTATCTATCTATCATCTGTCTGTCTGCCTATCTATCTATCATCTATCTCATCCATCCATCATCTGCCTGCCTATGCTTTATTACATATTTATCCATTAGTACATCTATCATTCATCTCTATCATCTGTCGTCTTTCTGTTTATCATCTGTCATCTATCTGTCCATTTTTCCCTTCAATCTGTGTGTCAATGTGTCTAACATTTATCTATCTAGGTTCTATTTAATTTATTCTATTATTCTTTTATTCATTTACTTACTTCCTTACTTATTTATTCATTCATTCATAGAAAGTGGGTTCTAAGCAAACTATCTTTCATTGAAACACATCTTTATCCTCAGAATTTCTAATTATGGCAAGTACATATTTTAAATACTTTCCAAAGTTGAACTTTTGCACAAGATGGATTTCTAATCATCCTGATTTCATGGCGGGAGTGGGGGGGGTTGTTCAACAATATAAAAACTGTTAGAGGGTCAACAGGACACATGGGCAAATTCACATATGGAGATAAACTTTTGCACATACAGTCCCCTGGCTGAAATGTCTTATACTCTGCATAGCTGAGGAAAATCACTTAAACCCACATCTGCCATAGGTTAGAGTTAAAGCAGTGGCTAGTGTGTATGTGTGTGTGTGTGTGTGTGTGTGTGTGTGTGTGTGTGTGTGTGATGGGAATAACAATTAATGAAAATAAGACCTAATATTCAGTCACTGATAATTGGATACTAGCCCCAGAAAAGTTTGAATACCCAAGAAAAAGACCTCATAAACCATATGAAGCTCAATAAATAAATATAAATAAATAAATAAATAAATAAATAAGTAAATAAATAAATAAATAAAAGAAAGGAAAAAAAAGTGGAAGCCTCAGTCCTTCTTAGAAAAACAAAATTGTATAGCACTCTCTCTGAGTGGGGTACACCTAGACCTTAAATTATTAATAATTCAAGAGCTAAGAATGTTATGTTCTGTTTTACATATACTTTATGATCTTTGTAAATAGCAAGATTTCAATTCATATTATCAAACCTTTAAAAAATCAAGTATGGTGAAAATATATTCATGTATATTTACTCTAAAAAAAAAATGCAGCCTTGTGGCAATCCTTGCTATTTACAGGCCAAGAAAACTTTGCCTGTTTCCATGTTTTACATGTACTTTATGTTCATTGTAACTAGTAAGATTTCAATGCATACTATCAAACTGTTTAAAAAAATCAAGTACTGACAAAAATATATTCATAGGGTTTTGTGCAAAACTATGCTTAAAAAATTTGTACATTTATCTCTGTTTTTTAAAA
Organism: Micromys minutus; assembly: GCF_963924665.1. Taxonomy (NCBI): domain Eukaryota; kingdom Metazoa; phylum Chordata; class Mammalia; order Rodentia; family Muridae; genus Micromys; species Micromys minutus. The sequence continues at coordinate 125,566,679 of NC_137969.1, forward strand.
TAAAGTTTTTAAATAAAAAAAAGAAAGAAAAAAAGAAGGCCATGAATTTGAAAAAAAAAAAAAAAAAAAAAAAAAAAAAAAAAAAAAAAACAAGGGAGGATTTGGAGGGAGGAAAGGGTCAAATAATGTAACTATAATGGAATCTCAAAAAGTAAAAAGAAGTCATTTTGAGAGTGAGCCAGTTGTGTGAATTTGTTTCCATGTTTTTCCTTTACCTTCAGTACACTGTATTTCATATCCATGCACACTGGGGGAGGTGAGTGGTTCAACAAGCTTAAAATATAATATTTTAAATAACGTAAGACCATAAACATTAAGAAACATCACAGTTTAAATTAATTTTATTTGTAGTTTTTAATTACAGTTAAGTGCTTTTGATACAAAATGTTTTTCTTTAAAAAGAGAAGTTATTTCTTTAAAAAAACAGAAAAATGCTTTATGCAATATTACTACTGATTTTGACCATTTATTTGACGGCATAGTTAAGGCTTGAACACATTTCAACACCAAGTCATTAAACGGTGAATGGATATAGGATGTACTACATATTTTCATTAGGAAAAAATGTATGTTTTTAACTGATTATATCTATATTTTGTTTCCAAATTTATTCAATGTAGGAGTCTCAACATAACACCTTCTTGTGTAAAGCAGAAGCTGTGCCCACTGTAAAACTTGAATGTAAAATTTATTGTTTTGCTGTCATCTAGTGGTAGTAAAATGTATGATATAAAAGTGAATTAAGATCTTTACTTTTACATAAATCATGGCGCTGACGTTCCAGATGTATGTATCAGCCTGTTTTACAAGTAGAAAGCAACATATACCAGTAACTTTTCTAATTTGACAGGCTGAGGTTGACCATTATGCTAGGATGGATTTTTATTATTTACTATATATTGAACATCTAAATTATGAAAATTGAAACAAAAATGTTACTTTAAAATCTGAGCACCCTTGAAGAAATTGATATAAACGCTATGTTGATCTAGAGAACCTGGTTCTAAACAAAGCTGAAATTGTACAAAAGTCTCCAAGGAATATCATTCTTAACTTTAAAACATAAATACTAAGATTTCCATGTGCTACCAAACACCTGTGAGAGAATTATATTGGAAATAGGCATAAAACAAATTCAATTGCAACTTCTAGAAAGTTATTAATCTATTAACATATTGATATCTAAATAACTTGTAGTAGTTAATCTTTAGGGGCAAAGTTTTAACTGTTTTATGAATTAATTCATATGTTTCTATATTTTTAATTTATATTTCTGAATGTGCTCAGGTAATTTATGGGTCATGGAAAGCAAAGATTTTGGTGAACACAAAATGCTCAGTAAAAATGTTTCATAAGATTCAGTTGTCTAGTGATTACAAAGGAGAAAAATGCTGAGCTGGTTAAACATAACAGACCACAAAAGTACAATAGCATCGAAGGTACTAAGAGATCTATTACATAATTTTCTGTGCTATTCAGTATTACTTAAATTCCTCTCTCTCTTTCTCCCTCTCTCTGTCTCTCTGTCTCTGTCTCTCCCTCCCTCCCTCCCTCCCTCCCTCCCTCCCTCCCTCCCTCCCTCCCTCCCTCCCTCCCTCCCTCTCTCTCTCTCTCTCTCTCTCTCTCTCTCTCTCTCTCTCTCTCTCTCTCTGTTCCCACTCCCATTATTTTAGGCAAAGAAAGAAGACTGTGTTAACTCCAGGTCATTGTTCAGTTCAAATGAGGTAAGCAATACTTTTTATGAAAAATATCGGTAATTATAATATTTTTCACCTGACTCAACTTAGAGTGCATGTAGGATTTGGGAAAGTTTATCACTGAGTATTTCTGCTTAGCTCTCTAATGTCAATCCAGGATAATTTCAAGTTCCTAGAGTTGGTACATTCATCAAAAATCTCTTAATGCAGACACAGTATGCCTTAATACAAATAGAAATAATGAAGAAATGTTCTGAAGTCTGTCTAGACCTCCATCTCCAAAGGTCTTGTATTTCTGTCCTAAGACCATTATTGTTGTTCTCTACTGGAACTGTATTCTGCATCTAGCCTTGCCAAGAGACAGACAGACTGACAGAGAGACAGAGAGCTCATGAGAGCCAGTGAAGAGAGTTTGGCTTGCCTACATGTAGACCACAAAGACATATGAAAAATGATCGTTTTTGCTCACAGGCAAATAACAAAGTGGAAAAATGCTGCTATGAAGGGCACCCTTAGCTGGTTGAGAAGTGCTGTCAGTCAGGTATAAAACACTTTCCTAAACATGCCGCTCCTGTTTATGAACTGGCAGAGTTCAAGTCTAAGAAACAGTGAGAAGGCCTTGCATAATCCCAACAGTATCACAGCAACTGAACAAGCATGCTTGGAAACTTTGCCCCCAAAAGCAACAAATGTACAATGGTTTAGCTTTGTGCATATTGGCTTGCCTGACTCTTGTTAACTGTATTAATTGTCCATAAAGCCCAGTGTGTGACTCTGTCAGAACATGTTAAATACTGAGTGCTGCTCTGGTTCCCTAAGCTGTACACACCTTAAGAAAGTTTCCTTCACTTACCCTCTAGCAAAGGAGGCTCTTCATCAAAACTGTCAACTGAGGAAGACTGTGAGTAATAATCCAGGTTCGATGCCGGCTGAAAAACCTGCCCTCCATAATCTGATGGCAAGAACATCTCTGGTGGAACTGGAGAGGAAGGCTGAGACTGCTCAGTGGCCTGTGGTCTAAAAAAACAAAAATGTCTGCATCTTCACATACAAGAAAGAAATATCCTTTTAAATTAACAAATCAAAGTACATTTTTCTCCTAAGTAATTCACCTAATCAATTTGGTAAGGGATACTTACCAAACCAATGATGAACATGCTGAAAAGTTAGTTTTAACTCAAAAATTAGAAGGAGTTATGAACAAGCTTCTGTAATAATAATGCTCTGTAGTAACAGTTTTAACACAGAATTTGCATTATTTTGGGCATTGTACTCTTTCCTTATTAAAAATTCTGTATGCTCAAAACTGCATTTTAAATACATTTTTTTTTACAGAAAACTAAATAGAGTTTTGAAAGTAAATGACTCGTACAGCTTCCTACAGGGATTTCCAGATGGGAAGTTTCATGAATGATGCTCAGCTTCCTACATAGAACATGGTTTCTCTCTGCTCTTCCCGAGGAAATAACAATGTGGAAGCTTCTTTTAAAAAGACCTAAAAAGAGGCTAGTAAAAATTATAACTTAGTAGTCTGATCACCCCAAATTAAACAAAAATCTATAAATTCAGTTTTGTTCACAGAGAAATGTATTCTCGAGTACTGACTATTCCCATAAAATTACTGTTTTTCAAATTATCTAGGAACACCTAGATCACCTTGAATGGTATGTGAGTAGCTAACTTGCAAAAGTTTTTTTTAAGTAATCAATTTGCTTCTGCCAAAGCATTATGCTTTTATATTATCTATGAATGTGTTTTTATTTATGATATGCATGAAAATTGAAAAATATGCAATCTTTTCAAATAACTTGTAATGGTGCTAGAGGATAAAAGAGGGGAAAAAATCCACCTCTGTATGTGTCAGGCTTTGGCAGAGCCTCTCAGGAGACAGCTATTTCAGGCTCTTGTCAGCAAGCACTTCTTAGCATCAGTAATATTGTCTGGATTTGGTGGCTGTATTTGGGCTGGATCCCTAGGTGGGGCACTCTCTGGATGGCCTTTGCGTCAGTTTTGGCTCCAAACTTTGTCTTCATATTTTCTCCTGAGAACATTTTTGTTCCCCCTTCTAAGAAGGACTGAAGCATCTGCACTTTGGTCTTCCTTCTTCTTGACCTTCATATGGTCTGTGAATTGTATTTTGGGTTTTCTGAGCTTTTGGGCTATTATCCACTTATAGTTGAGTGCATATCATGGGTGATTTTTTTGTGGCTTGGTTAGCTCACTCAGGATGAGATTTTTCTAGATCCATTCATTTGCCTAAAATTTCATGTAGTCATTGCTTTTAATTGGTGAGTAGTACTCCATTGTGTAAATGTAATGTATTTTCTGTATCCATTCTTCTGTTAAAGAACATCTGGGTTCTTTCCAGCATTTTTGCTATTATAAATAAGGCTGCTATGAAAATAGTGGAACATGTGTCCTTGTTATATGTTAAAGCATCTATTGGGTATATGCCCAGGAGTGGTATAGCTGGGTCCTCAGGTAGTACTATGTCCAATTTTTTGAAGAACCGCTAGGCTGATTTCCAGAGTGGTTGTACCAGTTTGCAATCCCACCAACAATGAAGGAGTGTTCCTCTTCCTCCACATTCTCACCAGCATCTGCTATCACCTGAGTTTTTTATCTTAGCCATTCTGCCTGATGTGAGGTGGAATCTCAGGTTTGTTTTGATTTGCACTTCCCTGATGACTAAGGATGTTGAACATTTCTTTAGGTGCTTTTCAGCCATTCGATATTCCTCAGTTGAGAAAGTTGAGAATTCTTTGTTTAACTTTGTACCCCATCGTTTAATAGTATTATTTGGTTCTCTGGCGTCTAAATACTTGAGTTCTTTTTATATATTGGATATTACCCTTTATCGCATGTAAGATTGGCAAAGATATTTTCCCATTCTGTTGGTTGCCACTTTGTCATTAGACAGTGTCCTTTGCCTTACAGAAGCTTTGCAATTTTTTAAAGTTCCATTTCTCTATTCTTGATCTTAGAGCATAAGCCATTGGTGTTCATTTCAGAAAAATTTCCCCAGTGTCCATGTGTTCAAGGCTCTTCCCCACATTCTCTTTTATTAGTTTGAGTTTATCTTATTTTATGTAGAGGTCCTTGATCCACTTGGACTTGAGCTTTGTATAAGTAGATGAGAATGGATTGATTTGAATTCATCTACATGCTGACTGCCAGTTGAACCAGCACCATTTGTTGAACATGGTATCTTTTTTCCCCACTGGATGGTTTTAGCTTTTTTGTCAAAGATCAAGTGACTATAGGTGTGTGGGTTCATTTCTGGATCTTCAATTCTATTCCATTAATCTACCTGCCTGTCTCTGAACCTATACCAGTTTTCATTACTATTGCTCTGTAATAAAGTTTGAGATCAGAGATTGTGATTCCCCCAAGACGTTCTTTTATTGTTGAGAATTGTTTTCACTATCCTGGGATTTTTGTTATTCCAAATGAATTTGCAAATTGTTCTTTCTAGCTCTATAAAGAATTGAGTTGTAATTTTAATAAGGATTGAATTGAATCTGTAGATTATTTTTGGCAAGAAGGCCATTTTTACTATATTAATCATGCCAACCCATGAGAATGGGAGACCTTTCCATCTTCTGAGATCTTCTTCATATATTTTCATGTTGCTAAGATGATCCAGTTCACTGTTATTCAAACATCACTATTAAAAGTATCTATTTTATGTTCTTTGTTTTATAATAAACCATATGATCACCCTCACATAAAATGAATCAAACAACCTCTGACCCCATACCTTAATTCTGTTTTGTACTAATTGACTGTGATGGTTAATGTGTGTTATCAGTTTGACTGGATTTAGAATCAACTCAGAGACAATCATCTGGGTATTTGTTTAGGGAGGGTTTCATAGATTGGATTGATTGAGGTAAAAATATACCCACACACCTAGGGCCATGCATCTCTGTGAGCTGGGTTACGCTAATTTGGACAAAAGAATGCAGCATTCAATTCTCTGCCTTTATTTTCTGACTGTGGGCATAATATGACCAGTAATATCAAATTACTGCCTCTACGATTCACCATTATCCACCATGATGCGTGTAACCTCAAACCACAAGTCAAAACAACATAAATCAAAAAAAATGTTTCCTGATTAAATTTTCTTTTGTGATATTTTGTCACAGCAACAAAAATAAAAACTAATAAAAAAGTTTGAAAAAGTATATATTTATTGATGTTGCTGTTTTTTCAAGAATAGTAGCTAACTTATAGCTTTGCTCACAGTTCCAGTGATATATTTAATAAATGTAGAAGAATGCAGATAAAGGGGATGGAGAAGAGACTAGGGGAATGACCAGTGAATAACCAGTCCAACATGAGATTCTTCTCATGAGCAAGCACCATTGACAGTATTAATGCTACTCTGCTGTGCTTGCAGACAGGAGCCTAGCATGGCTGTCCTCTGAGGGGCTCCACCCAGCAGCTGACTCAGCTACAGACACACACAGCCAAACAGTGGTGGGAGCTTGGGTACACTTATGAAATACTATAAGGAAGGATCGTGAGCCTAAAGGGGATAGGAACTCCAAAGGAAGACAAACAAAGTCAACTAATCTGCACCCTGGGGGGCTCTCAGAGCCTGAATAACCTACCAAAGAACATACACCAGCTAGAGTTAGGCCTTCCCACATGTACGTAGCAGATATGCAGGTTGTTCTTCATGTGAGTCCTAAACAACTGGGGCAATGGCACTTCCCAAAGCTGTTGCCTGTATATACTATAAGTTCTTTTAGCTGGACGGGCTTGTCTGACCTCAGTGGGAAAGTGCCTAGCCTTAGAGAGACTCAATATTTCAGGGTGTGGCCTCTACCCACTCAGAGAAGAAGGAAAGAAAGGATGTGGAAAGGTTTGGGGAAGAGAGTGACTAGGGGTGAAGTGAGGGAGATATAATGTAAAATAATAAAATAATATTTAAAATAAAAAGAAAATAGATTATGATTATAAAAAGATATTTCTGTCTAGCAGACAAGACAATCATAAAAATCTATAACTGATCAAAAACATACATAATTGACAATGAGATGACCAACTCCACCTGATATACCAATACAACCCCAATACCTAATGCTAAAAGAACTCTTCAGGAAAGATTGGCAGGAGGATTATAAGAGCCAGAGGACAACCACTGCATAATAGTGTCTTCTATACGTGAAAGAAGGAGCACCCACAAAATTTCAGCCATATTGTTGCCTAAACAAGATCACAATGACAACATTAGTTGACATGCTGTCATGACTAGAGGAAAGGCCCCATCCCTAGGTGAAGAGATACTGGCAACCAATTACTGTTCGGAGAGATAATTAGTCTTCTACAGGGAAGAGGCCACTGATAAATTATCTACTCTCAAGTGGTCAGTATAAAACACATATACATAAGATGTCAACACTAAATGGACCAGCAGATTCATCTGCACATGGATGAATATGTGTGCACACACGTATGTAGTATTAACTATTCAAGAAGAGGTTGTGAGTTTGGACACAGGAGAGGGCTGGCGATGATGTAACTACATACAGTACACATCTAGAAAATTCTCATTTAAAATAATTAAATAGACATTAAAAAAGACTTTGCATTTAATTCTTATCTCGGTTTTGTAATGGTCTTAATTTTTTGAGAGATCTTAGATCAAATAAATGCGTTTAAATAGATAAAATCTATTTCCAGCATCTGGGTGAGTACAGGGTAAAATGCTCTTGCTTAAGCATTATTTTTAAAATAACAAATGAAGCATTAACTTGTCATGAGCACCAAGTGAAAAGCTATTCACAGGAAACTGGGGTAATTTCTCTGTCCTTTCTTGTCACTTAGTGGGGACACTTCATTGACAACTGCTCAGTTCGCATCATCTTCCCTCAAGAAAACCTGCCTACTTGGAACTAACTGACAAAACATCGACACTTCTAAAAATGGGAATGTGCTTATGCAATACTTACTCTCTGGATCCATAAAAATTTCCATAAGCATTAGAATCATTATAACTCTGCTCCGAATTATCAATGATATAGTTAGATTGGTAGAAGTCCATGTCATACTGTTGTGGGTTCGACATCCTGAAAAATTAAGAATTTGTTTGTTTGGTTGTTTTTTTACTTTGTTAGACAATTAAACTTTTTGAAATATATGCCAAGATTAACTGATGGTGTGGTTATAGCTATCTTCCTATCAAAGAAGATATTATTTGGAAGAATAAATAAATTAACTAACAGGGAGAAAGAAATATATGCTGGAAGTCACTTATTTAAAATCTGCTATCTTCGACTTTATTAAGATTTCACATTTTCTTATTGTGACTCTAGGTTGACTCCAAGTTTTCTAAAAGAGATCACCAGTATTCTTCCCCCACATACCTAACTCTTAATTTAGAGTAGGATTTAACTTTAAAGTTTAGAGTAGGTATCTACAAAATTATCCTAAACAATGCAAGTTTTCACTTTAAAAAAGATGCATACAAACACGCACCCACAGAAACACCATAAAGAAAGCAAAAATAATATTTTTATTTTTTTATTTTTAAAACTATGATAAATACTATTTTTAAAACGAATAAATGGAACTTCTTTAAGAATCCAGTTGACAATTCAGAAAGATTTCAAATGATAGATTGTTTTTAAATGATATGGAAGGCTAGTTTGAGCTCAGTTTTCAGCAGGTCTCTTGGGGACTGGAGATGTAATTTAGTTGATAGAGTGCTTGCCAAACATGTTCAAAATTCTGGATTTGACTCCTAAGCATTGAATAAGCCAGGTACTGGCAGTCTACACCTAAAACTGAAACCCTAGGAAGTAGGATGATCAGAAGTTCAAGGTTACTCTTGGGTAAATAGCTAGTTTGAGACTAGCCTGTGCTACATAGGGAACCCATGTCTGGAAAGTTCTGTCATTTAAGTGTTAAGCAAATGTATATCCTGTGAAGTCAACCAAATGATGAGTGATCAGAAGTAATCAATGGAAATAATAAGCCTGTTTATTGTGGAGACACTAACCTACGACCAAGAGTTATATCCAGCTATGGATGATAGGGGGCTGGTGGAATGGTTCAGCAGTTAAGAACACTCACTGACTTCTTCCAGAGGCCCTGAGTTCTGTTCTCAGAAACAACATGGCGGCTCACAACCATCCATAAAGGGATCTGATGTCCTGTTCCGGCATACAAGTGTACATGCAGACAGTACTTATACTTTAAGTAAATGTTTTTATTATTTAAAAATAATAAAATTATATCATATAGAAAAAAATCTATGAACTGGAAATCTTTGTATTAAGCCAAATAAGCTAGGTTCAGAAAAACTGTCTTATGTTCTGTATATAGAGAATCTAGATATTAATAATAAAGCATTAACGGCTGGAGAGATGGCTCAGTGGTTAGAGCACCGACTGCCCTTCCAGAGGTCCTGAGTTCAATTCCCAGCAACCACATGGTGGCTCACAACCATCTGTAATGGGATCTGATGCCCTCTTCCAGTGTGTCTGAAGACAGCTACAGTGTACTCCTATACATAAAATAAATTAGTAAATATTTTTAAAAAAACTGTAGCATTAAAGTAGAAAGAAGAGCGAGGCAGGGAGCAAATGGGAGAGGAGGGTGGACCAGGGACAAGAGGAAGGAATATGATCAAAGAATGTTATTTACATGTATGAACTATAAAATGAAACCAATTGTTTTGTACATTTAGTATATGCTAAAACAAAGAAAAGGGAAGAAAATGAATAGGTATTTGTTATTTCTTACACAAACGTGTAAATACGTGTCTAGTTCCTTTTCTTTAGTAACTGAGGTTATTGGCAATGTTTTTCTTGTAACTATTATACACATTTTGGCTTAAAGCTCAATGTCTTTCTTTCTCAGAGAAGATCTGGCAATAAAATCTTAGTTTGTATAAGGCTAAGAGATAGAGATTCAATAGACATAATATGTTTTATTTTATAAATATTTCCTATAAAATGATTCCTCATTTTACTTGAGAATGCCTATTAATTATTGGAACATTTTCTTCTCTTTGCCCAGATTGCAAACTACCCATGTATTCTGGATGAGTCAGAGGAGAAAAGACTCCATACTGCTTGGATAAGGATACAGTCCATTTACCTATGCTGACTACTTAGCTAATAGTCGCTGCTGCTAATTCTGAGTGTGTAACCTTGACTTAGACTGCAGCCTAAAATACCACATGACAGGAACAAAGTGAGATAAAAAGCTGGCCGGGTAAGACATTGGAAAGGCAAGGGTGGCTATTTGGAAGAAAATTCTACAAGAGATCAGTCTTTTGAATTTTTAATTTCATGCTTTTTGACGACCATTTTTTTTAAACAGTGAAATTTAGGAACTCCTTGGAGTAATCCATGTAATTATAGTCATCTATAGGTTACTGCCAATGATAAATATTAAGTTAAACTACATTTAGAAAAACAGCCTTAACTCTAAGATCTCCATTAATAAGAAATATTCACTTGTTAGATATATCAAAATTATTCAGATCAGTAAAATACAGAGAGCCTTGCTCAAGTTGGATATAGTCATTTGTAGAGCTGATTTTATACATAAGGACGATTCATTAGTGATGTGTAGGAAGTAGCTACGAGTATGACAACTAAAATCAAGGCTTAGTAATAAATTATTTTAACAATGTGTAATATAAATAACTTAAAATTTAATACCATAAGTTTCTCAACCTATAAAAAGATGTTACTGTGAAGCATACAGACTAATTTCTCTTGAGACTACACTAACTTTAGGTAACCTGCCAAGCTTTAGGCAACAGCTATTTGGCTTCTTACATAAGCCTATTTTGTAGTTTCTTTAAATCCTAGGTGGTTTAGAAGGATTAGATAAACCAGACACGTACCTGCCTCTAAGTATGCAATGAGGAAAGGTCCTCTAACAGACGTAGCTGTCCTTGGGAAACTAAAACTAGTCAGAGGGTGAAAAGATGACGTACTGGCTATATATAAAAACTTCTAAATTTGTACTCTGACACAGTGGACAGATGACACAGCCAAGAAAGCAAGGCTGCCAAAAACCAAACACGGTATCTTATAACAATTTTTTATGATTTGCAAACACAGTGAGCAACATGCAGACATGAATATGATAATATGGGGAAATACATCCAGTGTCCTTTATGTGCAAGTCCTTTAAACTGTGGAACAAGATTATTTATTAGAAGTAACCCAGGGAGAGCAAGGGGCTTGATATGTCTTCTCCCACTCTGGTTTTCAACCTAGTATGATTTACTGATGATTTATCTGTGATAAAAATAAGTATACAGTACTTGATCTTAACATGAGTATCTCAGCACCAAAATAAAATGTGATAGTGTAATTTTATACCAATCTGAACATTTCTAGGAAGGTGAATTATAGCTTGACCTTGGCTTTACCTGCTTTTAATTTCTCTAGCTGAGACTAAGATATACTGTTATGATCTAGTGTTTGTATATTTGTTTTGTGTGTGTGTGTGTGTGTGTGTGTGTGTGTGTGTGTGCATGTGTGTGTGCATATGTGTGTATGTGTGCGTGTGGTGGGGGGGGGCATTTGGAGCTTTGCAGGTGCCCAGTAGTTGACTGTAAGTGTCTTCTTCCATCATTATCCAGGTTGTTTCCTGAGACAGAATCATACTGAAGCTGGTTAACTGATTGTCTGTTCTGGTTGGGAAGCAAGTCCCCAGGCTCCTGCTGTCTCCATCTCTTAGACTGGGACTTCAAGCATGCCACAGCAGCTGGCTTCTTATGTAGGTGTGAGGTTTCCAAACATAGGTCCTTGTGCTCACAGAGCAAATTCTTTTGAACCTTGTGCCATCCTATCCTCCTGATATAGTGTTTTCAAATACAGAACCATTCTGTACCATTTTCAAGCCAATTCCAGCCAGATTGGAATTGCACCAAAAAACTGCTTTTAAACAGGTCTGCCTCCAATTGTTCTCTGCATCACTATTTTTCTCCCCTATCTTTAGATGGTAGACTAGAAGGTGGGTTGTTGCATTTGAGAACCCATATTAAAGTAGGTTTTAAAAAAAGTCTAAGCCAACAAACATATGTCATTTATTTGGTCATATTATAGACTTTTTCTATTAGATAAAAAATACATATTTGAGGATGATTTCTAAAATTTGGAGAACGTTTCTGTCTTGGTCATATAGCTATGAGAAAACATCAAATTTATTCGCAGGAGCTACCATCATAATTTCTTTTCTTCCTTTCAGTATTTTATTCTCTTGTTTTATTTTTATTGAAATGTATTTATTTTATTCATCAATATGGTATAATCTGACAAATATGTCCATACAATGTGCACTGATTAAATCAGGAAAAATAGCACCAAGGTTACTTTTGAAAGAACATGAATCTCTTCTCTTAACTGGAAAAAAAACTAGGAACATTTTCCTGTTATGTAAATTCACTGAAAAGTTTACCAAGCTTTTTAAAAATTTTATTCCATTTAGATAATTTTAAAACTTTTGTGACTATATATTTTTAAATTCCATTTCCTTCCTGAAAGTCTGGTTTTATTAAATGAATCGCAAAAATACATCAACCAAAAAGGGTACATAAAAATGAAATTAATCTAAGCCTCAAGTGTACTGTTAGCCATGAAACACTGAAGACCAAATGACTTCAATATCCTGGGAAGTACATTAGCGGATCATTAATACAGATACTAGGTTCCTTTAAAGCTACTTTCATAAATGTAAAGTTTTACATGCAGAAAATGGACTTAAATGTTTTTCTCCATTAAAAGATCATCTGATTGCTTTAGTGTATCTTAAAGGACAGAGTTTAGATTAATCAAAAGGACAGCCACAGATTCGTCACTGATCAGTCTAGCGTATCTATTTAAGTAATCATTTCTAAGTTCAAAATGACCAACGTGAATCTGACCAAAGATTTCTTCTTATAAAAAGAGAACATCATGATTTCCTCCCAATCTCTTGCTTTCCCCTTCACATCCGATTTCTTTTACTCATTTCTTTTTCTTCCTTCCTCCTTCTTTTCTTCCTTCCTTCCTTCCTTTCTCCTTCCTCCCTCCTTTCTTCCTTCCTCCCTTTCTTCCTTTCTCCTTCCTTCCTTCTTCAATTGTTATCTCATTCATTCTCATGGGTGTATCTATGTTATACAGACATTTTGCAGAGCCTGGACCTTTCTTCTCAGCTCCAGACAATCTATCTGATACACAATTTCAAGCATATGGTACCCCAAAATGATTTCTTTTCTTTTTCCTCCTCACTGTCATCTCCATCTCAAGAAATGATGCTAAAATTTAACCACTCGCAGAACTGGAAAAATTATCATCCAATGTCTCAGTAATCTCTATTATCTCTAATTCTAAGCTATATCTCACACCAGTTCCCTTTGTTTCTACTGCTGTCTGATTGAAGCCATCACCTTCAGTTACAATTCTAGAGGGTTTTTTTGTTGTTGTTGTGATTATTTAACAGAATGAAGTATTAACAATAAGCTGAATAATAACGGGGAGTAATATTTCCAATACAGGCAAACTAAAAACATCTATTACTACTACAGTGATTTACTAATACCAGAAATGACCCCTGTTAGGTTGCTAACTGCAGCAAAAAAATATCAACACACACACACACACACTGGCACACAAAATCCTTTCTGTAATACTTTTTTCTCTGATTTTATTTTATTACAGATAATTAAAAATCCCTCAACATTTAAATTTAAAACCATTGTTGATCTCAGCACAGGGCCACAGGAAGATCAATCAGGCACACTGCCTTCAGGACTCGTGGCCTATCCACAGAGATCTGAGTGCCCAGGGGAGACACAGGAGCGCTCTTCCCACTGATCCCACAGGTGAACCCAAGCTCTCTCTCCACTGATTGTCTGGAGGGGACCTCCAGGAACTGCTGGAGCACAGGGATCGTGGTGCAGTCTGGGATTGCAGTAATCCAGCCTCGATCTGGGACCAGAGCCATAGGAAAATCAAACACACTGCCATCAGAACTCAGAGCCTGCCCATAGAAAGCTGGACAGGGATCAGGACTGGTGGCCTGCTACAGGGTGCTGGGCTCACTGAAGAGCCACAGAAGGGCTCTCACTCCTGAGCACAGAGGTGAGTCAATGTTCCCTCCCCACTGTCTATATAGGGAGAGACTGCTCAGAACTCACAAGGTGAATGTGTTTCCTGGGAGCACACACCTAGGGCACAAGGCCAAATTTGACCCAGTTTCATCAGGACTGGTTTGCTGGATACCTGGAAGAGACACAGGAGAGCTCTCACTCCTAAGTTCAGGGGCAAGTCCACATTCCCTCCCCACCCAGAAATCTCAGGGTGCAGGGCGACAGTGCTGCCTAGAATAAAACACTTCTGGAACAAGGTCAGAGCAGGCCCAGTTGCATCAGTACTGGGCACTACCTATGGAACTCACAGCCTACCCAGAGAGCTGAAAACCTAGAAACAATCTCTCTCTGGAGATCATGGGTCCACAGACCCACAGGAGAGACAAGCTCCAATAAGAGGCAACATGATCACAAAGCATCACCTATAACAAGATGGTAAGAAGAAAGCATAAGAATCTAAAGAAACAGAAACCAAGACAATCTACAACATCAAAACCCAGTTCTCTCAACCCAGCAAATAGTGTATATTCCAACTCACCAAAAAAAAAAAAAAAAAAAAAAAAAAAAAAAAAAAAAAAAAAAAAAAAAAAAAAAACAATATCTAGACTTAAAATCATACTTCGGGAGGATGATGGAGATCCTCAAGAAGTACAAAAAATAGCATGCTTAAAGCACAGGAAAGCCAGGAGAACACACAAAACCAAGTTGAAGACCTTAAAGAGAAAACACGCACACAGAGAAACACACACACACACACACACACACACACATACACAGACACACACACACACACACACACACACACACATCACTTAAAGAGCTACAGGAAAGCATAAACAAACAGGTGAAGGAACTGAAAACAGAAATAGAAGCAATGAAGAAATCACAAAAAGAGACAACGCTAAAGTTGAAAACCTAGGAAAGACATCAGATATCATAGATGAAAGCATCACCAACAGAATACAAGAAATGAAGGAGTGAATCTCAGGAACGGAAGATACCATAGGAATCACTGACACAACAGTCAGAGAAAATGCAAAAATAAGAAAGATTCTAGACCAGCCGGAAAGGGGGCTCCAGCCAGAAAGGCGGCTCGTACAGGCTGAGCTACTGAGACCTGGAACAGATCTTAGGAACTTCTGTTCCCACCCGGAGAGGACTTCAGGTCGCAGAGCAGAGCCTGGCCCAACCACCAGCCGGAAAGGCGGCTCCAGCCAGAAAGGCGGCTCGTACAGGCTGAGCTACTGAGACCTGGAACAGATCTTAGGAACTTCTGTTCCCACCCGGAGAGGACTTCAGGTCGCAGAGCAGAGCCTGGCCCAACCACCAGCCGGAAAGGCGGCTCCAGCCAGAAAGGCGGCTCGTACAGGCTGAGCAACTGGTGAGTGGGAGACCTAGGCTGCGGGGGAGCAGAGGGATCTCTGCAGAGTGCACACGGAAAGGGCACCCCCTGCCCTGACCTGCCCTGTCCTCCCCCGATCCAGTAACCGTGAACAGATCTTAGGAACTTCTGTTCCCACCCGGAGACGACTTCAGGTCGCAGAGCAGAGCCTGGCCCAACCACCAGCCGGAAAGGCGGCTCGTACAGGCTGAGCTACTGTGACCAGGAACAAATCTTAGGAACATCTGTTCCCACCCGGAGGTGACTTCAGTACGCAGAGCAGAGCCTGGCCCAGCTGCCACCCGGAACCTGGGCTGCTGGGGAGTAGAGAGATCTCTGAGGAGTGCAACGGAAAGTGTACCAGGGACACAGACCAGATACAAGGGAAAGGCAAGAACATATCACTGACAACAAAATGGCAAGAGGAAAGAGAAAGAGTATATCCCAAGGAAACCAAGACAATCTAGCAACACCAGAACCCAGCTCTCCGATAGTAGCAAACATAGGAATTCCAAACACTCCAGAGAAAGAAGACACAGACCTGAAAACATGCCTCAACAGAAGCAAGCATTTCCAACAGATTACAAGAGATCGAGGAGAGAATCTCGGGGGCAGAAGACAACATTGCAAACATAGACAAAACAGCCAGAGAAGATGCAAAAAACAAAAAGCTCCTAACCCAAAATGTCCAGGAAATACAAGACACAATGAGAAGACCGAACCTAAGGATAATAGGAATAGAAGAGGGAGAAGAGTATCAACTAAGAGGCATAGTAAATATCTTCAACAAAATCATAGAAGAAAACTTCCCTACCCTCAAGAATGAGATGACCTCGAGCATAAAAGAAGCCTTCAGAACTCCAAATAGGTTGGACCAGAAAAGAAATACCTCCCGACACATAATAGTAAAAACATCAAGTGCCCAAAGTAAAGAAAGAATACTAAAAGCAGTAAGGGAAAAAGGTCAGGTAACTTATAAAGGCAGACCAATCAGACTCACACCCGATTTCTCAGCAGAGACTATGAAAGCTAGAAGAGCCTGGACAGACATCATGCACTCCTTAAGAGAGCAAAAGTGCCAGCCCAAGCTGCTATACCCAGCAAAACTATCAATCACCATCGATGGAGAGACAAAGATATTTCAAGACAAATCAAAATTCACACAATATATGACCACAAACCCAGCACTACAACGAATTACAGGTGGAAAACCCAATACAAGGAGGGAAAATACTGCCTAGTAAAAACAAGAAAACTCCTAAACAAGAAAACTAAAAAAAGAAAAAAAAAACACGGACACAACTAAACCCAAAAAAGCAAAAATGGCAGGATACAGAAACAATTATTCCTTGATATCTATTAACATAAATGGGCTCAACTCCCCAATAAAGAGACACAGACTCTCAGACTGGATACATAAACAAAATCCAGCCTTTTGCTGCATACAGGAAACTCATCTCAGAGACAGAGACAGACACTATCTCACAGTAAAAGGGTGGGAAAAAAACTTCCAAGCAAACAGCTCCAAGAAGAAAGCTGGAGTGGCTATTCTAATATCGAATAAAGTAAATTTCCAACCAAAAGTTATCAAAAAAGATAAAGAAGGACACTTTTTACTCATTACCGGGGAAATCTGTCAGGAGGAACTCTCAATCCTTAACATATATGCTCCAAATAAAAAATCACCCACATTCATAAAAGAAACTCTACTAAAGCTCAAAAAATACATTTCACCCCACACAATAATAGTGGGAGACTTTAACACCCCACTCTCACCAATGGACAGATCAGGGAAACAAAAACTGAACAAGGACACTGCAAAACTAGCAGAGACTTTGAACCAACTAGAATTAATAGATATATACAGAACATACTATCCTAAAGTAAAAGAATACACCTTCTTCTCACCACCCCATGGCACCTTCTCGAAAATTGACCACATAATTGGACACAGAACGAGCCTTCATCGATATAAGAAGATTGAAATACTCCCATGCATCCTCTCAGATCACCATGGTCTACGGCTGGTCTTTAACAACAACAAAGACAACAAAATGCCCACATACACATGGAAACTAAACAACACTCTGCTAAAGGATAGCAGGGTCAAAGAAGAAATAAAGAAAGAAATTAAGGATTTTCTAGAATTCAACGAAAACGAAAACACAACATACCCAAACCTATGGGATGCAATGAAAGCAGTATTGAGAGGAAAACGAATTGCTCTAAGTGCTTCCAAGAAGAAACTGGAGAGAGCTCACATTAGCAACCTGACAGCACAGCTAAAAGCAATAGAACAAAAGGAAGCAGATATACCCAAAAAGAGTAGACGGCAAGAAATAATCAAAATTAGGGCAGAAATAGACCAAATAGAAACAAAAAAAAACCATTGAAAAAATCAACAAAACAAAGAGTTGGTTCTTTGAGAAAATCAACAAGACTGATAAACCCCTAGCCAGACTAACTAAAGGGCAAAGAGAGAGTATCCAAATTAACAAAATCAGAAAGGAAAGTGGTGACATAACAACTGAAACTAAGAAAATTCAAGAAATCATCAGATCCTACTACAAAAACTTATACTCCACAAAATTGGAAAATCTGGAGGAAATGGACGAATTCCTAGACAGATACAAGGTACCAAAGTTGAACCAGGACCAAGTAAACCATCTAAATAACCCTATAACACCTAAAGAAATAGAAGAAGTCATCAAAAGCCTCCCAACCAAAAAAAGCCCAGGTCCAGACGGGTTCAGTGCAGAATTTTATCAGACATTTATTGGGGATATAACACCAATATTCACCAAGCTACTCCAAAAGATAGAATCAGATGAAATATTACCCAACTCATTTTTTGAGGCTACAATAACCCTCGTACCTAAGCCACACAAAGACCCTACAAGGAAAGAGAACTTCAGACCAATCTCACTTATGAACATTGATGCAAAAATACTCAACAAAATCCTTGCAAACCGAATCCAAGAACACATCAAAACCATCATTCATCATGACCAAGTAGGCTTCATCCCTGGGATGCAGGGATGGTTTAACATAAGGAAATCCATCAATGTAATCCACCATATAAACAAACTTAAAGACCAAAATCACATGGTCATCTCACTAGACGCTGAGAAAGCATTCGACAAAATCCAACACCCCTTCATGTTAAAAGTCCTGGAAAGAACAGGAATCCAAGGCCCATATTTAAACATAATAAAAGCAATATACAGCAAACCAACAGCCAACATCAAACTTAATGGCGAGAAACTTGAAGCAATCCCACTAAAATCAGGGACTCGACAAGGCTGCCCACTCTCTCCCTACCTATTCAACATAGTACTGGAAGTCCTGGCTGGAGCAATTAGACAGCAAAAGGAGATAAAGGGGATACAAATCGGAAAGGAAGAGATAAAAACATCACTCTTTGCCGATGACATGATAGTGTACTTGAGTGACCCCAAAAATTCCACCAGAGAACTCCTACAGCTGATAAACAAGTTCAGCAAAGTGGCCGGATACAAAATTAACTCAAACAAATCAGTAGCATTCCTATACTCAAAAAACAAACATGTGGAGAAAGAAATTGGGGAAAAGGTACCCTTCACAATAGTTACAAAAACTATGAAATACCTTGGTGTGACTCTAACTAAGGAAGTAAAGGACCTGTATGACAAGAACTTCAAACCTCTGAAGAAAGAAATTGAGGAGGATCTCAGAAAATGGAAAGATCTCCCATGCTCATGGATTGGAAAGATCAACATCTTAAAAATGGCCATCCTACCAAAAGCAATCTACAGATTCAATGCAATCCCCATCAAAATTCCAACCCCGTTCTTCATGGAATTGGAAAGATCAATGTGCAATTTCATCTGGAATAACAAAAGACCTAGAATAGCGAAAACCATCCTCAACAACAAAAAAACATCAGCGGGAATCACTATCCCTGACCTCAAGCTATATTACAAGGCAATTGTGCTGAAAACTGCATGGTACTGGTACAGAAATAGGCAAGTGGATCAATGGAATAGAATAGAAGATTCAGAAATGAGCCCTCATGTATATGGTCACCTGATTTTTGCAAAGGAGCAGTAAACATTCAATGGAAAAAGGACAGCCTATTCAACAAATGGTGCTGGTCCAACTGGCACTCAACATGCAAAAGAATGAAAATAGACCCGTTCTTATCTCCTTGTACAAAGCTCAAGTGTAAGTGGATTAAAGATCTCCACATTAAACCTGATACACTGGAATTATTAGATGAGAAAGTAGGGAAAACCTTAGAACACATAGGCACAGGAGAAAATTTCCTAAACAAAACACCAATGGCTCAAGCTCTAAGGTCAAAGATTAACAAATGGGACTTAATGAGAATGCAAAGTTTCTGTAAGGCTAAGGACATCGTCAAGAAAACAAAACGGCAACCAACAGAATGGGAAAAGATCTTTACCAACACCACATCAGATAGAGGCCTAATATCTAAGGTGTACAAGGAACTCAAAAAGCTCGACACCAGAGAAACAAATAACCCTATTAAAAAATGGGGTACAGAGCTAAACAAATCTTTTTCAGTTGAGGAACTCTGAATGGCCGAAAAACATCTGAGGAAGTGCTCGACATCCTTAGCCATCAGGGAAATGCAAATCAAAACAACCCTAAGATTCCACCTCACTCCAGTCAGATTGGCCAAGATCCAAAACTCAGATGACAGCAGATGCTGGCGAGGCTGCGGAGAAATAGGAACACTTCTCCACTGTTGGTGGAGTTGCAAGCTAATACAACCACTCTGGAAATCGGTCTGGCGATACCTCAGAAAATTGGATATAGTACTACCTGAAGACCCAGCTATTCCACTTCTGGGCATATACCCCAGAGACACTTTAATATACAACAAAGATATATGCACCACAATGTTCATAGCGGCTCTATTTATAATAGCCAGAAGCTGGAAGGAACCCAGATGTCCTTCAGAAGACAAATGGATACAAAAATTGTGGTACATATACACAATGGAATACTACTCAGCCACCAGAAACAATGACTTAACCAAATTCTTAAGAAAATGGCTGCATCTAGAGAAGATCATCCTGAGTGAGATAACCCAGTCACAAAAGAACAGACATAATATGCAGTCACTGATAGTGGGATGCTAACCCCAGAGGCTTGCACTCCCCCAGAAACAACTCACAGACTGTATGAAGTCCAAGAAATAAAGAAAACAAAAACTATACATATATTCACAAAACAAGAAGACTTTGACTATTTCCATGTTGCGTTTTGTTTTGCATGTACTTTACGCTTATTGCAACTAGTACGTTTTCAATGCATACTGTCAAGCCCTTGAAAAAAATCAAGTACCGACTAAAAAACATATTCACATGGTTTTATGTAAAATTTATTTTAATGTCTGAAAAAACAGTACTGACAAAAATGTATAATTTTAAGCAAAAAATGTTTAAAATCTTTACATCTATCTTTGTTTTGAAAAATAAAATCGTTTAAAAAAAAAAAAAAAGAAAGATTCTAAACCAAAACATCCAAGAAATCCAGAACACAAGGAGAAGACCAAAGCTAAGGATAATAGGTATAAAAGAGAGCAAAGACAGACAAAAACAAACTTACACAATATCTGTTCACAAATCCAGCACTACAAAAAAAAAAAAAACGTATAGGTAGATAGATAGATAGATGGAAAACTCCAACACAAAGAGGGAAATTTTACCCCAGGAATATCAAGAAACTAATCTTCTTGCAACAAATAACAAAAAAGAAATAAACACAAACATAATTCTACCTCTAACAACAAAAATAGCAGAAAACACCAATCACTATTACTTAATATCTCATAACATCAGTAGACCCGATTCCCAAATAAAAAGACATAGACTATCAGACTGGATATATAAACAGGATCCAGCATTTTGTTGCATACAGGGAACACATTTCAGCAACAAAGACAGGCACTACCTCAGATAAAAGGTTGGGACAAAACTTTCCAAGCAAATGGTTTAAAGAAACAAGCTGGAGTAGATATCCTAATATTGAATAAAATAGATTTTCAACCAAAAGCCATAAAAAAATACAAGGAGGGATACTTTTTACTCAACAAAGGAAAAATCTGTCAAGATGAAGTCTCAATCCTGAATATCTATGATCCAAATACAAGAGCACCCATATTCATAAAAGCAATTGTCCTAAAGCTCAAACCATATATAGCACCACACATAATAATAGTTGAAGACTTCAACACCTTTATCTCATCAATAGACAGATCATGGAAACAGAAAATGAACAGAGACACAGTGAAACTAACAGAAGTTATGAATCAAATGTATTTAAACAAAATCTATAGAATATTTCATCCTAAAATAAAAGAATATACATTATTCTAAGAACCTCGCTGTACCTTCCCCAAAATTGAACATATAGTCGGTCACAAAACAGGCTCAACAAATACAAGAAAATCAAAACAATCACATGCATCCTACCAGGTCACCATGGTCTTCATAAGGCTGGTCTTCAATAACAACAAAACAACAAAAACCATACATACACATGGAAGCTGATCAATGCTCTACTCAATAACAGCTTGGTCAAGAAAAAATAAAGAAAGAAATCAAAGACTATCTATAATTTAGCAAAAATGAAGGCACTACATATCAATGAAAGCAGTGCTAAGAAAAAAATTCATAGCTCTTAGCGCTGCCAAAAAGAAACTGGAGAAAGCGTACACTAACAGCTTGACAGCAAACCTGAAAGCTCAAAAACAAAAAGAAGCAGATACACCCAAGAGGAGTAGATTACAAAAAATAATCAAACACAGAGCTGAAATAAACCAAATGAAAACAAAAATATACAAAAAATCCACAAAACAAAGAGCTGGTTCTTAAAAAAAATCAACAAAATAGATAAACCTTTAGCCAGGTTTACTAGAGGGCAAAGAGAGAGTATCCAAATTAAGAAAATCAGAAATGAAAGGGGAGACATAACAACAGAAACTGAGGAAATTAAAAAAAAAAATCAGATCCTACTACAAAAGCCTATACTCAACAAAACTGGAAAATCTAGAGGAAATTGAAATTTTTCTAGACAGATACTAGGTACCAAAGTTAAATTAGGATCAGATAAATAATATAAACATCCTATAACCCCTAAAAAAGCAATCATCAAAAGCCTTCCAACCAAAATAAGCTCAGGACCAGATGGATTTACTGCAGAATTCTATCAGACCTTCATAGAAAACCTAATACCAATACTCTCAAAACTATTCCACAAAATAAAAATAGAAGAAACACTACCCAACTCATTTTTAGAAGCCACTATTACACTTATTCCTAAACCACAAAAAGATCCTACAAAGAAAGGGAACTTTAGACCAATTTCCCTCATGAATATTGATGCAGAAATACTCAATAAAAATTTTTGCAAACCAAGTTTAAGAACACATCAAAATGAATATTAACCCTGATCAAGTAGGCTTCATCCCAGGAATGCAAGGATGGTTCAATATACAGAAATACATCAATGCCCTTTATAATCAAACTCAAAGGAAAAAAAAAAAAAAAACACATAACTCTCTAGATTCTGAGAAAGCATTTTACAAAATTCAATACCCTTTCACTTTAAAAGTTTGGGAAAGGTCAGGAATTAAGGCTCATATTTAAACAGAGTAAAAGCAATATACAGCAATCCAGTAGCCAACATCCAACTAAATTGTGAGAAATTTGAAGTAATCCCACTAAAATCAGGGACTAGATGAGGCTGCCTACTTGCTCCTTGACTATTTAATATAGTACTGAAAGTACTAGCCAGAGCAATCAGACAGCAAAAAGAGGTCAAAGAGATACAAATGGAAAAGGAAGAAGTCAAAATATCACTATTTGAAAATGATATAATAGTATCCTTAAGTGACCCCAAACATTCCACCAGAGAACTTTTACAGCTGATAAACAAGTTCAGCAAAGTGTCTGAATATAAAACTAACACAAACAAATCAATAGCCTTCCTCTACTCGAAGGACAACCAGGCTGAGAAAGAAATTAGAGAATCGACACCTTTCACAATAGTCACAAAGAATATAAAATACCTTGGTGTGACCCTAACCAAGCAAGTGTAGGGTTTGTATAACAAGAACTTCAAGTCTCTGAAGAAGGAAATTTAAGAAGACCTCAGAAGATGCAGAGATCTCATAATTTCGTGTATTGGAAGGATTAACATAGTAAAAATGGCCATCTTGCCAAAGGCAATCTACAGATTCAATGCTATCCCCATCACAATTCCAACTCAATTCTTTATAGAGTTAGAAACGACAATTTTCAAATTCATTTGGAATAATGAAAAATCCAGGATAGCAAAATCCATTCTCAACAATAAAAAACTTCCAGGGGAATCACCATCTCTGACCTCAAGCTGTAATACAAATCAATTGTGATAAAAACAAAACCACATGGTATTGGTACAGAGACAGGCAGGTAGATGAATGGAATAGAATTGAAGTGCCAGAAATGAATCCCCCACCTATGGTCATTTGTTCTTTCACTAACGAGCTAAAATATTCAATGGAAAAAGGAAAGCCTCTTCAAGAAGTGGAGCAGGTTCAAATAGCAGTCAGCATTCAGAAGAATGCAAATTGATTCTCTCTTATCTCTTTCTACAGGGCTCAAGTCCAAGTGGATCAAAGACTTCCACATAAAACCAGGTACACTGAAACTAATAGAAGAGAAAATGGGGAATAACCTAGAACACATGGGCACAAGAGAAATTTTCCTGAACAGAACATCAATGGCTTATGCTCTAACATCAAGAATTAACAAAGGCGAACTCATGAAATTGCAAAACTTCTGTAAGCCAAAGGACACTGTCAAAAGTACAAAATGGCAACAAACAGATTGGGAAAAGATATTTACCTATCCTACATCTAATACAGGGCTAGTATCCAATATATACAAAGAACTCAATGAGTTAGATTACAGAGAACCAAATAATCTTATTAAAATGGAGTACAGAGCTAATCAAAGGATTCTCAACTGAGGAAAATCAAATGGCTGAGAAGCACCTAAAGAAATGCTCAACATCCCTAGTTATCAGAGAAATGCAAGTCAAAACAACCCTAAGATTTCACCTCACACCAGTCATAATAGCTATGACCAAAAACTCAGGTGACAGCTGATTCTGTCGATGACTTGGAGAAAGAGAAACACTCCTCTATTGTTGATGGGGTTGTAAACTGGTACAACAACTCTGGAAATCAGTCTGGCGTTTCCTCAGAACATTGGACATAATGCTACCTGAGGACCCAGTTATACCACCCTTGGCCATATATACAAAAGAAGCTCCAATGTGCATCAAAGAAACATGCACAACCATGTTCATAGCAGCTTTATTTATAATAGCCAGAAGCTGGAAAGAACCCAGATGTCCTTCAACAGAGGGATGGATATAGAAATTGTGCTACATGTACACAATGGAGTACTACTCAGCTATCAGAAACAATGGCTTCATGAAATTCCTAGGCAAGTAGATGGAACTTGAAACAGTCATCTTGAGTGAGGTAATGCAGCAACAAAAGAACACTCATGGTATGTACTCACTGATATTTGGATACTAGCCCATAAGCTCGGAATATACCCAAGAAACCATCCATAGAACTCATGAAGCTCAAAGAGAAGAAAGGCCATAAAGTGGATGCTTCAGTCTTTCTTAGAAGGAAGAGCAAAATGTTCATGGGAGGAAATAACGGTAGAAATGGAGGAGCAGGGATTGGAGAAAATTTCATCCAGAAACTGCCTCACCTGGGGATCCACCCCATATGTGGGCAATAAACCCAAGCACTATTGCTGATGCCAAGTTGTGCTGCATGGCAAGAACCTGATATGGATGCCTCCTCAGAGGCTCTGCCAGAGCCATGCTGATACAGAAGAGGATGCTTGCAGCTAACCATGAAATTGAACATGAGGACCCCATTGAAGAAGCTAGAGAAAGGACTGAGGATCTGAAAGGTTCTGTAACCCCATGGGAAGAACAAAATTATCAACAATCTATACCCACTACAGTTTCCAGGGACTAGAACATCAACCAATATGTTCTTGTGGAAAGATCTATGGCCCTAGGCACATATGCAGCAGAGTACAGCATTTTCTGACATTGATGGGAGCAGAAGCCTCTGGTACAGCCTAGGCTCATTTTCCCAGTGTAGGGGAACGTCAAGTTGCTGAGGTGAGAGAGGGTGGTTCGGAGAGGGAGCACCTTCATAGAGGCAATGGGAGGGGTTGAGGGAAGGGATTGTGGGAAAGAGATAACATCTGAAATGTAAATGCAGAGAAATTCCAATTAAAAATTCTTAAAAAAATAAACATTGTTTTCCTTCTCTTTTATTTTACAGATACCATTTTTCAAATGTAATTTTTCATGTGCTTCAGTAGTCTTTGCTAATCCGTATATGTACACAAAGCACTTAGATAATATCTGCTTTGTCCTTTTCAAAGGAAAAATAAGTTTTAATCAGGATTGTGGCCCATAGTAAGTTGCCCCTATTTTAATAGATTGCCCTATACCCATGCATACGGGCTGTGCAAATAAGACCTAATGTCAGAAGGAGAAAAAGGAAGGAAGGGAGAAGAAGATGTCAGTATGAATTATGAGGGGGTGTTGTGCTGTTGTGGAATTTGTAATTCCTTAGCATC